>NC_132918.1:31391403-31758903 GCF_047675955.1 Chlorocebus sabaeus | reverse complement strand
TGTTCTTCAATGGTTGAATGATCAAGCAAACTGTGACACATCCATACCATGGAATATAACTCAGCAATAAAAAAGGTACTGTTCATACACACAAAGTGAATGGACCTCCAGAAAATTATGTTATGTGAGAAAAGAGCCACCCTCAAAAGGTTACATGATGTATAAATTCACTCGAATATTCTTAAAATAATGAAATCATAGAGATGGAAAAAAAGAGTATACTTACTAGATGTAAGGATTTGGGAAAGGAGGGGTGGTTATGTCTATAACGGGGGAGCAGAGGAGCTTTGTGGTAATGGAACAGTTACTTATCTTGATTGTAGTAGTTGTTAACCAAAGCTATGTATGTGATGTAAATTTCATAGCATTATAAACACACACAAATGAGTGAATATATAATTAGTAAAATTTAAATATACTTTGTGAATCGCATCAATGTCAATTTCGTGGATTTCATGGTATACTATTAAAGAAAAAAATTTGTCTCTTAGTCACAACACTTCTGACACCAAATATGGTGTTTTTTCCACCACCAAGAAATTCTCCAATTCTCTGTAGACAGCAACCGGGTTCATTCAATTCACCGACTGGGTGCAGTCAATTCAATTCTACTGCTATTTACCTAGTGTTAGCAATAGATACCACAAGTTAGAGGGCTCAGTCCAACACTACCCCAACTTCAGATGCCATTCATAAATCCCAGGTTGCCATCTCTACTTCTGCCTGACCAGCCACAAACTGGGGATTCCCACGATTCCCTCCTCATGTTTGATATTTGCCGTAACAGCTCACAGAATTCAGAGAAACACTTTACTTACTATGATTTGTTTACTATAAATAATACAATTCAGAAATAGCCAAATAGAAGAGATGCATCGGGCAAGGTATGTGGGAAGGGATGTGGAGCTACCATGTCCTATCCAGGCATGCCACCCTCCAGGCACCTCCAAGTGTTCACCAGACCTTCACATGCCATTTTTTAGGGGTTTTATGGAGGTTCCATTATCTAGGCATGATGGATTAAGTTATTGACCACTGGTGATTGAACTCAATATCCAGTCCCTCTCCCATCTCCAGAGGTCGGGGATGGGGCTGAAAGTTTTAATCCTCTACTCACATGGTTGGTTCCTCTGGCAACCAGCCCTCATCATGAAGCTATGTAGGGCCCCAGGTGCCAGTCATCTCATTAGAATACTGAAAGACACACTCATCACTGTGAAGATTCCAAGCATCTTAGAAGTTCTTATGTATGGAGCCAGGAACTAAGACCAAATATTATAATGAAAGATGCTCTTATCACCCCTATCACTCAGGAAACTATAAGGGTTTTAGGAGCTCTGTGTCAGGAACCACGGGAAGAGACCAAATATGTATTTCTAATTATATCACAACTACAGTTATGCAAGATGCTAATATTGGGGAAGGAGAAGTAAAAGGTGTGTGGGACCATCCTGTAAATTTCTGGAACTTCTGCGAATCTATACTTTTAAATAAAAAGTTTCAGAAATGAGTAAGACTAAATAATAACATTTCAGGATGCCCAGTTGGGCGAGAAAAGTATAGAGAAATGTAAGAAAGTGGTTGCTTTGTAAGTTGTGATTCTGATTAGTTCTGGAGAAAGGGAGGCAAGTGTAATCAGGATAGGGCATATGAAGGGGCTTGTGACATATTTGGCAAAGTTCTATTTTTTGACTTGGGTGATGGTCACAGAAGTTTACCTTATGACTTACCAAGCTATACGTGTTTTATGTAAGTGTTGTATGTTGTATTGTGTGTGTTGTGTCCATGTGCATGTGTGTGTACATTCTCTAAATTTGCTTTTGTTTGTGGAGCAGAGGTGAACAGGACACCGTTTAAGCACACACAGTAGATTGCTTTCAGATAATACCAGACAGCTGCTGAAATCAGGAGGCTTAATGAGATGGTGCAATGCTCTTAGGTTTATGTCTTTGCATTAACAGGGAAAATCTCCAAATGATCCAGGTTTAAGGAATGGGATGCTTTCTAAATTGTTATAATTAGATAATTTTGGTAGCAACAAACACAGAAAATGCCATGTTTCACCTTGAGAATGCATGTTTTTAAAGATATCAGGAAATTCATAGGTTTGGCTGTGGCAAATTATAATCTTACGAATTTGCAATTATCATAAATTATTTAGCCACCATGAAATTGTAGATAATTGGATTCCAAGGTCTATTAAAGCTTATAACTACTTATATTGATATTTTTGAGACCTGTTTACCTCGAGTAAGCATCTTTATTATTTTATGTAGGGGATGGTGGGGTAAAATATCAAGATTATTTCCCTTAAAGGGATATCCAAGAATGCATTTGGCTTCATTCAAGTTACATCTGGGTAAATGCTGGAAGTTACTATAATGGACTCCAAATGTGACATTATGGATTCAATGACTGTCTCCACACCTCAGAACTTCAAAGCTGCTGATGGCAGAAAATAGCCAGGTCTGGAATGGACTCTCAAAAAATATTAGCTAGACGGAGCCTATTGTATGCATAAGGTTTCCCTTGCTAATTCTGGCTGGAACATTCCTCAAAGAGGATTATTCCAGAGATCTACATAGCAGAGGAGAAACTTTACCAAAGACTATGTTGTAAATGTTTTATCAAAGAAGGAATGCATTTTCAGAAGAGCCTTTCCAATGCAGGTGAGAACATGGATGTTGCAGAGAATACAGGATGCAATCCTCAATTTGAAGACTTTACAGATATTAAGCATGACAATTTCGCATTGAAGAGAGAGGGGTAAAGAATGGTCAGCAAGACAATTTAATGTAAATAGGGAGAAGAGAGAAGAGTAGTCATCAGGCTGGGGAAGGGAGCTTTAGTGAGCTGTGTACTGCGGGGTTAGCACCATGATTCTAGGCAATTCTGAATAGTAGAGACTCCATTCCATGTTCTGTTCCAATAATTTCTTACTCCATCTCTTTCCCTCCTCATCCTCTACCTTTAGAAAATCAAGTATTTTTCCCCTGGTTATTTCCACTTGATTTTTAGAAAACAGTTGTATCAATATCTTGAGCACATGGAGATTACATGTCTAAAAGATGTAATAGTAGTTTTAATAGCAGAAAGCTCAGCTGAGATTTAATTTCCTCTTTGGGATGTAGGCATTCTTTCTGAACATGCTGCTGTAGCTGTCTGAAGAGAAACATACCAATTCTGACATATCTCAGTTTAGAATAAAATACCTCTCCTTATCAGTGTTGTTCACCCACTTGTTATGAAGCAATTTGGGGCAATCACTAAGATTATGAAACATAATGTTGCACTGATGGGAAGTTTCACATATGAGCAGAATAAAGTCATTGGGAATTTCTTGTTGACTTTAAAAAGTGATGATCTGTTTACATAAACCTAATATTTTCCCTTTGGTGTTGGTATCTATATAAGAAAATTAATATGTGGTTTAGAATGGATAAATCTATAGAAGAAAGACTTAATCTTCTGCACAATCTACCTTTGATGTTACTAGACATGATGAGGTACTCAATTGTTGTTAATAGATTATAATATGCAGGGGGTAAATGGATCCTCTAATCCACAATGCTGTTATAGCCTCATCACATGACAAAGCAGATTTGGCCACACTGTCTTTTGTTTTCTTATCTGTCTGCCTGCCTTGTCTGTCTCTGACAGTGAATGCCATTTTTACTGAATAAGCCTCTAATCCACACCCTGGAATTTTACATTTTAACTTTGGTGGCATTTCCATCACTCTTTCCACATTCTGCACACAGGCATGCCATTTCATTCAGCCAATAAGGAACAATTCCCCAGCAGTGAGCACATGGGTCCACTCTTAGCCTTTTCTTGGCCCTCTCTAGAATAGAGCTTTTTCAAGCTCTTTTGTCATGCATACAACAGTTAGGCTTATTTGATCTCATTCTGTCCTGAATGTCAAAATGTTTAAGTCAGTTTTTGCATAGAAACAGTCTTCAACAACTCCTTTCCTTCTCTCTGGTCATATTGGGCCTTTCAGGCTGCAGGAAGATAGAGGCTGTGTCTTCTTACTAGCTTCCCCTTCCGCTGCCATCGTAGACCCATCCATAGCACAGTGTCTAACACGTGATTACATTTTTGTTAAATAATGAATGGAACAATGATTAAATAACTAAAAGTTTTCTTGCTTGTGCCCCTTTTTTTCATATTCTTTCTCAACTTCTGTTTTCAATGTCATGCTTTCTGTGTTGTGGCTTCTACTCAACTCCACAGTTTCCTCCTCCTCCCTCTCCTCCCTCTCCTCCCTCTCCTCCCTCTCCTCCCTCTCCTCCTCTCCTTCCTCCTCTCCCTTCCCATTCTCCTCCCCCTCCTCCTCTTTTTCTTTTCCTTTTTCCGGGTTAAAGTTGCTTGCCACCTCAACCACAGTTTTGTGAATTTTTTTAAAAATTCAGCTTTTAGATACAGGGGGTGCATGTGTAGGATTGTTACATGGGTATATTGGACCCAGGTAGTAAGCATAGTACCCAAGAGGTACTTTTTCATCCCATGTCCCTTTCCTCTTTCCCTCTACCCTCTTATAATCTGCAGTGTCTATTGTATCTATTTATGTCCAGGTATGCTTAATGTTTAGCTCCCAATTACAAGTGAGAACATGCAGTGTTTGGTTTTCTATTCCTGCATTAATTCTCTTAGGATTATGGCCTCAACTGCATCTAGGTTCCTGCAAAGGACATGATTTCATTCTTTTTTATGGCTGTGTAGTATTCCATAATGTGTATACAACACATTTTCTTTATCCAATCTGTCACTGATGGGCAGCTAGGTTAATTCCATATCATTTCTATTGTGAATAGCATGGCAATGAACATACAAGTGCATGTGTCTTTTTTGATATTTTGAATGAATACCTATTGGATATTCTTCTTAACACTTAAGTTATTACTGTGTGCACTTAAGAATTATGCTGAATGCTAAAATTTATGATACTTGATGTATCCAGGAGATCATAATACAAGCTCAGAAAACCCAGCATCTACTGGGTCTGATAAGCAATCATGTGTAGAAGTGAACTTTCCCTTTCCTAAGTACAGTGATGCCTGCTTCGTACAATCTCACATAGAAAGAAGGCATTAGACATACATGGATTTCACCTTCCTCCCTGACAAGCAATGAGGAAATATAATAAAGGCCTATGGCATTTAAAAGAAGAATGCTACCTTCACAAGTACTTTTTAAAAAACTTTATCCATTGTTAATAGAACTCACACTATTACATGCTTTCTAGCCATATTAATTTTAAAAACACATGATACTCACTTCCTGTCTTCTCTAGGGTAGTGTGTGTCAAATTCTCTACCCAGAAATCTCAAAGGCAGAAAATAGCGACTGTGTGTATTATCATTGGGGGTGTGTAGGAAAAATAGCCATATTCAAACCTAAACATTATTTGAGGCCTCCTGTTTTAGCTCTAAAATTAATTCAGACTTTGTACTACATTTTGAAATCATGCTTTTGCTGTTCATGGAGTACACTTGATATTCTGGGAAGATATATGCCTGACCACAAGCTCCACGTACCCCTAGTTTGTAGCTTGCACGCCCCAGTTGGCCAAACTAGGGTTTGTAAGTTAAAAAGATATTTAGAATTAATGGGAACAAAGATTCTGCTTCCAACATTTAGGCTATAGTAAGGAGGATCAGACATCGTATATGGGCAACATAAAGGCTATACCCAGCATAGCCACATAAGAGTCTGGGGAGTGAAAGCTTACATCAAATGAGAAAACTTCCAGAAGTTTCAAGAGGAGACAATATTCCAGGCAGTAGAAACCTTTATATATGTCTTCAGTGAAAATATAGTTTAGGATCTGGTTTTCAGTTTCTTGTTTCTTCCCCCCACATCTAGTCTGTGATCACCTTATCTCATTCATGTTTTCTGATAATCACATTCTTATGAATTCTTTTATTTCGTGCAAGCTAGGAAATAATAAAATTAAGCTTGTTTAAGAATCGTTCCTTTTGATGTGCTGCTGGATTCAGTTTGCCAGTGTTTTTTTGAGGATTTTTGCGTTGATGTTCATCAGGAATATTGGCCTGAAACTTTCTTTTTTTTGTTGTGTCTTTGCCAGGTTTTGGTATCAGGATGATGCTGTCCTCATAAAATGGGTTAGGGAGGAGTCCCTCTTTTTCTATTTGTCTGGAATAGTTTCAGAAGAAATGGTACCAGCTCCTCTTTGTACCTCTGGCAGAATTCGGCTATGAATCTGTCTGGTCCTGGGCTTTTATTGGTTGGTAGGTTATTAATTATTGCCTCAATTTCAGAACTTGTTATTGGTCTATTCAGGGATGCGACTTCTTCCTGATTTAGTCTTGGGAGGGTGTATGTGTCCAGGAATTTATTCATTTCTTCAAGATTTTCTAGTTTATTTGCATAGAGGTGTTTTTAATATTCTTTGATGGTAGCTTGTATTTCTGTGGAATCAGTGGTGATGTCCCCTTTATCATTTTTTATTGTGTTTATTTGATTCTTCTCTCTTTTCTTCTTTATTAGTCTGGCTAGCAGTTTATTTATTTTGTTGATCTTTTCAAAAAACCAGCTCCTGGATTCATTGATTTTTTTTGAAGGATTTTTTTGTGTCTCTAACTCTTTCAGTTCTGCTCTGATCTTAGTTATTTCTTGTCTTCTGCTAGCTTTTGAATTTGTTTGCTCTTGCTTTTCTTGTTTTAATTGTGATGTTAGGGTGTCGATTTTAGATCTTTCCTGCTT
This sequence comes from Chlorocebus sabaeus, assembly GCF_047675955.1. Taxonomy (NCBI): domain Eukaryota; kingdom Metazoa; phylum Chordata; class Mammalia; order Primates; family Cercopithecidae; genus Chlorocebus; species Chlorocebus sabaeus. The sequence continues at coordinate 31,752,174 of NC_132918.1, read as the reverse complement.
TCTCCTGTGGGCATTTAGTACTATAAATTTCCCTCCAAATACTACTTTAGCTGTGTCCCAGAGATTCTGGTATGTTGTGTCTTTGTTCTCATTGGTTTCAAACAACTTATTTATTTCTGCCTTAATTTCCTTATTTACCCAGTAGTCATTCAGGAGCAAGTTGTTCAGTTTCCGTGTATTTGTGTGGTTTTGACAGAGTTTCTTTCTTTCTTTCTTTTTCTTTTCTTTTTTTTTTTTTTTTTTTTTTGAGATGGAGTCTCATTGTGTCACCCAGACTGGAGTGCAGTGGTGTGATCGCAGCTCATTGAGTTAGTTTCTTAATCCTGAGCTCTAATTTGATTGCACTGTGGTCTGAGAGACTGTTTGTTATGATTTCCATTCTTTTGCATTTGCTGAGGAGTGTTTTACTTCCAATTATGTGATCAGTTTTAGAGTAAGTGCTATGTGGTGCTGAGAAGAATGTATATTCTGTTGATTTGCTGTGGAGAGCTCTGTAGATGTCTGTTAGGTCTGCTTGGTCCAGAGCTGAGATCAAGTCCTGAATATCCTTGTTAATTTTCTGTCTTGTTGATCTAATAATGGCAGTAGGGTGTTAAAGTCTCCCACTATTAATGTGTGGGAAAGAATCATTCCTAAAGAGGGCTTTAAACGAAAACTTTCAGGTCAAATAGGTGGGGTTTGGCTGAGAGCTGTGTGACGGATCTTTTGAGACAGGTAGGACTTAATATCCAGGTAGAGAGATTTGTTCCAATATATAATGCTCTCCTAGGGACTGCTCTCCAGATAACTGAGGTAATGCTGTGCTATTTAATGATAATATAGACACTGCAATATATTCTACCCTTTTCTTTCTTCTTTAAAAGATTCTCTTATTGATTTATTTAAACCCACATCTGGACTGATTCATCCCAAGTTTTTGAGTTCATGATCTTATTCTGGATTTTGATGGCACGTTTATGTTCCAAGAGAAATAAGTAGGTTGGGGATGGAAAGAGAGGGCACGTCACACAGAACTTGGTATGAAGTTCTGCCAGGCCCAGGGGCTTAGGCTCTATCTGCTAGGCAGGGGAGGGTGCGGGGGGTCAAGAAAGAGTCCAAGGAGTTGACTGTCCTGATGAGTTTGGCATTTCAGGTTTCTCCTTCTGGCAGGTAATAAGTCTTCAAATAAGGACGGTACAAATAGATAGTGTTCCAGAGGCCATTTGGCAAAACTGGGTAACTAATGGGAAATGGGTTGAGAGTGAACCAAGAGAAGATACTTAGGTTAACATCCATGTTTTGAAGAGACTGAGATACATAATAATAAAAAATCTATGTGATAGTTACAATGACTAATGTCATCAAGCACCTGCTATTTCCCTGGTGCAAGACTGAATTTTTAATCATCAAGCTTTGAAATTTGGTACAATTAGTGTCCCCATTTTACAGATGATAAAACTGAGTCACACCACCCAAGATTACACAGGAATGGAGCCAAGCTGGGCACCACAGGAATGAAAAGACAAGTAAGACATAATTGCTATCCTCAGTGTGACACTTAAGGAATCTGTCTATGGATGATCAGCACTTTAGAGTACACAAAACACTTTTAAATATGTTATTTTAGTTAATCCCCACATAGTACTGTGTAGTAGGCTTTGCCATCATCATCTTACATATGATGAAACTGAGATCTAAAGGGAAGGAGTTGCTAAGATCAGATAGTAATTAGGTGACACATTTAATTTGAATGATAAATCTGAGCACTTTGCAGAACATTACAGCTTCTTTACAAATACCATGGGTGAGATACTGCTACTACTCACACTGGTGTAAGTCCCAAGTCATTCATGGGAAAAGAGTGCAGATGACGATTCTGGGATCAGACTTCTTATTATATTGGCACCTCATTTCTGCTATAAGACCTTGGACAAGTTACTTAATCTCCTAAGTATGTTTTCATATCCAAGAAATGGGAATAATAATGCCATATTTTTCTATTTTAATAAGGCTTCAGTGATAATTTTTAAGAGATAATTCATGCAACATGCCTGGAGCCTAGTAAAAGTCAATTAATGTTAGTAGTAATAAAAATAGTTCAAAGAAATGACATAGAATAAGTTGCAGAAGGAAATACTAAAATATATAAAATCACATTTCAAATGAATTTTGAAGAATTTCAGAAGGTATAAGAGAAGCAATCCTATGACTAGGGAGTTAAGAATGTTTTTAATTCTGAAGATTGTTTTTGTTTAAGATACAGTAGGGTTTATGAGCAGAAGAGTTAAATTATTGGAGATGGGCCAGGCACAGTGATTCATGCCTGTAATCCCAGCACTTTGGGAGGCCAAGGCAAAAAGATTGCTTGAGGCCAGGAGATTGAGACCAGCCTATACAACCCTGTCTCTACAATAATAATAATAATAATGTTTTAAATAGCTGAATATATACTTAAAGAAAAGCAATTAGGAAGCACAATGAAATAGTCCCAGAGAGAAGAATCAAGGCCCTGAAGAAGGGTGGTAGTGGAGGGGATAGAAAGGGGGAGATAGATTGGTATGAGGGAATGCAGGACATTTTGGGAGCTCTTCCCAGCATGCATTTGGATTGCTTCCTCACAACATCACTTGGTAAATACATAAGAAATGCAAACTCATTTTCAACCTGGCTAAGCAAAAAAATCTAATCTGGATGGTGTTTGCTACACTACAACAAAATGCATTCCAGAACCAGGTATAAACAATTTGGGGGTTACATGTTCTGATTGCCTGCACTCTGTTTTTGTCCTTTGGTGCAAGAAACCCAGAGTTGGTGTGTGGATTCACGTATCCACATTTGTTGTTCTGTCTGCATTCTGAGAGGGTGTTTATTTATTGGCTTCTGTGCTTATTTGTAATTGTGTTCTCATCTTGAAGCATGGTCTCTAGGATAATTTTCTCAGAAGGCAGAAACATATGAAATGTAAAAATATCTACACCCTTGTGCCTATACCTATATTTTGATCTCAGCTGAATTTTTATAGTTGTCCTGCTGTTAAGCTGAATTAACATTGCGCAAAGAGACCACTTAAAAAATTTTACTAGTAGTGTTTCAATTTCTTGTATCCTAGATTTAGTGGAAGTGGTTAGACATTTTGTAATGAGCTGGTTCTTCATTCTATAATGATAGTTTTTGAATGTCATGATCTAAAACTAGCAAAAGTTTTGAGACCATGTACTACTTATGGAAAGGAGAGGGGAATATTGAAGCCTGAAGGTTATTTTCCAAAATAGCACTGGGCTGGTTTATCCTGTCTAACAATCCTGGATGCAGTGCGAGTGGATTGCAGTTTGCTGGTGCTTATTCAGATTAGGGCAAAGAGCTGGCTTGAATGATCTGGCTGTAAGTGTACCCTTCCAGAAGTGCCCATCTACTCTTGGAGGATCTCAGGGACTGAAATTATCTCAGATTCAAGGTTACCAGGGACAATGACTTAACCAGTTAAAATTAGATTTGTACTTGCTATGTTTCCACTTAGATTGAGTGTTTGACATTTTCATACGTGGCAGGCAAAAGCTTTTATGTCCTAATGTTTATGAACATAGCCTGGTTGGTCAAACAAAAATAAAGAATGAGTTATCACAACAATTTTCAATTTTCATAGGCATATCTTATGTTTCTAAGTTTACAATATATGAGGCAGCTAATATTAATAATAAGTCCACTGTCAACAAGTGTAGTAAGGCACAGGACTATCTCACTCAGTCATTACTGCTGTAAAATCACAGTCCCTCTGAATCTCGTTGGACATTCAAAATGTCCTTAAAGTGTTAGAAACAGGCATATCTTTTTTTAAGTCTAGTACCTCATGTATGCTTCATGTGCTCATAACTTAACTGAATGAATCCTTTAAATGAGCTGTTGATGTCCTATTTGCAATTTTTTTCCTCCCAAAGAAATTTGTGTTTAGCTGCAAGGTAACTTCCCTGTGTGAAATTTACAGGTTTGCCAGCCATAGAAAACATTAATGCATAATATATAAACAAAATGTATACTCCTTTTGCAAAAAAATGGCAAAAGGAAAACAAGGAATTTAGTCCTTGCTTTCCAAAGGGAGAATACATGAATCTTGCATTTTTATTTTTGATGCCTTTTTGCCTTTAAATATATGAGATGACTATTAATGCCTATATTCACAGCAGGGATAGAAGGGAAATGGCAGTAAATTGTAAAGCACATTTACATTATAACAAGGCCTGTGGAAGCACTGTAATTCACACAGTTATTTCAACAGAGGTTTGGACTCCCTCCAATTTAATTTTCTGAAGTTGGGCTGTGCAGCTGGGTCATTCCTGTTCTAATCTGGGAAATGTATCTCTTAAGGATGTGGATCAGAATGCCAGCCTCCCAGCTGTCACCAAGGAGCATCATTTACAGCCACTGAGGTCCGAGGGCAAAGCATCAGAATCACTTAATGTGGACACAGCAGCCTAGCTAGCTTCATAAATTCTGTTGCAAAGAGCAATAATCAATATTTCATGTTTAATGATGCAGAACTAAAATTACTATAGATTTTATGTCTTCTACTTTTCCAAATTATGCAAACATTAGTAACCCCTTTTTTAGTGCCCTTATTACACTTCCATTAAAAAACAGATGGAGGGGAGTGGGTGAGGAAGCCTGGTAATATATAATGAAATTATTGAATAGTCAAAAGCATCAAAAGTGATTCTGGTTTTTAATTTTTGTTAAATAGTTGCCCTTAGGTTAATATATAATTATTTCCAATACAAAAAACCCTGATTTATGCAAGTGGCACAGGTTTTGTCACCTATAGCTACATAGTGAAGAAAATTGCAGATTGTTTTCACATTTTAAGTTAACTTAAATGCTCTGGGATATGCTAGGATTAAATGGTCATGATGTAAGTCAGAAAAGTTAAAAGGTTGGCATTTAGAAACAAGTGAACAAGTGTACTTTACAGAAAAAGCAATTTTGATTGGATTTCTTGTTTTAAACCTGTCCAAAGAACATACGCTGCTTGTTTAGACAATGGAAGTGGTAGAGATTGAAAAAGGAGGAAAAACAAAAAACAAACCAGCACAGTGTTTTATTATTGGGCTGGTCAAGAAGCTGACTAAGCAGCCACAGAGATGGGCTTGTCTAACCTCTTAGCTATTCCACTGTCTGTGACACAAGAAAAGCCTCCAGGATTGAGACAGGAGGGTAAAGCCAGACACAAAAGAACAAAATTCAATATCCACCATTCATTCTAATGGTTCACACCCAAGTTACTTTAGAATAACTTTTACAACAGTGGGAAGCCTGGAAAGTAGTCAATAATTTTTCACTGTAACAAAGTAGCCTAGATTCCTTTGCCACTCATAACACAGACTTCATTTGGAGAAATGGGATTAAGGATTCTGGAATGCTGTGTGTCTGGATTGTACTTGAATAATTTAACTTGTATTTTGTAGAGGGGTCTAGCCTACATTTAAAAGAAAAGAAGTAAACAGAGCATAGTAGAAATGGTCCTGTTATTTGGTGAGTCAAACTGAACCAGAAAGCTGGGTTCAGGTCCTTGAGTAGTGACAGCTTCTCCTATAAAGATTAGTCATCAAACACACAGGTTCTTCTGGTAAATAATATGATTAATTAATGTGATTAGTTAAGTTTATTGTTTTATAGAAAAAGAATTGCAAAGACAGGACAAACAAAAGAAACTTAGGATTCTTGAAGCATATCAACCTGGATTCAGGGACAACTCATGTAAAAGGGCGACTGAGAGTTTAATGAAGTGACTGTTCACGTAGATGTGGCAGAGTAGAGGAGAAGCCACAAGGAAGAAGGAAGCATCTGGGGTTATCAGTAGTTGGAGGGGGCAAAGGAAGGGAGAGGAAGGAAGGGTAGGTCTTGGAGGGATGAGAAAATGGAGCAGTTATGGGAATATGCACTATCCTGTGGGAAAGGCCACTCTGTGGAAACTATGGCCATTAGTTATGTCCAACCTATGCTCCAGCAAGAGAGGAGAACAAAGAGAAAAAATGTTCCAACTTCTTTCTTCTGCTATCCTCTGGGCTTATGCCAGTGCCTGCCTCTGCTCAAACATTCCCCAAGGCCATAGAATAAAGGGCCTAATAGATAAAGTCCAAAATTATGAGCCTCTCAGGCCACAGTAAAGAATGGAGAAGAGTAAAGACTGTACCTGACAGGCAGACAATGGTCAGCAGAGGATATAAAATTACTTGGGATTTTTTGGACCATTAAGCTACTAAAGTTTCTTTTCATGTTAGTCAGAATAACACATTCATTTATTCAACAGACAATATCAAGCACCTCTTCAATAACTCATTTTGGGAACAGGCACATCAAAGTGAATAAGTTACCATCCCTGACCTTGAAGAGCTGAGTCGGGGAGGCAGGTAAAGATTAAATACTAAAAACGGTGATCACCAGAGGTTGCAGAGGAAGGAGGGTGGGGTACCCAACTTTCTTGTTGGGTTAGAAATATCTGCTTGGAGGAGCGGAAAATTGGGGTCTTCCTGAAAGAAGAATGGTGTGCATCAGTAGAAGAGTTAGAGGCATGCTGTCACTGAAATGTCCAGTGGGCATGTGATTTCTGGGATTTTGTGATGAATCATTTGACCGGGCTCAGAGAAGAAGTGTGTGTAGGAGTCAGTGAGGTGGAGTGGGGAGAGGCAGGCTGGGCCCTGTCACACAGACCTTGGCTGAGGAGTTTGGAATCTATCCTGACAGCAATAGGGAGCTAGTAGAAAAATGGCTTTGGTTTCTAGTAAGAAAATGGTATTGCCAGATATAAAATCAGAGACAAATAGGACTAGTAAAAGAAACCAATGATGGGATAGATCTATTTGTATATGCTTTTAATAGTAAAATAAAACAAAGCTTTCTCAAAGGATTAAACTCTGAGTGAAGATCTGTGGAGTAATTTGACTTGCTTATCCGTCTCTGAGAAAATGAGGACGTGGTTTGGAACTTCCAGGCCAATTGAATTGAAGTGTTTTTGTATAGTTAGCTTAAATAACCAAATGATGAAATCAATCCTCCAAATTGTCAGCAGAGCAGCTGCTCAGAAAGCTCTTGTTAGTCATTGACCTTATGTTTAATATGATTTCCTAGAATGGGGATAGTCAGATATTGAATAAAGTACTGCATCAAAGCCCTCCCCACCCAGCAAGCTTTCTGCAATGAAATATCCAAGGAAAGGAGAGTGGCTGGCACAAATTGCAAAAAGGCTTTTCTTTTTGCCTGCTAAGTCCCCAGAGAAAAAAGAATAGAAGAAAGCGTGCCACAGCCACATCTTGGAGAAGAAAGTGCCAGGACTGGCAGTAGCTCCATCTCTTTTCTAATCATGATGCAGGGGGGAAAAAAATTACAATATAAAAATTCACTTTTGGTTTTTAAGAATAGTTAAGATTTCTCATTCAAGCTATTTCCTTGCTATATCAAAGCAACTTCAAGTCTGACCATTTCCAGTCCTGCACCGCATAATGACATTTGATCAATACTGATCATATATACAACCCATAACAACAAAACATTACAAAGGTTGCAATACAATATTTTTACTGTACTTTTTCTAGATTTGGATATGTTTAGATATACAAATATTTACCATTGTGTTATAATTTTCTTACAGTAACATATGCTTTATAGGTTTGTAGCCCAGGAGCAATAGGCTGTATCACATAGCCCAGGTGTGTAGTAGGCTATACCATCTAGGTTTGTGTAAGCATACTCTATGATGTTCACACAGTGATGAAATCTCCTAATGACAAATTTCTCAGGACATATCCTTGTTATTAAGCAACACATGACAATATATGACCTCGATTTGTTACTTATGTCATTGAAGGTGAGGTGTGATATGATTTTAAAAAATTAGGTAGGAGGTGTAGGGGAAAATAGAGGATAAATGTGGAGGCTTATTCTTAGAATATGGAACCAGAGTCGAGAGGGCTAAAGAGTAAGTTTTATCCTAAAAATAAAATGTCATGTTAAAGATTGCAAAGGATAATCTATCTATCTATCATCTCTATCTTTCTACCTATTATAATTACTCTTTCACTTACTATAAATATTACAAATGTAATAACTGAGTTGAAACAAATATAAAGATGTTTATAAATCAGGTAGTTAAAGCGGTGAGGAATGATCATTCTAACTGCCTAAAAAGAATCCTTGCGGCAATTAAATATTTAATTTTGCTTAAGCTTCTACCAGCCAAAGCAAAACAAATGACTTCATTAAGACTTACAAGTTGTTATTGTTGATGAAAAGTAGTGTACTATTACATCACAAGGGGCAAATATACCCTACTTCTAAATTCTAAATTGTATTTCTCTTTCATTCCATTATATAAAAAGAGATCCAGTAGCAAAATAGACAGGGTTTTATATACACCCTGTATAATAGATCTCAATCCCTACCTCACCACAACATACATAAAAAGTAATTTACAGCCAGGCACCATGGCTCACGCCTGTAATCCCAGCACTTTGGGAGGCCAAGGCCCAGCACAACAGGAGTACACCACTATACCCGGCAATTTTTTTGTATTTTTTAGTAGAGATGGGGTTTCACCATGTTGGCCAGGCTGGTCTTGAACTCTGGACTTCAAGTGATCCACCCACCTTGGCCTCCCAAAGTGTTGGAATTACAGGCGTGAGCCACCACACCTGGCCCTGTTAGTGTTCTGAATAAGACATTTTAAAAGACATGGCCAAAACAAAGCAAGCAAACAACAGTTCAGTTCTGAACTTTTAGAATGCTATTGTTCATCTTCGAATTTTGTATTCTAGTCCTAGGTTATGGCTCACATGGTAACTTCTCAGGGTTCTTTCAGTTGTATAAAAACAACAAAACAAAACAGAAGCCTCAACTGAAAGTGTTTTTTAAAAGTGAGAGAATCTGGCTGGGTACAGTGGCTCATGCCTGTAATACCAGCACTTTGGGAGGCCAAGGCAGGCAGATCATGAAGTCAGGAGTTCAAGACCAGCCTGGCCAACATGGTGAAACCCCATCTCTAGTAAAAATATAAACAGTTAGCTGGGTATGGTGGCAGGTGCCTCTAATCCCAGCTACTCGGGAGACTGAGGCAGGAGAATCACGTGAACCTGGGAGGCAGAAGTTGCAGTGAGCCGAGATTGCACCACTGTACTCCAACCCGGGTGATAGAGTGACACTCTGTCTCAAAAAAAAAAAAAAAAAAAAAAAGAATCTATTGACAAAACTGAAAAGTCCATCAATGTGCTGGTTTCAAGCTCCAGTTTGAAACAGATGTTCACAACATCACCCTGGCTCTGGCCTCTTGGCTCTTTTTCCTTTGTCTCCATCCGCTTTGCTGTGTTATATTTTTCCTTCAGTTAGTACCTGTCACAAATGCAAATACTTCTGTCACAGTTCCAGTGTCCCTCACACTTCGAAATCCTAACACTCCAAAATCCAGAGGAATAAACTGAAGTTCTTCTCCAAATCTTGAGTTAAAGTTTAAATAATTAACATTGGTTGAGCAATTGCTATGTGCTGGGCACTATTCTATGCACTGAAAATATAAAGGTGGATGTGATGAAAAATCTACTTCCATGGTGCCTACAATCTAGTGAATGGAGACAATGAAACACAAATATGTTAGGAAGTGATGAAGATCATAAAGAAGTGAATAAGAGCATAAAGCACGGTAAATATACAATAAGTAATGGGTGGCATTTTAGAGAGTTCAATCAAGGAAGGCTTTTTTGAGAAGGCAATATTTGAGCAAACACCTGGATGAAGTGAGGAAGCCATGTGAGGGTAATGTTGATTGTAATTGTGCACAGAATTAATATTCTCTGTACGAGGAACAGCGAAGATATGTGATCTAAAAGGGAGCAACCGTGGCTGTTTCTGAAACACCCCAAGACCAATATGGCTAGATAAGTGTGAGTTGTATGTATAGAGGGTGGTAGGAAATGAGGTCAGAGAGATAGGTGGGGGTTCTTATTACATAGGGTTCTATAGGCCATGGTGATGAGTTTGGATTTTATTCCAAAAGTGATGGAAAACCACTGAATTATGAAGAGGAAAACATCACTTATCTACATTTGTTTAACTATGATGAATCAATAAATTAGTAGGTTGGTCTTCTTGCATGACAAGTATGTTCATATGTTGGTAGATCAGAGTTGAAGTAGCAGCTCCATGGTTTCATCAGGGTCCCATGCACCTTCTGTCTTTCTATTTTATTAACTTTAATGCATGGTTTTCCTCCTTATAGGCACAATAGCTTTTGCACTCTGGATTTCATTACTATGATCCCAGCAGGAAGAAGGAAGACCAAACATTGAAAGCCACATGCCAGCTGACTCTTTTTTTTTTTTTTTTTTTGGTATCAGAAAACAATAGTTTATACAGAAACCCCATTTAGTAGACTTACGCTCATATTCATATGAAGAAAAATTGATCTCAATTCTTATCACACACCATACACAAAAATTAATTTACTGTACTCCTAAATGTAAATGAACTATACATTTTCTAGGAGAAAATATAGGAGACTATATTTGCAACATTGGGGCAGGAAAATATTTCTTAGGATGCAGAAAATACTAAATAACAAAAATAAAATAATAAATTGCATTGCATCAAAATGAAAAGATTTGCTTGTCAAAATATATTGATTGGGAAGAAATATTAGCAACACATGCATCTGACAAAAGAGTTGTACCCTATAATATATAAAGAACTTCTACTGCTTGAAAAATAAGACATATAACTCAGTTAAAAACACATGCAAAAAATACTCAACATTATTAGTTATCAGAGAAATGCAGGTTGAAGTCACAATAAGATATCACAAATCCAGGAGAATAAAGTGAAAAAGACTGACATTGAACTTTGGTGGGAATGTACAGCAGCTAGACTTCTCCTACATTGCTGGTTGGAATATAAAATAGTACAACCGCTTTAGAAAACTTTGGAAGTTTCTTTAAAATTAAACATGTGATCGGGCACGGTGGCTCATGCCAGTAATCCCAGCACTTTGGGAGGCCGAGGCAGGTGGATCATGAGGTCAGGAGATCGAGACCATCCTGGCTAACATGGTGAAATCCCGTCTCCACTAAAAATACCACAAATTAGGTGGGTGTGGTGGTGGGCCCCTGCAGTCCCAGCTACTCGGAAGGCTGAGGCAGGAGAATTGTGTGAACCTGGGAGGCGGAGCTTGCAGTGAGCCACGATTGCGCCACTGCACTCCAGCCTGGGCAACAGAGCAAGACTCCATCTCAAAAATAAATAAATAAATAAATACATAAATAAATAAATATAAAAGTTAAACATGTATTTACCTCATAAGGTAGCAATTTCATTCCTAGATATTTACTGAAGAAAAATGAAAACACATCCACAAACACACTTGCACAGCAGACTTGTACAAACAGATTTGCACAACAATGATCACAGCAGCTTTATTCATACTAGGCCATATGGATACGAAAACAATTAGAATGCCCATTAACAGGAGAATGGATTATTGTGTATGTATACAATAGAAAACTACTCAGCAATAAAAAGAAATGAGCTACTGATATATGCAACGGACAGCATGGACAAATGTCAAAATACAATGTTGAGTTAATTAAGCTGGACACAATAGATAAATTTATACAAAAGTCTAGAACAAGCAAAACTAATCTACACAGATAGAAATCCGAACAGGGGTGCCTTTGGGATAGGAAAATTGATTGTAAAGGGGCACAAAGGAACTTCCTGGGAATGATAAATGTTCTATATATTGTTTTGGCTGTGGCTCTACCAATGGAAGCGTTTGATAAAAATCACTGTATTGTATACTTATAAGGTGCATTTCATACTTTGTAAATTATACTCCAATTACAAAAGAAAACCCAGGTACTACAAGACCACTCAGGCTGATGTAAGAAGTGACTGATGCAGCCTAACATAGGAAGCAGGGCAATAATTAGAAGATTACCATGGTTGGCTTAGACCAGACTGAGAGGTGGCCAAGTCCCAAATATATTTTGAAAGTGGAGTCAATAAGAGTAGCTCATTGATTGACTATAGATGGTGAGAGGAAGAAATGAGTAAAGTCTGGTTCTTAGGTTTAACTCTTCATAGCTTGGTGAATAGTGATGCCATTTGCTAAAATGAGGAAGAAGCAGTGAAGAAGGAGGTTTGGGTAGGAGGGTATAAGCAGGGATATCAACATTTTGCTTTTGAGCTTGAGATGCTTGTCAAACACGTACATAGAACTGTCAAGTAGGCAGGGTGGATGCAGAAGAGTGAAGTTAGAGAAGAGGTCAGGTACAAATATAAAATAGAAGCTGTGAGACCGGCTGAGATCCCCTGAGGAGTTAAGATAGATAGAGAAGAGGACAGATGACTGAGACTGGCAGCTGGTATGTTTCCAGAGGTTTTGTAAGAGTGGCGAAGATCTAAGGAGCAAAGAGGGTCCCACCCGACCTCCACACCATGTAGTATGTAGCATGTGGGGAAGAAATGACCACCTCTTAAGAGGACTGCAGGGGAGAGGGTGTGCTCAGGTACTCAGCCAACTTTTTCATATGCAAAATCGTCTATATACTAGACCTCTTTTCTGAACAACTATTTGCTCTTCTTGCTCTAACAAAAACTTAGCTGTCCCAGAACAGTGAGGCATAGTTTAGTTAGAACAACATGATTAAGGGCATATTCAAAGAAGTTGGGGAGATACAGGATTTTGCTGATGACAGACTCTAAAGGACCCATTGGAAAGGCTGAAAGGACTGGGGAGAGGTGGGTGATTAGGCCACATTCTGGAATGCAGTATGGGTTTAAGAGATTGCATAGTGGGAGAGGTGATCTAGGCGACTTGGGTGTCTGGTGGGTTATAAGCATGTAGAGAGACTAGTCCTGATGGTCTTTTGGATGTAATTGAATAATTATTTCTAACTGCGGCTTCCCCTTGGGACTGGTCACTTTGACAGTTTCTGGTGGGGGGTAAGTGGTGTGGTGAATGGTATGGTAGGTAGTGTGGCCTCAGGGAACGGTGGTCTTCCCAGGAACAGAGTCCTGTGAGTCTTCCTTAAATCCTGCCGTGATAAGACTGAAGAAGGGAGTCTTACCAGGAACGTGGGTCAAATCCTGTCACACCTCTGTGGTCAGAGAAATGAGATTACAGAGACAACAAATGCCTGGAATTCAGGGAAGGGGTGTGTGTGTGTGTGTGTGTGTGTGTGTGTGTGTGTGTGTCTGAGCATGTGGGCTATGGAGAAGAGGTTGCCAAGAGTTACTAAGAGACAAGAGAGGATGATTGCTGAATGGCCAAATGCAGCATGCAGTCATTAGTGTCTCTTACCCAGCAACCAGCAATGACATTACTGTTGAGAAAGTGAATTTGGAAAGAGTGTGGGTGGATCTATGTAAACATATCCAAACTCTGAAAAAAAAAAAAAAAAGGAAACATTATCTTGAGTAAAAAAAAAAAAAATTGCACAATTTGAGTGATAATATTCTAATTTGATCAAGGATCACGCTGTATTTTTGTGTGTTTAAACACTTAACCATCACAAAGTCCAGAACTCTTATTTTTTTTTTTTAATTTTTTAATTTTTTGAGACGGAGTCTCACTCTGTCACCCAGGCTGGAGTGTAGGGGCACAATCTCGGCTCACTGCAAACTCTGCCTCCCGGGTTCACACCATTCTCCTGCCTCAGCCCCCGAGTAGCTGGGACTACAGGTGCCCACCACCACGCTTGTCTAATTTTTTGTATATTTAGTAGAGGCGGGGTTTCACCATGTTAGCCAGGATGGTCTCGATCTCCTGACCTTGTGATCCGCCCACCTCGGCCTACCAAAGTGCAGTCCAGAACTCTTAATGTTGTGTTGTATCAATTTTGCTAACAAGTATGCTTGAATAGTATTGCTCAGAAGTAGCTGGTGATAATTTGTAAGATATATCTTTTCTTTTTCACAGGAAGAACTGAAAAGATTGCAGAATCCTCTAGAACAAGTTAATGATGGAAAATATTTATTTGAAAAGTAAGTAAAAAGTATTAAGTTAAATCATTTGCATGGTTGGAAAGCTTGAGTAAAATGAAAATCTTTCTGGTAAAAATAAGTAAATTGGACAGTTTCTTGTTATCATTGTGGTTAGAGCCCAGAAAGGTGGCTCATTTGAGATATAGGTAGATAAATGTATGACTAGTTGAGCAATGATACGCAAGCTCTACTGCTTAACAGAGTAATACGATGCCTGGAATTTGTTTCTGGTGGTATGTCTGAGGGCTGAAACTTAACTCTGACCTGTCTTAGTCTTTTAATCAGGGACGTTTATAGAAGGCAGGTACAAAATTTGTGAAAAGTACAAAGCTAACACTAAGACTAATAGACTGAACATTCAGATTAACACTACAGAATGGAACAAAATTGAGCTAAGATAAAGCAAAGAGATGAAACTGAACAGAGATAAAAGTAAACATTTATAATGTACCCTGTACTGTTGAACGCTCACAGACACTCCTCATCAAATTCTGATTATAGCCTTTTGATATAGGCATTATTATTTCCATTTCACAGATGAGGAAAAACAGGCTCAGAGAGGTTTCAGCAACTCCATGTATACTCAGCTAGTAAGTGGTGAGAATGGGAAATAAACCCAGGTTTTATTGCCTCCAGAATCCTTGCTCTCAATCACTGGCTGAGCCCCAATGTACTCAGGACCAGTCAAGCCAGTTGGGTGTCATGCTTGGCTCTGGACACTACATTTAAGAATCACATTGACATTCCCAAGAGTATTAGAAAGAGGTCAATTAAAATTGTGAGAGTTCTGGAACCATGGGAAACTACTACAAGGAGCTGAGGGTGTGTAGCTTGGAGAAAAGAAGTCTCAGAAGAAATGTAATAGCTATCCTCAAACATTTGAAGGTTGCTCCTATAAAAGAGAGGCTAAGTTGCTCTTCCTGCTCCAGAAAATAGAACAAGAGTCAATGAGTAGGATATATGGAGAAACAGTGTTGTGACTCAGATAAGGAAAAGATTCTGTAAAAGTTCAGCCTAACCCCAAACAGAATGAACTTTGTTAAGAAGTGAGCCATGTAGGGGCAGGAAGGCATCACACCTTTCCTCACGCATTGTAAGGAGCACAGCCAACACTCCTGTAACAAAAGACAGGTTAACAAAAGAAAAGCACAACAAGCTTATTTAATCAGGGTTCTTTATTTTATTTTATTTTTTTGAGATGGAGTCTCACTCTGTCGCCCAGGCTGGAGTGCAGTGGCACTATCTCAGCTCACTGCAACCTCCATCTCCTGGGTTCAAGTGATTCTTCTGCCTCAGCCTCCTGAGAAGCTGGGATTACAGGCACGTGCCACCACACCGGGTTGATTTTTGTATTTTTAATAGGGTCAGGGTTTCACCATGTTACCAGGCTGGTCTCAAACTCCTGACCTCAAGTGATCCGCCCACCTCAGCCTACCAAAGTGTTGGGATTACAGGTGTGAGCCACTGCACCTAGTCTATTTAATCAGGATTCTATGTGACTTGGGAGCCTTCAGAAATGAAAACCTGGGGAAAATTGTTCACTTTTATACTTAATTTTGATGAAGAATGGACAGCCCTGTAGAAATGTCGGGGGACAAAAAGGAAGGATCTAATATATGAGGTGGGGAAACCCAGCAAGGCTGTCTATTCACATTCTTCTTGGCCTCTCTGTGCAGCATTCCTTTCTCTTGGGCATGGGGCAAGAACCTCTGGAATGAGGGTCTTAGGACTTTACATCAGACTAGGTAGGTCAGAGAATTTCTTTATGACCAGATTTTATACAGAAAGGCAGGGGAAGTTTAGAGGAATATTTTTAGATTTTGTAGCTTGTTTGTGGGAGAAGGGTTCTAGTTTCCATAACCGGCCTCGTGGAAGAGGAATTCTGTTTTTTATGGCTTGCATCATGGAAGAAAGAGGGGCAGGGACAGAAGGGCAAGAGAAGGTCAGAGAGAAAGAGACTTTGCTTCTGAGGCCTCTTCTCCTTCGGTTCAAAGAACTGAGCATGCCAAACACCATACTTTACAGTACATGCTGAGCCCCACTAGCTGATAAGATACTGGAAGTGCCCAAGAAGAGTACATCTGAAATGTTTCTTTTTTTTTTTTTTTTTTTTTTTATCTGAAATGTTTCTAAAAAATATCCTAGAAAATGGAAAACTTTGGGTTTGATGCCTCTTTCTACTTTTTCTAAGCTTTGTCAGTCTAGACAAAAATTTGAACCACCTTGAGCCCCACTATACTCATCTTTAAAAATGATAATAGTAGTCTTGACTTGACTGTCTTATTGAGAGCATTAAATGAGACAGCCCGTAATAGCCTGATGCCTTCAATGCTGGCTCCTTTCCTTTCCATCTGGGCAAGGGTTTGGACAAGACAGTCTCAAAGGTTCATTTCATCTGCACGATCCTAAGAATCTGCCATGTCATCACATTGAAAGGCAGTTTCAGCCCTTTGGACAAATGAAGTTTCTGTTCATATATTTTTATTACGCCTACTCTCGTTAATATGAATAAATAAGAATAAAATAGTAGAATTTCCCTCCACCATCACCATCACTAGCTATATGTAAACAATACCTAAAGAGTTTTTTGCTGACTCTAGAATGAAGACTTTTCTTTTATAGAGATTAGTGTTGTAATGACATTAGGCTAAATCAGTTATTTTTCACCTTGGCTACACTTTGAATCGGCTGGGGAGCTTAATAAAAATGCCCTGGCTTAAGCTCCACTCTAGACAAATTGAATTAGATTCTCAGGGGATGAGGCCCTGGAATCAGTATTTCTTAACATCTTCCTTCATGTAGCTCTAACGAGGAGCTGGGATTGAGAACCAGTAGTGTAAATATATTTTAGATTCATTTCACTTATTCAGTAATCTCCTCATGCAGCTTAATTCTCCGAGGACACACTTTCTCTATTTATTTGGCCCATTTATTTATTAAACCTGGCCATGCTGGTTTTTCATTATTGATTTTTTTATTTTTTTGAGTTGGGGTCTTGCTCTGTCACCCAGGCTGGAGTGCAGTGGTGCAATCTTGGCTCACTATAACCTCCACCTCCTGGGTTCAAGCAATTCTCCTGCCTCAGCCTCCCGAGTAGCTGGGATTATAGGCACCTGCCACCACACCCAGAAAATTTTTGTATTTTTAGTAGAGACAGAGTTTAACCGTGTTAGCCAGGCTGGTCTCGAACTCCTGACCTTAGGTAATCCACCCGCCTTGGCCCCTCAAATTGCTGGGATTATAGACGTAAGCTACTGCACCCAACCCATTATTGATTTTGATGTAGGAAATGAAGTTTTTTTTTGTTCTGCTAATTGACCACAATTCTATATTAAACCTCTCACTAACACCAGCATGTATCTTTCTCAGCTGTCTGCTCTCAGGACGATATTTGAAAATTAATGGTATATATGTGGGCTTCCATCTGCCCTACCCTACTCTTTCCGTTTTATTATTCAGAGGCCTGAGAAAGCTAAAACCTTCTGGAAATAACCAGTCTGTTTTGTGTGCTTATTTTTTTTTTCAATCCCGATTGAGAAATTCCAGCAATGGGAATTAAATACTTTCTTCAAAGCACATGGGCCCATGGGGGTAAACTTTCTTTTCATGCTTATCCAGGACAGAGAGAAAATAAGCAGTGACTGCCAGCCCTAACAACTATACCCATTTGCCTGGAATCCTGGAGATTTTTTTGGTCTGTTTCAGGTCAGGACTATGTCCTTGAAAGCTGTCAAATTTGATTGAAAAATTGGTGTACTTTGAGTGAGCAGATTAGGCATTTCGTTATAGCTGCAGCTGACTTAGGTGCTGATGTAAATCATCTCAGCTACTTGAAATGACCATAAGTTAAGTGATAGTGGTGTCAGAACAGTTGATCGGTTATTCCCCCTTGGAACATTACATTTATTCTGAATGCTCAACAGGGTTTTGTGGTAGAGAGTTAGTGTGAAGGGGAGGGAAGCTGCAGCTCCATACTATCTGAGACCATTGGCAGAGCCAGTCAAGTGCATTTGTGTACACACACACACATGAGCTTAGCAAAGCTTGGCATGTGCCAATACAGAGAAGAGCAATTGGTAAGGCCATTAATTGGAATGCTACTTATGACTCCATTGTTTATGAAAATCACTTATTAACTTAAGTAAGACCTTAGGCTGACTGCCATATTTTTGTAAATATTAAATCAGCCTGGGTTTCTGGTAGGAGATGTGTGATTGCAAGTCACACATTGTACTGAGGCATAATCACTTTATTACCCATAGACAATTATTGATGGAATGAACTAAAGCTATCAGATTTAAACCAACAGGTATTGGTAGTTTATAGTTTGGTGAGGATATATAAATTATATCCCCAAATTAGCAAATGTGTTAATATTGTGAAAGTTTTATTTTCTTTATGAAAACATTGGCTCTGTCTTTGTTTGTTACGTATCTACAGGCCCTACAATGTATAACTTTATTGCTTAATTTATAATTAATAAGTAACAGAGTCTTAAAGTATCCTTGTCATAAGGCTGCTATTTCTACAAGACCATACAATAATAAAAATAAGACTTTCTGTGTTAGTCCATTCTCACACTGCTTTGAAGAAATACCTGAGACTGGGTAATTTATAAAGAAAAGAGATTTAATTAACTCATATTTCCACATGGCTGGGGAGGCCTCAGTAAACTTGCAATCTTGGCAGAAGGCACCTCTTCACAGAGCAGCAGGAGAGAGAATGAGTGCCCAGCAGTCGGGGGAAGCCCCTTATAAAACCGTCATATCTTGTGAGAACTCACTATCATGAGAACAGCATGGGAGAAACTGCCCCCATGATTCAATTGTCTCCACCTGGTCTCATCCTTGACATGTGGTGATTATTATAATTCAAGGTGAGATTTGGGTTGGGGACACAGCCAGATCATATCACTTTCTATGCCTACCTACCCAGGATTAGGTTCCTGTGTGCTTCTCCTTTAATGATATCTGTCACACTTGCAAATACTTATGTAATGTTCATGTTCTCCTAGATTGTGGTACCACAGGAACAGGGACCATGTCTAGTGTTTTCACCATTTTATCCTCCATGCTTTGCATCATTCCTGGCACACAGGAGACATTAAATATATGTGTAGAATAAATGATTAACAATGAGTTAGTAATGCACCCTGAATACCAATGGCACAGAATAAACAAGAGTGCTTCCTTGCCCCTCAACAACCAGGCTGAGCAACCCCAAACTATCTTGGAGTGCTGACACTTGCCATGTAGGAATTTATGTGCTCTCCTGTGTTTTCCTACTTGCCTTGTAGGAATTTATGTGCTCTCCTGTGTTTTCCCTACTGCTTGATCATTCCTTTCTAAAAAGGAAAAAAATACATTTGTGATTCTAAGGGATCTCTCCAGCACAATTTTTTTCTTTCTTTCTTTCTTTTTTTTTTTTTTTTCCTTTTCTTTACTACCAGTGCAATCTTAGTCCTCATAACCTGGACTATTTGAATAGCTTTCTAACTAGTTTTATTTCACTCTCCTTGCTCACTCCCACCGCAAATCATCCTTAAGCCCTCCATTGATCATATTTCCCTGCTCCAAATGCATGGAGCTCCCTGCTGCAATAGATTATGATCTACAGTGTGAAAAATTTTGTAAAGTTTTTCACACTGTAGATCATAATCTATTGATGGTTTGTTAAATAAATTTGGTGGGTCACACTGGCCTTTTAAAAAAGTTTCAAATATAAATCAGAAATCAAAGTACATCACATGTAGTTGGGGAAGTAATGTTTCTTGAAATTTTTGTTACACACACACACACACACACACGTGCCCCTACCTTACCACATGCATGAGTATTGAATTGGGATGTTGAATATATTACCTATGAAAACTTCAGTCAGTTTTATATATATATATAAAATATAATATATATTATAATATATTATTATTATAATAATCCTGATATTAAAATACTCCAACCAGTGCCTTCTGGTGGACAGAGCAGTGAGATGTGAGTTTTAATGTAGTTCCTCCTGTACAGTAAATTTAACATAATCTCTGCAAGCTTCAGATTTTTCAGCTCTACAGTGGGGAAAGTGATACTTAGTTAATGGAAGTTACTGTGATAAATAAGATAATGAATATAAAATGTCTATGACAGTGTTTTATACACATTATGGGATCAGTAACTATTAGCTTTCTGCTTATCAAAGCTTATTTCCTTTTGTTCTCCTATTTTTTTCATCTACTTCCACCAAATTTCTCTTTATTTTCTAAAATTATCCTTTGAATGTTTTCACCTCTACTATTTGTTTTGTAGTCTTCCTCATATGTTGCTTTTCACTCTCAGCTTACCTACTTCCTATCCATTCTTCAAAATTCATCCCAAGAGCTGCCTTCTCCGTGAAGCCCTTCTTGATTGTTGTAGCACTAAGAGTTCTGTAAGCTCACTGAAAGCAGTGATCATTTCTCTATAATCCTCTGCCTTTCTACAGGTCAAAGATCCATGCTTTGTTCCCAGTGGAAGCCCTGAAACAGCTTAAAAATGAAAGGAGGGAAGGTCCAGTGGCAGTGGTACTACTGGGGATGAGTAAGGTCTTCTCTACATCTTACTAGTTGGCCAGTATCATGGAATTTATAACCCTCTCCTTGTGTTTTTTCTCCCCCTGAAATTGTCCAATGTGCTCCTTTTCTTTTCTCTTAAAGAAAATGATTTTCATACCATAGCTATGGATGTTGAGTTGAGAACAGCAAAAGGACAACAGAAAAAAAAGTCAAAGTCACATTTTTTTTTCATGATATGGTTACTTATCCATCGTCCATCAACAGGAACTTTAATAAATTAAAATGAACAAAATTATATCCTATTTTACAAATAAGTATAAATTAGCAGTATTATTGCTATAAATGTTAAGCTTCTGGATTGAGAGATATTGAGACATTATTTCTGTTTCTAGTCACCAGCTGGCCATGGATATGGAGAATAATATTGAAAAATATCCCCTCAATGTACAGCCCTTGGAATCAAAGGTGAAAATGTAAGTTATTTCAAAGTATAAATTAAGCAATTAGTTCTACAGTTCTTATTTTATGAATTACTGAATAAATCTAGAATTTTCGTGTACAACAGTTATGCATCTTTATTTTACATTCATGTGCTGCAAATTATTTCCTCCCTCTTCTAAGCCGGAACACAGCTACTTTGGGTGCACAGCGCCATCTACTGGGTAGTACAGGGAATTATTTGCTTGCCATTGCTTTTACCACCTCTTGGTTTTTCCATTTCTGGTCTAGTACAATCCTTTAACTTCCACTAGCATTTTCCTTTGCCTTTCATCTTAGTAACTTGGTTAATTCTGTCATAGAATAATTTGGTTATTTCTACCTCAAGCCATTTATGTATTAAACACACACACACACAAACACCCTTTTAAAAATCTTTCTATTTCAGCGTCTGTTCAATTATTTTGGGAAAATGTTTCTTCTCTTCTTTTTTCTCACTTCCTATCCTTTTCTTCTTATTCTCTCTTAAGACACCCAAATGTAAGCCTCCTCCCCCTATTATAAATGACTATTACCTTAAAATAGTGCTAAAAACATTTCAATATTAACAAAATGAAACTAACAATATCCAAAGTGAGAAAGACTTTATTATAGAACAAAATATTAATCTTCTCAAGCCATTTTTAAGTAGAGAAGGGGCCTATTATAATTGGAAGCAATTTCAAAAATATTTATCTCTGTTTTCTGAGATCTTTTCCTGTTCTGATTTTCCTTCAGAAGCATATATGAGAAATGCCAGTGAGTGTATATTTAATCTCTCTCCCCACCCCCTCCCTCACAAACTCTCTCTCTCTCTCAGTTTAACACTCCGAGAAGCATGAGAATTTAAACAAGAATGTTAACATATCTGAGCTTGGCCAGAATCACTGATCATTTTTTTAAAGTGCAAGGAGGAATCTTTTAGAAAAGAAATCACCCTAAAAAAGGGCACCTTGAGGTGTGTACAACTTTGAACAATAAGTCGTTGCTGGACTTAGGAACTAAAGCAGAAATGACACAAATATGTAATATCCTGCTGGATAAAAGCAAATACTAATACATACCCCTGTAAATCTATGTTAACCTTGGTCATCAGTAAAAAGCTTGCCTATACATGAGCATATAAGGTTACCCCTCAAGATAAAGTCCAAACAAGACTTCTGAACCAGTTGGGTGCTCAGCTAGAAAGTTCTGTGTCACACACTTACTAAATACATAATGAATCAGGCTATGGAATCATTTTGTGTAAGCAGTGTGTCAGCCTCACTACACAGGACTTTAGTTTGCCAACATAGGTTGCTTTATCATTAGGAATTTTCTCATTAAGATAAGGTTCAAATGTGCTGGTGAAAGAAAAGTTGGTGTATGAAAAATTAGAGTGTTTAATGTGAATGCTGAAATTAAGTTAGAAAAACTCCTGGGTCTTTTTTAGTTTTCATCACCTTCAATATGTAGGGGCTGCGGGATAGGTACCAGGAGAAGGATTAGGCAAAGACAAAATCTCTGTGCTTCAGATTCCAGCCAGCTAAGAGAGCCTGAGATTTTATATTTGTTGATTTGATGGAGGAGTCTCAGCTCAATGAGGTACAAACAGAATGGTTCTTATCTCTTCTAATAATTCTGAATCCCATGTCTGTTCACTGGAGAGAAAGAAGGGAGAGAATACTTAATCTTGCCGAATAATGGAACTTGACTCCCATTGGAGAACTTAGTCTAGTTCAGTGACTTTTGTCTAATCTGGTTATTAAATTCTTAACTCTCATGGCAGGTTGAAAATCTCCCCTCTGCTTACAGGAGACCTTTTCTACAGCTCTGTATTCTGCTTCCTTCCTTTCACTCTCCTCTTACTTATCTCCCCTTCTCTCCTCCCTCCTTCTGCCTTCCTTTATCAGTGTTATCTCTCCCACCCACCTGTGCTAAACACCTAGACTGCCCCGGGTTTCCTGTGAATAGATGGCAGACACTTTCACTCTCAGCAGTTGTTCCCTTTAACAACTGTCCTATGTTTGGGGACTCTGAGGGAAGGGGTCATTGGGTCTCCTCTAAGCCCCCCCAATGGTATAGGCTGCTCATCCTCACTGGGTTTGTGCCTCTTGCTCTGTGGGGGCTTTGCCCCATGATGCACCAAACAGTGCCTTCCTCTGCCGACCGTGGTATCTTCAACAGGGACAATCTTGGGATATTCTCATTCCTGCTTTCCAAGAGAAGATTTTTAGTCCTGCAGAGCATTGGGTATAAAAAATGGGGCCTTGTCCAAGGTACCACAGTCACCCTCTATTATCACAGGCTTTCTCTTAGGGCCTTTTGACTTCTTTTGGTGGGGACCAACTGAGAGTCTGTCTTCTCCCAGAGGCAGAGGGAAGTGAGGATCACTCCATCATAAAATCCCCTCTCCTGAAGGCTCTCCTTTCCCCTCCCTGATGAGAAGAGAGTAAACAGTTCCCATACAGTGTGTCTGGCTAGTCTAGTGCCTGCAAGCCCTGAGGGGGATGGAGGTGCTGTGGCAAGGCAATCTCTGAATGTTAAAGAGAGGAAAGATGAGACCTGTTCTCAGGTGTAGGCTGCCTTCACTGTCTACCTGTGGGAATCCCAGGATGGGAGTCAGAATAGCAGGAAAGGGTTCGGATGGTTCCTCATACTCAGGACATTGTGAAAAGGAAAGAATTTATAAGAAAGTGTAAACCTGCGTGTGGCAGTGCAAAGTATCAGTGGCGGGAGGCAGAAGCCTGTCAGAAAGTGTGGCTCAGTGAAAAAAATGTGTGAGTGTCGGGGAGGGTGTGTGTATCAAAGTTGAAGGGAGTGTCAGAAAGGGTCCATTACCTGGTTCATGAATGCAACTGTTAAGAGGTAATTTTGAGTATTAGACCAGAGGATCAAAAGAGTGCGTCAAAAGGGCAAAAGCAATCAAGATCACATGGTTATTAATGAAAAGGCATTTGGGGGAGATAAAAGGCAAGTTCTCCGAAGATCAAACAAAGGCAAGCCTCTCAAGTCAGAAAATTTGTGAAAGTAAAAGTAATAGTGAAAACACCAAAAGGAAGGCTCTCTGAGCAACTCTAAGGCTAAAGATGAATGTGTTCCTAAGAGCCTTAAGGCTGGAACAAGCTTTGGGGGATGAAGGTGCACAGCAAAGGAATGCAGGCTTAGTGAGAAGCACTCACAGCACAGGAAGAGGTGGGCTCCCCAAGCCCCAGCAAGCTGCTGCCCTCCATCTTGTAAGTCACTCTTTACATGTTGTAGCAAGATCTAAAACAGATCTTCCCAATACAAACCCTTGCGTAAAAGTTGTTCATTAACTCTGTGTAATCCCCCAATCCCCTTCCTTACATTTTAACAATATATTTACTTTGTGATGGAAAAACATAGAGATGTATTGAATACAAATTGCTTTTTTGAAAGTCAGCTCAATAAATATGCTCAATTGCTCTCCTAATTTTTATTATTATATTTGATTTTGCAATGAAACAACATTTAGGTTCTATAAAGGAGAGAAGGGGTACACACACACACACACACACACACACACAAACACAGAGAGAGAGAGAGAATTTCCTAAAGAACTTTAAAGATGTTTAGTAAACCCTTATTAAATTGCATTTGAGAGTAATACATATCTACTTTAGTCGAAAATTTAATTAAAAGAAGATATGAGAGAAGAGTGGTTGAGAGCACAGACTTTGGAATTTGAGTAACTTAGGTTCAAATCCCAACTCTGCTTTTTACCTGCTGTGTGACCTTGGGAACACCAATGGCCTCTCTGGGCCTCAGCTGCACTTCTCTGTAAAATGAGAATGCTAACATATCTTATTAAATTGTAGTCAGCTTTCAGTGAGAAAATTCAAGACTAGACATTTAGTCTAGTGTATTTTTTCCATGCAAACATACTTTTTTCAAACATATTTTTATGTCCACTTGGGCTAATAAAACATTGCCAGGAGGGATCCTTAGATGACTTGCAATGGTGACTTCAAAGTATTTGAAAGTGTTTGATATGTCCTTTCCTTAAGTAATTATAATAGTTTATCTAGGAGTTCTATTTGTCAAGTTTGGGCTAAGTAACTTACATACATTATCTTTGACTTCTTGCAGGGGTTACAAAGACGTTATTCTTACTCCTATTTTATGGATAAACAAGAGTGAGGCCAGCATGTTTAGTATTTTGTCTAAAGCTACAGCTCATGAGAGGTAAACTAGGCAAGAACCTCTATGACTCTAAGCATGCTTTCTCATGAGATAAAACTTTTTCTTTTTTGAGCTATTTCTGGGATGCAATGTTAGAAGAATTACATTTGTTAATCACCTGTAACATATGTCCCAGAACTGTGGAGTGGTCACTGCCCTCAAGGATTGTACATTCTAGTGGGGAAAGAGGACTTGTTTGAAAAGAGGCAATTGGATTGGCCTAATCTGATACTCTTCTTTTTGGGTGTTTAATAGCATTTCAGGACCACTATTCTCTTTCTTAGACTCAGTAACCCTGAGTGCATTATTTCTGAGGTGCCTCCTCAGTCCTCATAAAGAAAAGAGTGTTATAGATCCAGGACCCAAATTGCCCCAATTCTCATGTGTGAGAACATTGGCATTCTTGACAGTCTGCAGAGTCATGGGTATTTGAGAAGAGACCTGTGGAAAAAGCCAAGACGGCATAGGCCCTGGTGCATAGGAAGCATCATCCATCAGTGTGGCAGTGAAGTCGAGAGCTACAAACCGGGCAGATGCTGGAGTGGAGGGGAAGCAGGCTGGAGAGAGAGGGCAGTTGCTGTAGGAAACCTGCTTATTGCATGCAGTGGCCCCGTATTGACATTTGAGCAAGTTTGCATCAGGATACAGGGTTGGGATAGATAACAAATGATGAAAATATGATATATCTGTTAGGATAGCTTTCAGCTAGCTGCACATAGAAAAATCAGCAAACAGACTGAAAGAAGTAGGAGTTCTCCTTCTCCACTCACAGTCAGTATATGACAAGCCAAACCCACCCTGCTTCTCTATTTCTGCCTTTTGCTGACCTGTAAGGAGGGAACACATGTAATGGGGGCCAGGCATCTGCTCCAAGTGTTGGGAATGATGATCAGTTCCCATCTTGTTCCCTGAGACCGGCCAGGACTCTTTGGTTGTCAGTATCAGAAACTCAACTCAAACTAATTTATAGATGTAAACAAGATTATATTGAATCACATAACAGAAACACCCATGGTCTAACGTGCTTTAAGCACAGTGAAACCCAGGTGGCTGGGCAAGGTCATCAGGCATCTGTCTTTCCTCTTCTGTAAACTCTGCTCTTCCCATGATTCATTCTCATGTGGGCTCTCCCAACATTGCAACAGAGTGGCCACTGCCAGCTCTAGGCTTGCAGGTAGTTTCAGCTCTGCTTGCTGAAACTTTAGGTGAAAAAGAGGGTCTTTTTCTCAGTAGTCTCAGTACAATCCCCAGAGCAGCCTTTAATAGACCTGGCTTGAACCATGTGTGCATCTCCAAAATGAACCAACCACTGCCCTCTGGCTGGTCAGCCCAGGGGAATGGGCCACCATCTACAGTGATAGGGTAGAATCTGTTTCATCCAAAGCTCACTAGTAGAGAGTTGGTGGATCCGCAAAACTAATGAAAAGGAGAAATTAATATTGGGCACACAAAATCTACCCATGTGATAATCATAGTGCCTCCCTCACAGCTCACTTGTGGTAAGGATTGAATGGGAGAATGCACACAAACAAGAGCTCTATGTATATCAGCTATTGTTTCCAAGATACTCAGATTCAGTGTATCCTCTCTCATTGTGTCCTCTTTCATCCATCCCTAAATTCAACCTACTTGAGTTATAATGTATTTTGAATTTTTTATAATTGTTTGGTAACATATAAGAAATAGTACTTTCTCATTAAAAAAATCAACATTTCTGGCTGTTCTTTAAAAGTTGAAACATCTGTCAATTATCAACTGCACCAAAGCAGAGTTGCCCACACTGCCCAGTCTGCACCCAACTGCCCAGTCTGCCCCCAACCTGACCTCAGGTGGCTTCTGAGATCCTCTTCCCAACTTTGTAGCCTCAGACTTACTGCTCTTCTCTGGGATCTTCCTGCTTCCTGCCTGGTGTCTTCACTTCTGTACCTTTGCCCAAAGATCTTCTTCCTCCCCATCAATCTCAATCCTATCCATGCTTTAGGACTAATTAAAATCCTAGGAGTCCCTCAAGCCTTCTCTAAGCACCCCAGCTCTCTGAGAGCCCTCTCCTCTCCACTCCTCTCCTCTTCTAGATAAACACATCTCTTGGCAACCAGGACTGCACAGAATGTGAGTCCCCCAAATGGCTGTGAGTGCATGAGAGAGCCAACTGCACTGTAAAACAAACAGGGATATACAGAAAAAGGGCAGAGGCAGGCAGATTGTGCCACCCCTGCTATGAGAAAAGATAGATAGGAATTGACCTAGCAAAAAAAATTATTGAAAATGTATTTGTCATCTGTTTAGATGTAAACCCTTATACTTTATCTGTAATTCAAAATATAGGAACACACAACATGTGCTTTCTTACTTTAAAAAGTCTTTAAAGAATTATATGAATAGCATTGTCTAGTTTCAAAAATAAAAATGTCAAGGTAGTGTATAATTTACTCTGTAGCCGCAAAGGAGACTTGTGAGCAGGAATTATGGTACATCTAGGAGAAGAAGTCTGAAAGTGATTCATTATGATTGAGAGATGAGGTGCTTCTACATTTTATTTTAGTTCCCTCTTACAGTAAAATAGCATCTGGAGATGGTATTAAGACAACTTAATATTGGAACAATTTAATCTTTGAAGGTCATGTTGTAGGAATGGCCAAGGGGAGTAAATAACATGTGATGTAAACACTTTTCTATGATACAGAGAGTAACATAGCATAGCTCCATCATTAAAAAACAATGTAGCAATTTTGGTTAATAGCCTGGTGTGACATGAGGGCCCTGTCATTTTTTAACCCCAAATGCTAAAGACTCGTCCAGCTTATCTAGTCCTTAAAACTGTAATTATGAAGGACAAGTAGTAACGAGAAATATATATATCATGTTATAGCATGTTTTAAAAATAATAAGATCATGTAATACATTGTTTTTGCATATGTGGATGACTATAAAGTAAATGTTACAAAATAAAATAGCTGCTGTATTAAGAAAGTCAGTGGGTGTATAGATGTTTTAAATACATATTTTAAAAGTACTTAATATTGTCACCTTATAAATTAAAAAAAGGATATCCATTAATTAGGAATAAAATAATATTGTCTTCTTAATATCTGACTTAAGGAGAACTGGTATGCTAATTTCCAAATTCCATAAAACCAGGAGGGAGAAGAGGATATTTTAAGTGCAAATTCCTTTGCAAACCGCTCATCTCAACTTTGTCCAATGTTATTTGGTTCTTTACAGGTGTCACACCGCCCTCTGGTGTTCAACAAGCTAAAATGTAATATCTCAAATGGTCACTATATTTTGTTTTTATATTTTCTGAGTAATGAAGACAATTTAAAGGGGAGAATAAAAAAGACAGTGTAGAATACCGCAAAGTCCTAGAAAGTGGTGGGTGGTCTATGGGTTGTCAACATTTTCTAATGTTTAAACTGCCTTTAAAATGTTACACATTTTGAGCTTTTGATGGGCAGGTTTAGAGACTTGAGGCACCTGCAAGCAGCAGAACTTGTTAGCTGGGCTCTGGGATACCCCAGGCAACTCAGAGGATCTGAAAATCACTGACAGCTTCCTTAAGTTCACTCTTCCCTGATATAATGGGTCCTGAAGAAGCAACAAGACCACTAAACTCAGGCAGGCAATCTTACGGGACTCCCTTTCCCATTCTACTTAAAATCTTTAAGCCAAAGAAAAACAGAAATAAAAATGCACTTTGAGCAAGATTTCATAATAAAACA
The DNA here is from genome assembly GCF_047675955.1 of Chlorocebus sabaeus. Classification (NCBI taxonomy): domain Eukaryota; kingdom Metazoa; phylum Chordata; class Mammalia; order Primates; family Cercopithecidae; genus Chlorocebus; species Chlorocebus sabaeus. Next base: position 31,723,257 of record NC_132918.1, on the reverse strand, counting down.
GTGACCAAATATAATTCAAATTTGGACCAGATTCTGCTTTAGTGGGGCTTGAAGTATGTATAATCTGAAGGTTCCTTAAAAAAAAAAAAAAAAACTCTAAAAATACCTTATTTTTACAATTCTATACAAATCATGAAGAGCCCCTCATCAGGGTCTTGGAATAGGCTCCTGGCCTTTAAGGAAGAACCCCTAAAGCTTAAGTTTCCTAGCTTCAGGGAATTGGCCACTGATCCAAAAGTATTGTTTTCACTACAGTTTCTGGACTTTTCCTTGAGATTATAATTCTCAGACCTTTAATAAATTAGGGAAACTATACAGATTCGATAATGTGGTAGCATTTTTGTGTTATTTATATCCTGTAACTATTGAGAATTGATGATGATCTTTGAACTATTCCAGTCAAATGAAAATAAATCAGTTTGTTTATTCAGAAACAACTTTAACAACTTAGGTTGTGCATGGAAGAATTACAGAAGATCAGATGCTTCCAGGAGTTTAGAAAAGATAGTGATGGAATTAATACAGCTATCTTAAATTACTTTAAAAGGCTGAATCCTAACAACTGGTCTGCATGTACTGCTGACTCCCAGAAGAGGTTAGATTGTGTTCAGTGACCCCCTATGAAAACCTAGATGTTAATCTCAAAGATCAAAAGCCAGTCTGATATGGTTTGGCTCTGTGTCCCAACCCAAATCTCACCTTGAATTGTAATGATCCCCACATGTCAAGGTTGTGAGCAGATGTAGATAATTGAATCATGGGGGCAATTTCCTCCATGCTGTTCTGTTGATAGTGAGTTCTCAGGAGGTCTGGTGGTTTTACAAAGGGCTTCCCCCTTTACTCAGCACTCATTCTCTCTCCTGCCACTCTGTGAAGAGGTGCCTTCTACCATGATTGTAAGTTTCCTGAGGCCTCCCCAGCCATGCAGAACTGTGAGTCAATTAAACCTCTTTTCTTTATAAATTACCAAGTCTCAGGTATTTCTTCATAGCAACATGAAAACGGACTAATACACAGTCTGTCCATGGGGGAGTCAGTTAGCTTATACTAAGAAGAGGTTTCTATTATCCTAAGCAGAAGATAATTTATTTCTTCTGATACTAATCACAGAAAATAACTTCCTTAGGTGAAACCTGAAATAGCTGCCTGATCACATTACATTAATTCTCTGGGTAGTACATAACACTTGAATAATCTTTGTCCATTTCTTTCTTTATAATCTTTGTCCTTTTCCTATTCCCTTCCACAGTATATAAAACCCATGGTGCGGTACTCTTGCCTGCCTTGTGCCCCACATCAGGGCCACTGCATTTGGCCATGCAGACTGTGTGGCACATCACTGACACCCTTCACCTTGCGGTCATGCAAAGGACAGCTCTGGAGCTGTGCATGGCAGAGTCCCTATTCAGATTCTATGGCTGACCCTGGCACAGAATGGCCCCTCAGAAATCATACACTGAGTGAATGCAGAAGTAGTAGTCAGCCTATTTATTATTCTCATTTAAAATATAAGATGAAAAATTGAAAGAGTTTTGTGTCTCATAAATCAAAGTACATTGACTTGTGCAAACTAGTTTGTTTTGACCAATGAATTTTATTATTAAGTTGACTCTTTTAGGCCAGTTGAGTGCAGTCAAGTCTGTGAAAGTCAAACCAGTAAGGCAGGGAGACAGTCTCAGTGGCCGAATTGAAGTTAAAGTTCAGGTCTCCTGGTTAACTACATCACATTCTGTGTGTTCTAGTTCCCTTGTCACCAAAACCAATTCCTTCAGACTCCTTTTTGAGGAGTCTTCAGTGAATTTCTGAGTCTGTGGGCTATGATCCAGCAGTAATCATGTGTGTGCTGTTTTGTTTTGTTTTGTTTCAGCATTCAGCGAGCATGGCGAGAGTACTTGCAGCGGCAGGAGCCTCTGGAGAAGAGGAGCCCATCCCCACCCTCCCTCTCCTCAGAGAAGCTGAGCAGCTCTGTCAGCATGAACACCTTCTCCGACAGCAGCACACCCGTGAGTGTCATGTTTCTTTTTCTATGTCCTGACTTGACATTCAGCTGAAAGCCTAGACTTTGGTTCTAAGAGAAATCTTGGGATGTGAGCAGGTGGTTTGTGACAGTGAGGATCTACGTTGCTTATTTGCTACACAGGAACCCATGGTGAGAGTTTTGTCACCTCAAAATGAAGACACAATTCATAAGCACAAAGTGAACTTTATCAAGTCTGGAGAAAATAGATTGCATTTATGTGTTCTCCTTTCTCTATTACGGAGGTGTCTTTTTTCCTTTTCTTTATAATAACATATTTCTTTTGGTATGTGCTGTGTGTTTCTTTTATTGTGTGGTGCTAATATGATAGAAGATAAGATTGGTTATAAGGAGTAGAAAGAGAACTTTTACAGGAAGAATCGAAAGTGGTCACACACTCAGGGGTTGCAACTCAAATGCCTCCAGGGACCAGGTAAGTCACCTTCATGACTGAGGTGGCTGACCTGTGCCCCGGGCTACATGGAGAACATAGGCCTCACCCGAAGGGCAGTGCACTTGGCTCCTGAGAATGTGTCAACCTGTGGCAATACAGGCAAGCATGGCCAAATGTGATTTTCTTTCTTTAGAAGATGTCAGAAATCTGTATTTTTTAAGTGTTAGCATCCAGTAATAAAATTTAAAAGGTAAAGCAACCCTGCCTACCGACCACAATTGACCTACAGGCCACCAGTTTAAGAAATCTGAGATAGAGAGTTAAGGAATAAGGGAAACTGCTGGAAGTATTTATTTTTAAAAAACTCCAAAAGTGGGAAGAAATCAGTGGTGAGGGATTTATGAACCAGGGTTTTGTGGATTTAAGCATTGTGATCATTTGTAACCAGTCACTGAAATGCTGAAAAGTTAGAGAAATGAAGTAATTACACAAGTATATTACTTCCAAAAATTTTCCTTTACTATTGGTTATCATGTTTATTATGTGGTAAAAAGGTTTCCCAACACTCAAAACAATGTATTCTTTTTGGGATCAGGTAAAAGTTACTGTATTGGAAATGTTTTCAGATGGTTGCATTGCATATTCTTTAGTAAATGGTTTTGCTTAGATATGGATTTAAAGAGAGAGAATAAGTTGAGTTTATAGCAATGCAAATAAAAGTGGCAGAAGATCTATTGTTAATTGACAGCAGAAATTGAACATTTAGTGAATCCTCACTTTTTAAAACAATTATTTGGGGGAATGGCTTATCCTAACTGACCTCACTATCACTAGAGGGCACTCGTGAACCACACTGGAAAATGCCAGGGCTTCTCGTTTGTGTCTAAATCATGATTTGTGAATAAAAAATAAAGTGAGAATTGAGTGTTTAGGATGTCTTTGCTGTGAATGCCAATAGAAAGTGCAAATTAGATGACTTTAGGATTTTATTTGAATGATGGAAACTCAATATTAGAAATCACTTTGTGAGTTAAATGTTTGGATTTACTATTTTTGTACCTTCTCACAGCCTAATTCAAGATAATTCTCAATTGCTGCTGAATCCAGTGATATCTAAAAGTTTTAGTGTTGCTTTAGGGTGCTTAACCTTTTGGTTTTATTGGACTCCTATGAGAATATATGTTTGTTTTATATTTGTACTGCTGTACTGCTTCGATTCTAGCATAAGTGTTTTGTGCATAAATGCATGTTCTTCCCTGTTCATGAGTCATCAAGTTCATTTATATCTCTGCACAACTTCACTAACAGTTCTACCTTATTTAATTTGGCTTAGCCTCCTGGTTCCTTGTTGGTTTTTAGTAGAAGATATTTCCTCCCTCAAATATTCCCAGCAATTTGGTCTCCCATCAGGTATATCAGACGGACTTGAGAGTGCATCCTGCAGCCCCACCATATCATCATCCTTTAGCTCTGTGCTCATGGGATAAGGACGACTATATTCAGTGAATGGCAGTCTGGCTTACCCATGACTGCCTATAAAAAGTGAGAATCAATGCCTGTAATCCTAGCACTTTGGGAGGCCAAAGTGGGAAGATCACTTGAGGTCAGGAGTTTGAGACCAGCCTGTCTAACATAGCGAAACCCTGTCCCTACTAAAAATACAAAAATCAGCTGGGTGTGCTGGCACGCACCTGTAATCCCACTTACTTGGAAGACTGAGGCAGGAGAATGAATGGCTTGAACCCAGGAGGCAGAGGTTGCAGTGAGCCGAGATCATGCCACTGCACTCCAGCCTGGGTGACAGAGGGAAACTCTCCTTCTCAAAAAAAAAAAAAAAAAAAGTTAGAATCAGAACAGATTTTCAAAAAGAATTAGCTGTCAGAAAGCAAGCAGGCCCTGCCCAGAATACAAATAGAAGTTATTGATTATAACAAATGACTTAAATATTGATAATGACAGTGATGTGACACTAAATGTAAAAAATAAAATATGAAAATATAAGATGTTGGGATGTTTCCAAGTCTCTAGTTTGTCACTTAGGTAAAATATCCAAGTCATAATTTAAAAGAAAACTTTATGTGTAGTTGTTTGGAGTTTAGTGAGCTAAGCTTTTTTTTATCTGCCATGATCGTCCGTTTGCCAAGGCCCCTTTTGGGAAGATTCATCCTTAGCTCTCTTGGGGGTTGCAGTCACCCGCGGACAAGTTGCCTGGTGGAAGGAAGGTGATTCTGCTCTACCTTGACCAGCCTGCCAGACCCACTGGGTTCATACACACTCTCAGGGAGCCCCAGATAGGAAGACTTGGTTTTCTCACCCTCCAGTGAATTGACCTCAAGTTTATGGAGGGAATAGGATGACCCCTGGCCTACACTGACTATGCCTGTCATCAAGAAATGAGCTTCCTCTAACATCCATGAGTCCATTTGGAACTTCTGTGTTAAAAGCCTTCAGTCCAAGTCAAATGTTGTCAGTGAGCTGTGCCCCTGGGGAGTTCTTTAGGCCCTGCCTCTTGCTTGATCTTTTCCAGGTTGTTGAACCTCAGTTCTCTTTCTCTGGGTTTAATCTATTGCTGTTGCTGCCTAGACAATTTTCTATCTTCTTAAATCTGATCAACTGCTGTATTGTCCCAAGTCCCTGCCTTCCTGCTACTAACCTCTAGCACAACCTTAATGGAGGCCAACATGCCCTTACCTAACTTCTGGACATTGCCAGCTGTAATATACTGCATGAAGTTGCAGTGCAGAGGTTGCAGTGAGCCGATAATAAACTGCAATTATTGCCTATCTCAACTGTCTTACCCAGACATGTACTACATGGGAAATCAGCTCACTAATCTGGTTGAGTTCCTGTGTGCAGCTGAGAATGATGCTTCTGCATGCTTCCACTCTGATTGTTCTGGCTAAGCATAGTGTTTAATATAGTTCTTAGAACATTTCTGCCTTAAAATATATAACAACAGTAATGTTTAAGTATGAGTGCTCAAATTCATTATCTTAATAAGAACTGAGCACTTGTTATGTGCCAGGAACTCTGCTATTATCTTGTTTAATCCTCTCAATGATCATACAAAGAAAGGCACTATTATTATCTCCATTTTACAGATGATGAAAATGAGACTTAAAGAGATAACTACCTTTTCTTGGGCCACCCATTGGGCTGGAGCTCCATGTTTTATTCTTCCACTATATGATTTTAAAAGAAGGCTGCATTTAGACATGGTCAAGCTGTAGGGGTAGCAATCAGTTCATGCATTTCTAAGACTGTTTTACAATTTGGTAGTCATAAACAGTGAATGAAACAATATTTTCAAAATCCTCATTTGATTTTATAAATTGCTTCATTCAATGCTCCTTGATTAAAACCTCAAACCTCAGCTGTTCAATGCCAAATTAAAGAGCAACAGGAGGGAAGATAATATTAAGTTATGTTAGCAATTTGCATATTAAGTGCCCTTATACCACAATGTATCATGTGGTAACAGAAAAATTTGTTTTAGAAATAGGAATTTTGAATAGCAACTGTTAGGGAATGGAGCTTGTGGATATCAAAATGATTTTTAAAAAGAGTAATCTTTTCTCCTTAAAAAATATTAGTTATTGCACAAATGACAACAGTAGGAAATGCTTTGTGTATTTTTTATTAATCAATTTCATATCATAAAATATTTACTGCTTTTCGTTTCCAGCTCCCAGAGAGCTGTAGCTTGTCTAATAGGATTATCATGGAAAGAAACTATAGTATGGTATTTTCTAAACTCCGAGATTGATAACCTTTTCAGAAATTATTAGCATGCCCTTACAAATAAGTCCAGAAAAATCTTTGGGATTATTTAGAGACATTCTCAATCTCTTTTGGTTTAGAATTGTTTCCTCCTGCGTGGGCCTTGCTTTGTGGTCACGCCTACTCTCTCCCATTGGTTCCCATATTATTATGATCTGGCCTATAGGGGGCACTGTGGCTCATGGAATGAGGCGCTGCCTGGGTAAAAGGATGTGACTTAAAATAGCAGCTCTGCCACTATTTCTATGTGTCCAAGATATATCATTTGAGAGGACATTCTTCATCTACAACTGGAAATAATACCCACCTCAGAAATGGATTGGGATTGCTGTGAAGGTTAAACGGCACTACCCATGTAAACTACAGCACAGAACCTGGGACTCTGAAGGCTCTCACTAAATGTTAGTTGATTTTGAGTCTGCTCTTGAAAACATTCAGTGAGTTTATTCAAAATGCTTTGGAAAAATTGTGGAGAGCAGAGATGGAATTTTTAACTTGACACTGATTGAGGGGCACAGTACTTGTTTGTGATTCCCCAAGTGAATCCATGAGAATCAACTCATGTCCGAGAATGAATATGAATATATATATGGGAACTGTACATTACAAAGGTAATAAATTAAGCATTTATTTTAGTGCTGCTCTTACTAAAGATTGATTTTCCAGTTCTGAAAATGAACTGGGTCTTTTTGCATCTAAATGAGTAGACCTCCTCTGAGAGACCACCCCCACACTCAGAGTAAAAGCAAGCACAGACCGCTCTCCTTCCTTCCAAGACCCGATGAATAAGGAACAGGCAGATTCTTAGGACACTGGGGAAAGCAGAATTACGTGCCATTCCTGCAGCTGCCCAACTTCTACCAGCAGACCTTGCCTCACTCCTGGTCAAGAGGAATTATAGTCTCTGTTACCTCAAGTGTTCTAGAGTGAAGGCTGTGGGATGCACAGGTTAACAGCACTGCTTAAGTGTCCCGGCTTTTAGCAAGAGTGTCTGGATATTCAACAGATGACCCACCAAACCTTTCCAAATATACTTCTAAAGGTCAGTCTTACCCTTGCCGTCGAACATAGCAGATTCACTAACATTCAGACTGCTTCATTACCCTCAAGCTTTACTGCCCTTTTCAGATTTACAACCTCCAAGCTTTAAATACATCGAGAAAACTCTGGTGACTAATTAGGCAGAACGTCCTGTTACAAAGTCACACTTGGTTGGGGGAAAACTCAGCCCTAAAAGAGGATTTCTGGGACCCCTTCTAATACAATTTTGAGAGATTTAAAACTAGAGAATATAGGCCAGGCACGGTGGCTCATGCCTGTAATCCCAGCACTTTGGGGGGCGGAGGTGGGCAGATCACCTGAGGTCAGGAGGTCGAGACCAGCCTGACCAACGTAGTGAAACCCCGTCTTTACTAAAAATACAAAAATTAGCAGGGTGTGATGGCGTGTGCCTGTAATCCCAGCTACCCAGGAGGCTGAGGCAGGAGAATCGCTGGAACCTGGGAGGCAGAGGCTGCAGTGAGCCGAGATTGTGCCACTGCACTCCAGCCTGGGTGACAGAGCAAGACTCTGTCTCAAAAACAATAACAAAAACAACAACAACAACACAAAACTATAGAGAATATAAGCTTTGTGCTACTTAAAAACCTAACAATTTAATAACCTAGATTTTCCAGGTCAGGGACAGGTTACAGTATTAAGCTCAGCTGTTATAAATTTAGGTACCATGAATTATAATGTTTTAGTATCCAAACATTATCTTTCATCCTTCCTTTCAGACCCCTAAATAGCACAAATTCTTTGTCTATTTGTTCCAAATTTTGGTTCTAAGAATATATTAACCATATATAAAAAGAGAAGTCTTCTTAGTATTAGAAGTAGATACATTTCTCTTTTTTCAAACCAGAGCCTGAGAGAGTATTTCATTTTCCAAAGTTTTATAAATTATATAATATATAAACATATATGACAGTATGCATAAATATATTTTTATATAAAATAGTATATTTATACCACAAACATCCACTCCCTTTTATGTCTCTAAATATTGACTGATAATATAGATTCCTTTTCCCAAATTATTTTTTAACATTGTGATTTGAGGGTAATTTTTCTTGATAGGTTTAAAAATAAACATGTTGTTTTGGTTTGGGGATTTAAAATTTTTTCAGAAGGACTGCTAATATTAAACATTGCATGAGTTCAGAATGATACGCAAAATTGACAGTGAATTGATCACTGATTCATTCATCCATAGTAACATAATAAATCTTCCTTAGCAGTCTCCACACTTAATGACCTATGAGTATAAATGCAAAAACCTAGACATCAAGTATGTCACCTTTGATAAAGATAGTTAAGAAATAACTTGTTTTCTTTGTAGTTTATCTTAAGTCCACTCTTGGCATTTGTCCTCACATAAACTCTGTCTTTATTCTACAGCTTAGGTGAGATAAATTGTTAGATCTCTAATTTAGACACAGAGTGCACCTACATAATAAATCCAGTTTTATTATTACAAATAAACATTCCAAAGCACAGAAAGACAAGCATTACATGTTCTCACATATTTATGAAATCTAAAAATCCAAAACAATTGAACTAATTGGAAGAGAGAACAGAAGGATGGTTCCTAGAGCCTGGGAAAGGGAGTGGGAGCCTGGAGTGGGGCAACTGGGGATGGTTAATGTAATGGGTACAAAAAAAAAAAAATGAATGAATGAATAAGACATACTCTTTGATAGCACAAGAGGGTGACTATAGCCAGTAATAACTTAATTATACATTTTAAAATAACTGTAAGTATAATTGAATTGTTTGTAACACAAGGATAAATGCTTGGATGGATACCCCATTCTCCATGATTACTTAATGGATAATAATGTGATTATTTTACATCGCATACCTGTATCAAAACATCTCATGTACCCCATAAATATATGCACCTAATATATAAAATATTAACAACAAACCAACATTCCACTCATTGAATGGGTATAAAAGATGGTTTAGGGTCCAAGGAGAAATTAGATGTGGTGAAACTGGAGTGTGATATATCATTGTGTTTCATTTCTTCTGGAAAGCTCATTAGCCTAAGGGTCTTTTTGTAAATAAGACATCTTTGTGGGTGGGGGATAATTATTCACATCCATGGATTAGGTCTACATTCATTCACTCATTCCACAACTATTTGAATGTCTACTGTGTGCCAGACCTTTGCCAAGTAATACCTTTGCCAGGGATACAATGATCACCAAAAGAAACACAACTTCTGCCCTTGCGGAATTTATAAATTCCTCAGTCATGGTTGACAATTCTTGTAACAGAGCTGTTGATAACTTCAGGCAATAATAACTATTAATTGATTAATTATATAGAAGGTTTAGGTGCTATTATTAACAAAAATCTTACTGCTGAAACATCTTCTAGAGCAGAATTTCTCTGAATGTGGCACCTGAAATATTATTTTTATAGGACATTGGTAAATATTAATTGGAAGAGAGGTAAAATGAGTCAATTTATTTACTTTACGACTTCTTTGAAACTTTTAAAGTTTATACACATTTTGATTCTGCAGGAAGGCTGTATTGTTTTCACATTTTCTATGCTTCTTTGAGCATGTAACCTGAAATGAGTCACATCTTACTGGACTTAATGGATCCATGGAACACATTTTGGGAAACATTATCCTAGAGTTACTAGGTGTTAAAGAAAAATTCCAATAGCTCAAATTTTCCTCTAAGTGGCTCAATAATTCAATTAATGAGTTGAACAATGCATTTCATAAAACTTCCAATGAAAGTTTTACACACAACATGTCCTTTTTGTAGGTCTGTATCTATACAGCTGTATTATGCAAATGAAAATTTTATTAAGTTAGTTCACAGATAAAACTTGTTGCATTAACTGGCTCATAGGGTTTATATAAAAAACAAATCTAGTCAACAAAACAATAGTACTAGAAGATGGAGTTTTAGAAAGTCAATAAATAACTCAATGTCCCTTCTTGATTTAGAAACTTATTTTCAGAAATAAGAGATTTAGGCAGAGGGAGATCAAAATCTCAACTTTATTTCCTATCAAAGCTGGATTTGAGGGTGTAACTCTGACTGTGGCAACATTTGACCTCTTACTGTTGAACTTTGGAATGAGAGAAACTTACCAGTCTCACCTACACGGCAAGCCAGAGTGAATCCTTTGCAGAGAGCTGGATCCCACACAGAGACGGAGGGAGAGTGATCCTGAGCTGTAGAAACCCAGTTCCTTTGCCTAACCCTCCAATCAGTGTAACTCCTTCCACCTTTGTAGAGAGGAGTAAAGGATGGAAATCAGAGGCTGGGAGTCTTTAGAAAAATGCTTTCTTATAGAAACCTGAGAAAATGAGAAGGGAGTGCCCAACACTGGATACTTCAGGGAGCAAAAATTGGGCTTTTTTAAAAATCATTTTAAGAATCACAAATACTTTTTATTCAGTTTGATTTTTATATGATTTTATATATTATAATATATTAATTAGTGTTTTCCAAATAATAATTACTTTTGGAACTTTTTTTTTTTTTTAAATGCAGATTCCAGAACCACAACAGATCTATCATGTCAGAATATCTGAGAAGCAGCCTGGGACTTTTAATTTTTTTTTTTTTTTTTTTTTTTTTTTTTGAGGCGAAGTCTTACTCTGTTGCCCAGGCTGGAGTATAGTGGTGTGATCTCAGCTCACTGCAACCTCCGCCTCCCGGGTTCAAGCGATTCTTCTGCCTCAGCCTCCTGAGAAGCTGGGATTACAGGCACCCACCATCACGCTTGGCTAATTTTTGTATTTTTAGTAGAGACGGGGTTTCACCATCTTGGCCAGACTGGTCTTGAACTCCTGACCTCGTGATCCACCTGCCTTGGCCTTCCAAAGTGCTGGGATTACAGGGACTTTTAATTTTTAAAAATGCCCCAGATAATCTTCATCATTATTAAAGTGTAGAAAACACTAAGATGTAGAAATTGAACAAAATTATCTAATTTATTTAGGATATCTAAGTGGATCAGAACATTTAGGTGATCCATTTTTTTCTCAATTTTTATTTGGATATTTTAGCATTGTATAGATATGCTGTGAGAAGCTGGTGAGGCAGTATTTTCCTGATGAGATGCCAGAACAATCACCATTGCTTTAATAGAATTTGTTCAGTGGCACTGGTTGTGTGGAAAATTGTTTTCTCCTCAGATTTATGGTTCTTTCTCAAAAATATGACAGAATACTATGCTCTTCAAGGAAAGTTGCTTTTGTTTGATCTATTTGGCCTTAAGGGAGGAATACATTTAATAAGCACTGATTAGATTAGTTTCAAGTTATTCTTCACTTGGGCTATAAGAATTATTTAGTTGGCATGAAAGGGGATTAGTAATTTATTAACTGGCAGAAATGACAATTATGACTGAAAATCATAAATTATGGCATGTGACTAAATAGAAAGAGAAAAATGTGTTGCAAAGAATGGTCATGGACATTGCTCATTTAAACATTCTTTAAAAGAATATGTGTACTATCAATTACCAGTTAGGTGTACAGATTAGTAACAATAGAGCTAATTTTCTATTTTTACTTTATTCAGAGCTGAAAAACATCTAAAAATAGTGAGTTAAAGAAAGTTTTTCTTTAATCAACACTTGAAAATATACTCCAATCATTTCAGAGATAGTAAGATGTTTTTCTGTTTATGTAGCTTTTAAATTTTATTACATAAACTGTTGTTAGAAGTTGAAGATGGTTGCCTTAATTTTTATTTTACAATCTTTATAGATTGAATTAAAAATAATTTTTGGACATGCTAAATATTCTGAGAGGTGTTTTAGAAGTAGCTTCTGTATCCTTAGAGACCCTCTAGTTCCCACAGCAGCTTCTCCAGGGAAAAGCCCTTCTTCACTATATTCACCACAAATTAGTTGCAGTTATTCATTTTTTAAAGCAGCACTAGAAGCTGATCTTAGCTTAAAGGGAGACTCATCTCACATATGAGCAGCAAATTGATTTTCTCTTCATGGCACTGTATTGATAGGGTTAAGTATTTTCATAGAAGACCATGCTATCTAATGCAAGTAGATTTTCAAGAAAATCACTATGCTAAATACTTCAGTAGAAGGACTTTATCTACATATAGCAGCAACTGTGACCTGCTTTAGAGATGACATCATTGGGTGTCATGTGGCTCTTTATATGTTTCAGCCTCAGAAAGAGATAATCTGTGAAAGCCACAGAGCCTGATTTCTGCTGTGATAATCTTCAGCAGACCAAGGCTGGGGCTAGAACGAGGCAGATCTGTTTATATGGTGTGTGCAGTGCCTTGTGGAATTCTTAACTCTATTTTGTTGTATTATATTTAATCAAAAAGTAGATCAGATGATAGCATGAAGTGAATTGGCTGCTTTGGACTAATGGGATCTTCTTTTCTGCATTAACATCAAGAACTTTTCTGGAATCCTTTCTTCTCCGAGTAGCCTTGTCTTCTCTGTGTGTTTTATCAATTTGAAGAACACTGGCAAAAATCAGCAAACTTCATCTCCAAAAAAGCTCTCGCTCTTTTTTGCCAGTACTTGAAGATTTCTGCTCCAAAATCTACTTTGAGCTGCTTGAGCATGGTGGTTGATAACTGAAAGGCAAAAGCATCACCTATTTAGTGTGTGTTATAGAAATTTTTTAGATAACTTTACTAGCTAACCCAGGTGACCCTTTACGGATTTCTTTCAAAGCCAATTTGAATAAACAACTCTTCCCTCTCAAATGGGCAAGAGTAACTCTTCAGCACCATGGAGAGGTCCGCGCAGCGTGCTTCAACGTGGGACTGTGACCAGGGCAAGCACTCTGACAGTGTAAGTTTTACAAATGTTTGCCATCTATTTTAGGTGTATCATATTTTTACATATGAAGAGAGAAAACTTCAAAGTCGAACTGAGTCAGGTTAAATTTAAGCTATAAAAGCTGATGGCCTTCATTACATTTTTAAATTCAGAATTAAGCATTTAAAATATATCAGAGTATTCATTTGAAAAAAAATACTTTCTCATTGCATAATTAGTACGTGAATATTTGATGCTTTGAATTTTATGAGTCTATGTTTGGGTGTTCTTTTTTTTTAGTACACCAAAACTAATTGCATTGCAGTGGACAAAACAATGGCTTTAGAAATAGCATTTTAATATACACATATAAATAGTTCCAAATGTACAATCTGTTGCCCTTTGTATGTACAAGCCTCCTTTGGAAAGTAGTTCCTGATTTGTACAGTTTGGGAAGGTCAGTGTTAAACCTTTTCACTTTAGATTATACTTTCAGTCACCAAAAGAACGAATGTCTAGGTATTCTAATGTCAGTACATGGGAGATATTTGATGACTTAAACATTTCAAATTTATTGGTATGAAATGTATAGAGTGGCAGTTTATTATAAGTAGAAATAATAAGTAAATTTATAAAATTATATATGGACCATTGAAATAATACTTTTAGCATTATTGAAAATAATTAGTTTCAAAATGTTCAATTTAAATGTTCAAACCAGAAATAAAAAAATATGGTTTCTTCAAAAACATCTTTTAACTCCATCTTTAAGACTATCAAAGATGTAGTTCTATGATATTATGATATGACACAACCAACAAAGAAATAATACTTTGAGTTACTACCCAGAATGACCCCAACAGATATTTTGATTAACTATTGAATTTTTTTCTAAGAGAACATATTGTCATTAAAAAGTAACTTTAATAAATCACGATTCTTTTCTCAGACCACTTAAATGTGGTTTGGAACATTTATTTATGCAGAATCATTTATTTTAAAACCTAATAAACATATATATTTATATTATTGTATTATAAAATGTATTTCCCTTAGTAGTTTTCTTCATTTTTAAAAACCAGTGGTAAATGCAATTTACTCAGCTCTATCTCTAATTCAAATATAATGGATTATTTCTGTTATGGATAATTTCCAAGTGAATTACTGTTGCTTCTTAACTCTTCGGTAATTTGGTATTTTATTTTGGGATAAATGGTACTTACAGTTTGACAGTGTATGAAGTTCAGAATTTTAGAGGATGTAACAATTTTCTGTAAAGGAGACCTTGGTATACATTTTTGTCATCTTTCCTCAATAGATCCACTGATAATTTCTGTAATTGATGTCAGTATTTAAAAGGCCTTAGTTTTTGAAAAGAATGAAAGGTAGATTTATGATTTCAGTTTTTTTAAGTTTCATTTCCCTGAATTTTATTATTCTGCTTTCGTTAATAGGTAAGTAGGACTTTTCACACACCATTGCATGTACCTCTGTGATTTTAAACTTAAATTGTTCCCTTACGGTAAACTGTATCCATTTCCAGACCCTGATGAACTTTGGACAAATTATTCTGGTTTATTAAATTGTACATTCTAATCCAGAAGAATCCAAGACTCATGTCATAAAATGCATCTGCTTGCTCTGAAATGGTGTCAGGAGGAGATGTACTTGATTCAGAAATTTATTTGATCTTTGTCTCTGTCTCTCTGAAGGATGTGATTCATTTATGATATTGTCAGAAGTGTAACATTTTATATTTGCTGCTTTTTTGCAAACATTTTAGTGATATATTTATAACTACAGTTATCCAGCACACACACTTTTCTGTAGTTGAGATATCATTGCCTATGTATTTATTTAACCAGAAATTGTTGCTGTATGACAAACTACAAGCACATGTTTGCTTCTGTTTTGATAGCCTTTCAATCATTATTGAAACAGTCACCTGAATAGTAGAAAAATGTTCAGAGCTAAACTATTAGATATTCACATTTCTTTTTCTTTCTTTCTTTCCTTTTAAATAACATTCTGGTGGTAGCAGATGTATGTGAACAATCTTAAATTTAGTTGAGTGACATTTTGCTTTTCTTGCCAATGTAAAAATATGCTCCCAGATCTCTTTACTGTGGTCCACCCACCCTTGCAACAGATTTATAACCTTTGGCTACAAAGAATGTAGGGGCATATTTATTTATGAAAGCCACCCTAGTTAGGATGCTTTACAGGGTGGCTGAATATAGAGGCAGTTAATTGGCAGGTGTGGTTTTTACTGCTGATTTTAACCCTTTTTGGCACTAAGAAAGATTAGTTGATCTCATAAATAGTTCTTACATCCAAGGTATTCAGACTCATCTCTGTTGCATCAGTCTCCATCACATATTCCTGTAGAAGCAGCTCCTCTAGCTACAGTCCCAATAGGAGCAGTTCCAGTAGGGAAGAGCCTGAAACTGGAATGTGTTGCAAGAAGATCCTAAATGGTAGCTTCTTAGAGGGACATAGGGATCCTTGGGGTTATTTCAGTGAGCAGGATGCTGATTGATTCCAAATGGGTTCTAGGCTTGTTTTAGTATGGTTCTAACACTCTAAGGGGCTCAGTGGACATTAGAGGCTCAAGAGAGGTACTCTAGCATCCCAGAGAATCATTATAGAATCATGATTCAGCATAAAACTTTCTATCAAGTGATTTTTGTCCTCAGTTACTACGTTTTACTGTTGTTCCTTTCTCTCTCCCAATTTTATTTGCAAGGCACATTCCTACTTTATATTACTTGATGGGTGTAACTAGATATGACCTGACTGATTTGAGATTTACATTAAATATTACAAGAAATGATGGAATAATCTTACATTTTCCAGAGAACTGAAAAGAGCTTAGGGACTTTTCATGGAAAATATACACATAGCTGAAAGTCCGAGAATATTATCCAAATAGAAATGTCTGGATATGATGCTTTTCTCACTTTAACTAATCTTTCAAATTCCAGTCCCTCTGGATTTTACTCTCCCTCATAAGTAAACTTAAGTTGGAGCATGTAAAGAACAAGTACACATCCAGGCAGCCAGTCCTAGGGTGAAGTCAGGTCACTTGCATCTTGCCTAATTTGTCCTGTAATTCTGACTCTCTTCTTGGATTTTTGACACCATCTCATCTACACTTTTGGAGTTGACACGCTACATCACACAGTCCCTGACTCCATTAATAAGACCCATCTTGATGCAATACACATTTTGAATCCAACATTCTGGATTGACCTAAGTAGCATGCTTCTCTAGAATGCTGTTTTAGTGCTCGATCTCTGACTCCTGTGCACAACAATGGCAGGAAATAAGACCCCACTTCTCCACCTTGGGTTTCATTTTGTGTGCTTTGAAATGGATGGAACTGTACTGTGTAGAATACAATGTTGGTATAGAAAGCATGTACATTGACTGCCCATGACATAGTAAATATCTATTTTTAAAAGCAGTCAAAGACAGACTCAGCCTAATGATGTGACAGTAGATATGAAAGAATATAAAGCTTCAGTGCCTTAGAGCAATTCTTACTAATTTTCTTATGTTTAATTTTTGTTGAGATTCCTAGAAATATAAATACAAGCATTATATCTGGACTTTTGAAGATTTTTTTCTGATGTCTTGGTGGAGAAGATAAAGACTTGTGAATGGAATGATAATTTGGAGATAGCAACCAATTTACTGACCCCTGGGCAAAGGAATTTCTTTCAGAATATGTAACTTGTAAGGGACCTCAACACTGACCAATCAGTGGAAGATTTATGGAGAAATTTTTTAAAAATAATTACAGGCTTGTGCAGTGGCTCATGACTAATCCCAGCACTTTGGGAGACCGAGGTGGGCGGATCACCTGAGGTCAGAAGTTTGAGACCAGCCTGGCCAAAGTGATGAAACCCTGTCCCTACTAAAAATACAAAAATTAGCCAGGTGCCTGTAATCCCAGCTACAGACTGAGGCAGGCGAATCGCTTGAACCCACTAGGTGGTGGTTACAATAAGCCGAGATCATGCCATTGCACTCTAGCCTGGACGATAAGAGTGAAACTCCGCCTCAAAAGAAAACAAAAACAAAAACAAAAAAAGGATGGAGCTATTTTTCAATGGTGTAGAAATAAAGCATTGAGCTTCTCGTCACCAGAAATATGAGTCACACTGGATGACCCAAATAAAAGATGCTATAGAAGGGGACTCCCTAATGGTGTGTGTGCATATGTAGCAGAAGGTCTACGTGATCTCTAAGGTCTTTTCCAACTTAGATATGGATAAGAGTCATCAGTGCAGTGTTGTCTCATTTAAAAAAGAAAACAATAATTTCTTCATTCAACAAATATGTATTGGGTACATACCCTTGTGATTAAAAGAACTGAGATGATTAATCCTCCCTGCGCTCCTTGAGAAACCACCCACTTGAAAAGGAGTAAGAAAGGGGAAAACTGGGAAATAAAACCCCAGGTAGGTTTTATTTTAAACCTCAGGAGTTGGAAAAATCCCAGGAGGGAGAGTAAGATGCATCACTTGGATCTATTTGAAAAGGGAAAACTAGGTTAAAGGAGAAAAAAGCAAAACTGGAGTTATTATTTATCTTTTCATTATCCCTAGCATAGAGATACTACAATGTATAAAAAAGAAATGAAAAATTTAGAATTTATTGATCCCTAATCAATTCTATGATTCTATTTATGACTGTCAAATCTCTAACGAGCTTTTTTGCTCTTTTGCCTGTATCCTTTCAACCTGTGTAGCTATAGCTGCATCATATACCTTTAAAGATTCTGTTCCAATTGTCGTCTGTTCTTTTATAAATTGGGAGAAATCCTGAAGCTGTAGACCATCAATTCAAGGGGTCAACATCAAGTCAGCATAGCTACTGGGCCTGCTCTGAACTTGAATCTTTGCTTGATTAATTTACCATACATGGTGAATCTAGGCTATGCTGTAACAAAGGGATCCCCCAAAGTATAATAGCTCCCAAACAGCAGTTTTTATTTCCTGATGAGGCATCAGTAGCAAAAGGCAAAGCAATACAGTGGGGTGAGCCTTCTTCATATAGTCATTCAGAGAACCCAGGATGGTGGGAGCTATGCCATCTTCAACACGTGGCTTTCAAGACGACCCTCCAGTTGTCTCTCTTCTAGCAAAATAGAAAGGAAAAAGGGCACATGTGGGAGGTTCTAGTGGGCCCATTCTGAAAGAGGCACACCTCACTCAACTCACATTCTTTTGACTGAACCCAGTCACATGCTGATATGGTTGGGCTGTGTCCCCACCCAAATCTCACCTTGAATTGTAGCTCCTATAATCCCCACGTGTCATGAGAAGGACCCAATGGGGGGTAATTGAATCATGGGAGCAGGTTTTTCCTGTGCTGTTCTCATGATAGTGAACAAATCTCATAAGATCTGATGGTTTTATAAAGGGCAGTTTCCCTGCACACATGCTCTTGCCTGCTGCCATGTAAGATGTGCCTTTGCTCCTCCTTCACCTTCTGCTATGATCATGAGGCCTCCCCAGCCAGGTGAAACTGTTATTTCACTAAACCTCTTTTTCTTTATAAATTGCCCAGTCTCAGATATTTATTCATAGCAGTATGAAAATGGACTAATACACATGCCATTCCTAACTGCAGGGGAGACTGGGAAATATCCTACAGGTTACATAGAAATAAGAAAATAAAATAGATTTTAGAGCACTTAGTACTTTCTGCCATACCTGGACTTCTGTTCTACTATGGGAAGACATCTTTCTCCAAACCCACAGTTCCTGTTGCTATAAACCTGGTATAGCCTGCTAGATATGCTTGATGTTAATTTTACTGCGGCCTCGACCATTGCTAATTTCAGTCTTCCAGGTTGCAAACTTGACCCTAGGTAATTTAAGATGAAAAATAATGTATTAGAAACACAACAGATAGCTCACTAAATTGACAGGAAGGCTAGAGAATCAGGCTCAGAAAAAGAAGAAACCCATGGAAAGGCACACACAAGAGACAACATTATTGGAATGCTGTTGGCCTCACAATACATTGGATGCAATGGCTACACAGTTCAAAAATACCCCTCACTTTTCTGAGACACTTCTTCCAGATTCAAAGTCCTGAACTGGGCCATGCCTTTGACTGGTTTAGATTATGCATTCAAGCCTGATTGCTAGAATTCAGGGAAGGGAATTACTTCTATAATGGGGGATAGAGTCCTGTTCCTTACTGTAATATGCAAAGCAGTGTATTCTGTAATTATGAGAGGGTCTCAGATAAACTAAAAAAAGCCAAAATCCAGTGTCCCTGATGTTGTAAGCTGCCCCTGATGTCACATTAGATCTACTGATGACCATGGTGATTCTTGTTGATCCCATGGTGATTCTTGTTGATCCCAGCCACACGCTTAGCCTGTGCTTTATTGCTATGCTTAGACTATGCCTTGTTGCCCCTCCTGGAATATGTGTTTTCACCACTTTCACCAGTTTTTTGCCGTAGCCTGCCTAGTAACCTCTATGAATCTTTCTTTGGCCCTTTTTGATGTTAGCTGAGCTTTTCAGGTCCTTTCCTACAACACTTGGCCTTGTTTGGAGAATTTAATTTAGACCTGGGACCTACATGGTAAGTCTGCAGGGCCATCACTCAGACATTTGACTCATCTCCTGGGGGGTTTTCTCATCTGTAAAATGAATAAGTCGGCTCAGTTCCCATTAGTCTCAAAGGGACACCAAAGCTTAACAAGATCGTGCTTCGAGATATTTGGAACACAGGGTGGCATTATCACATTATTATTTTCACAAGCTGTTAACCTGAAGGGGGAAAATAAAGAGTGGAAATTTAATGCCAGAGAGGTTTTGGCACTTTGTCAACTCAGCATTAGCTTTGAGGGCTTTTGGAATTTTGCCTGAAATTTTCAACACCACACGGCTAAAAGCTGTGTTTTTGTAGGCTCGTGATACTCCTGTCCCCAGGGATGGCATTAAGCACTTGTGAAGGATGAACTGTGCCAGGCCTATCTTCCAGTGTCCCACAAACAAAAAAGCAATGCACACTCTAAATTGCTGTGTGAACCCACATTTTCCACTTGGAACAGCACCTCTGACTTGTGCCAGTAGAAAAGGGATGATGGGAAGGGAGTAATCCACAATTGCATGTGTTAAATACATTCCCTATGTGACACGTGGGGCAATCATGGCTGGGAGGCTTCTGTTTGGGTGCTGGGATGGACCCTACTGAAGATGATGGGACCTTTGTAGGTCTTTCACAATCTCCCACATCAGTCTTTTTTGAAAGAGAGCTATTGGGTATGCAAAAGTCACCTTTGCCAACTAAACTGGCTGGGCTAATTAGAAGCTAGGAAAGAGAAATACATCCTCTTGGAACTTCATTTTGGGATTGTGGAAGGAAGAGAAAGGTGGGAAAACCTGCTAGAATCTGGGGAAACATTTATTCATTCCCTGTAATTGATGTTTAAGCTATGTGATCATAATTACCCTGAAAGATTCTAAATGGTTTACTTTATTTGGACAAGAATTATTTTCAAATACATAGGATTCCACATATGTGCCTAAAACACATATGCACATATATTTTAAAGCAGTGTGTACAGGGAAATTCATAGCACTAAATGCCCACAAGAGAAAGCAGGAAAGATCTAAAATTGACACTCTAACATCACAATTAAAAGAACTAGAGAAGCAAGAGCAAGCACATTCGAAAGCTAGCAGAAGGCAATAAATAACTAAGATCAGAGCAGAACTGAAGGAGATAGAGACACAAAAAACTCTCCAAAAAATCAATGAATCCAGGAGTTGGTTTTTTGAAAAGATCAACAAAATTGACAGACCACTAGCAAGACTAATAAAGAAGAAAAGAGAGAAGAATCAAATAGACACAATAAAAAATGATAAAGGGGATATCACCACCGACCCCACAGAAATACAAACTACCATCAGAGAATACTATAAACACCTCTACACAAATAAACTGGAAAATCAAGAAGAAATGGATAATTTCCTGGACACTTACACTCTTCCAAGACTAAACCAGGAAGAAGTTGATTCCCTGAATAGACCAATAGCAGGCTCTGAAATTGAGGCAATAATTAATAGCCTACCAAACAAAAAAAGTCCAGGATCAGATGGATTCACAGCTGAATTCTACCAGAGGTACAAGGAGGAGCTGGTACCATTCGTTCTGAAACTATTCCAATCAATAGAAAAAGAGGGAATCCTCCCTAACTCATTTTATGAGGCCAACATCATCCTGATACCAAAGCCTGGCAGAGACACAACAAAAAAAGAGAATTTTAGACCAATATCCCTGATGAACATTGATGCAAAAATCCTCAATAAAATACTGGCAAACTGGATTCAGCAGCACATCAAAAAGCTTATCCACCACGATCAAGTGGGCTTCATCCCTGGGATGCAAGGCTGGTTCAACATTTGCAAATCAATAAACATAATCCAGCATATAAACAGAACCAAAGACAAGAACAACATGATTATCTCAATAGATGCAGAAAAGGCTTTTGACAAAATTCAACAGCCCTTCATGCTAAAAACGCTCAATAAATTCGGTATTGATGGAACGTACCTCAAAATAATAAGAGCTATTTATGACAAACCCACAGCCAATATCGTACTGAATGGGCAAGAACTGGAAAAATTCCCTTTGAAAACTGGCACAAGACAGGGATGCCCTCTCTCACCACTCCTATTCAACATAGTGTTGGAAGTTCTGGCTAGGGCAATCAGGCAAGAGAAAGAAATCAAGGGTATTCAGTTAGGAAAAGAAGAAGTCAAATTTTCCCTGTTTGCTGATGACATGAATGTATATTTAGAAAACCCCATTGTCTCAGCCCAAAATCTCCTTAAGCTGATAAGCAACTTCAGCAAAGTCTCAGGATACAAAATAAATGTGGAAAAATCACAAGCATTCTTATACACCAGTAACAGACAAACAGAGAGCCAAATCATGAATGAACTTCCATTCACAATTGCTTCAAAGAGAATAAAATACCTAGGAATCCAACTTACAAGGGATGTAAAGGACCTCTTCAAGGAGAACTACAAACCACTGCTCAGTGAAATAAAAGAGGACACAAACAAATGGAAGAACATACCATGCTCATGGATAGGAAGAATCAATATTATGAAAATGGCCATACTGCCCAAGGTAATTTATAGATTCAATGCCATCCCCATCAAGCTACCAATGAGTTTATTCACAGAATTGGAAAAAACTGCTTTAAAGTTCATATGGAACCAAAAAAGAGCCCGCATTGCCAAGACAATCCTAAGCCAAAAGAACAAAGCTGGAGGCATCACGCTACCAGACTTCACTATACTACAAGGCTACAGTAACCAAAACAGCATGGTACTGGTACCAAAACAGAGATATAGACCAATGGAACAGAACAGAGTCCTCAGAAAGAATACCACACATCTACAGACATCTGATCTTTGACAAACCTGAGAGAAACAAGAAATGGGGAAAGGATTCCCTATTTAATAAATGGTGCTGGGAAAATTGGCTAGGTATAAGTAGAAAGCTGAAACTGGATCCTTTCCTTACTCCTTATATGAAAATTAATTCAAGATGGATTAGAGACTTAAATGTTAGACCTAACACCATAAAAACCCTAGAGGAAAACCTAGGTAGTACCATTCAGGACATAGGCATGGGCAAAGACTTCATGTCTAAAACACCAAAAGCAACAGCAGCAAAAGCCAAAATTGACAAATGGGATCTCATTAAACTAAAGAGCTTCTGCACAGCAAAAGAAACTACCATCAGAGTGAACAGGCAATCTACAGAATGGGAGAACATTTTTGCAATCTACTCATCTGACAAAGGGCTAATATCCAGAACCTACAAAGAACTCAAATAAATTTACAAGAATAAACCAAACAACCCCATCAAAAAGTGGGCAAAGGATATGAACAGACATTTCTCAAAAGAAGACATTCATACAGCCAACAGACACATGAAAAAATGCTCATCATCACTGGCCATCAGAGAAATACAAATCAAAACCACAATGAGATACCATCTCACACCAGTTAGAATGGCAATCATTAAAAAGTCAGGAGAGGATGTGGAGAAATAGGAACACTTTTACACTGTTGGTGGGATTGTAAACTAGTTCAACCATTATGGAAAACAGTATGGCGGTTCCTCAAGGATCTAGAACTAGATGTACCATATGACCCAGCCATCCCATTACTGGGTATATACCCAAAGGATTATCAATCATGCTGCTATAAAGACATATGCACACGTATGTTTATTGTGGCACTATTCACAATAACAAAGACTTGGAATCAACCCAAATATCCATCCGTGACAGACTGGATTAAGAAAATGTGGCACATATACACCATGGAATACTATGCAGCCATAAAAAAGGATGAGTTTGTGTCCTTTGTAGGGACATGGATGCAGCTGGAAACTATCATTCTTAGCAAACTATCACAAGAACAGAAAACCAAACACTGCATGTTCTCACTCATAGGTGGGAACTGAACAATGAGATCACTTGGACTCGGAAAGGGGAACATCGCACACCGGGGCCTATCATGGGGAGGGGGGAGGGGGGAGGGATTGCATTGGGAGTTATACCTGATGTAAATGACGAGTTGATGGGTGCTGACGAGTTGATGGGTGCAGCACACCAGCATGGCACAAGTATACATATGTAACAAACCTGCACGTTATGCACATGTACCCTAGAACTTAAAGTATAATAATAATAATAAATAAATAAATAAATAATATGCTTCATATATTAAAAGATGATAAATTTTCAGTGTCAAGAGCTGAAAAGTATAGTTTTGAATGAATGTGCTTATACTTCTTAATGTATATACATTTTATATTTTCATGGAGACCAACAAATCTGTGCTTTGTCAGTGGAAGAAGGGAGCTATTTATATTTTAGAGCAAAGTACAATGATCACTAATTTATCAAAAACTGATAGGAAATGAGGCTTATGTATAAATGAAATCTATCAATAATGGACGGTTACTTTTTTTTCAGTAGAAACATTTTGAATGACATTGTTTCTAAACTACATTGTAATATTCTCTGTCTCATTTTACAGCAATGCTTATTCATTTATCATTGTAATATATATCTATATTCGTTTTAGAAAATATGAAATGTTAGAAAATATATCTCACCGTTAATCGAACAAAGACCACTATTAACATTTCAGTGAATATCCTTGGAGTTTCCTCAATGTGTATACACTAGGTATGAATATGAATATATATAAATATACCTCTTAAACATATTTGCAACATTTTTAACTGTGCTTTTAAAAACTCAACATTTTAATTTCTCTGTCATTAAAATTTCTCAAAGTTTTATAGTACACTGTGAATGAGTAAGATTAAATCACATAGACATATAACTTATTGAATTATGCCACTATTGTTATCAACGTCAGCATTGAGGGTGTTTATATATTTTCACATTTTTGTTTCCTTACAAGAGATTACTAAGTATAATAAAAATTTATATAGAAATTTTAAGGATATTGATATATATTCTTACATTCCTAAAACTGTTGTGATAGTTCTGTTAATTTAATAGATAGAAAGTGGTCTGTGTTTAAAACCTGAATTTCTTTTTAATTGTTGAGGTTTAACATTTGCACATTTTGTGGCCATGTTGACTTATTCTGTGAATTGTCTATTGTTTCACTGAGATTTTGTGTGTTAAATATTATGTATACATTATTTTATCCATTCATATATGTGGGGTATATTTTCCTAGATTGCATATTTCAATCTTTAGAAATTTAGATATATTTTTGGAAACAAAACCAAGTATCCCATTCACCTATATATTTTTGTGTTTTTTGAAAACTGGTTTCAACTTTATCATTTGTCTTAAGTTCATTGAAATTTTGGTGTATGGCATAGTGAGAAATAATAGTCTTACTTTGTTCCAAGTAGTTAACCCTTTACTTGAGCACCATTTATGGAGTCCTTTGCTCTCTGCTACAAACTAGTAGAGAACACCATTACTGAGTACTAGTACTAGTACTAGTACTGAACACCACTACCAGTTTGTAAGAGAGAACAAAGGACTCCGTAAATGGTGCTCAGGAATCTTTACCATATGTTAAAAATAAATCCATTAGAATCTCTTTCTGAACTACCTTCCTGGTTTCACATGTCTATTCTAGTACCTGTATTCTACTGTCTTAAATATTACATTTATATGATGAATTTTAATATTTAGTAGAGAATTCTCCACTTCATATATTTTCATTGGTCAGACTCATTCCAGATAAACTTTACAATTGTATACTTATGAAATCATTTAGAGACTTATAACAATTGCATCAAATCTGTAAACTAATATAAGAACTGATACCTTTGCAAATTTGTTCTTACCATCTAGGAACACTGTGTAGATAAATAAATATTGACATAAATATGCATAAGAACATGAGTAGATATAGATATCAGGAAATATTTGAAATTTCATTTTATATGTTTTATGTTTTTTATTTTTTTTGGGATGGAGTCTTACTCTGTTGCTCAGGCTGTAGTGCAGTGGTATGATCTCAGCTCACTGCAACCTCTGCTTCCTGGGTTCAAGTGATTCTCCTGCCTCAGCTTCCTGAGTAGCTGGGATTACAAGCCCATGCCACCATGCCCAACTAATTTTTGTATTTTCAGTAGAGATGAGGTTTCACCATGTTGGCCAGGATGGTCTCGAACTCCTGACCTCAGGTGATCTGCCGCCCTCCTTGGCCTCCCAAAGTGCTGGGATTACAGGCATGAACCACCATGCCCGGCATATTTTTTTCACTTTACTTACTATGATTATTCCTATACAAATGGATTATGGATTATTTCCTTTTTTTTTTTTTTTTTTTTTGAGATGGAGTTTTGCTCTTGTTGCCCAGGCTGGAGTGCAGTGGTGCGGTCTCGGCATGAGTCACCGTGCCCGGCTATTTCTTTCCTTTTTTTCCACCTCTAACTGGTTATTACTAGAATATAGGAAGCAATGGCTTTTTGTTGTATTGATTTGTATCTTTTCAACTTATTAAAATCTCTTAATAGCACTTCAGAATTTTTTTAGTTGATTCTTTCGAGGTTGTTAACCATGTAATTTTCTCAACTGCAAATAGTACTAAATTACCTCTTCCTTTCCAAAAGTCTTATTGTATTGATTAGAAAATTCAACCTAAGCAACATAGGTTGTCTTATTATCCATAGCTGATGCAATGAGTTATGGTCTGTTCTTGCATTGTGGTATTGCTGTTTGGTTTTAACACGTAGTTCTTTATATGTTGCTTTTAATTTCTACTTTATGGTATGCTATTTAAGTTTTTACATCTCTGCTTATAAAATGAAATTCACCTGTAGTTTGTATTTCTCTCAAATTTGAATCAGGGCTATGCAAGCTTCATAAAATGAAAAGCTTCCTAGATTTTCCTTTGGTCTCTAATTTTATATAGTATAGTGATTACATGTTCCTTGAAAGTTTGAAAAAAATTCTTAATAAAACCGTTCAGCCACAATGTCTTTTCTTATACATATTTTAAAATAACATTTTCATTTCTTCCATGGTTATTAGATATTCAGGTTTTCTACAATATCATAAGTAAATTCTGGTACTTACTTTCCAAGATATATCAGTGAATATCTTGAGATTAACTATCATATTTTGTTTAAAATTTTTCTCTGCCTACTCCTTTATTACTTTCAATATTTATAATTTTGTTAACTGAAATTTTGTAACAATCAGCTATTGTGTTAATCAATTTTGTATTTTCTAGTTAATACATTTTGGTATTTTAATGTAATATTTACTTTGCCTGTTAACTTTAGGTGTTTTGTTTTGTTTTGTTTTGTTGAGATGGAGTCTCACTCTGTTGCTCAGAATGGAGTGCAGTGGTGCGATCTCAGCTCACTGCAACCTCTGCTTCCCGGGTTAAAGCGATTCTCCTACCTCAGCCTTCTAGGTAGCTGGGATTACAGGTGTACACCACCACACTCAGATAATTTTTGCTTTTTTGTTTTTTTCTTTAGTAGAGATGGGTTTTCATCATGTTGGCCAGGCTAGTCTCGAACTCGTGACCT
This sequence comes from Chlorocebus sabaeus, assembly GCF_047675955.1. Taxonomy (NCBI): domain Eukaryota; kingdom Metazoa; phylum Chordata; class Mammalia; order Primates; family Cercopithecidae; genus Chlorocebus; species Chlorocebus sabaeus. The sequence goes on along the minus strand of NC_132918.1, from coordinate 31,696,144 downwards.
CAGATGATCTGCTTGCCTCAGCCTCCCAAAGTGTTGGGATTATAGGCTTGAGCCACCACGCCTGGCCAACTTTAGGTGTATTTTTATTGTTCCATTTATTTTTTCTTCAGTTTAATGCATAATTTATTTGTTTTGATGGATTAATATTTTAATAACAAAGTTAGGTTTTTGAATTTGTTCTAATTCAATTGTGTTATCAATCTAATAAGCAGTATCCTCATTTTCTTTATATTGTAAAGATTTTATAATTACATATTTTTACCTATGACTCAACTATTATAAAAGCATTTAAAATTTTTATTTAGTGACAATTCTAAAAATGTGAAATAGTAAGACAATAATTTCTTATTTTGTTAGATTGAAGCCATCAAAGATGGCCTTTACAATTTTTATTTTCGGGTATTTGCGTAGGGATTGTTTTTTAGTTTCATATACAAATATAATCAATCCTACATTCCACTGATCCTTGAAAAGAGTTTCTGATCTTTCTTTTTAAGGTACAAAGAGTTCCTACGTTAATTAATTAGTCAAATATTCACATTCTTTATCCCTACTTTATTTTTTGTTTTCCTGGTAGATAATAGTGATTCCCTGATAGATAACAGATAGATAGATATCTATTCCCTGATAGATAACAGATAACTGATAGATAACAGTTACAAAACTTATTCTCAACATTTCTGAGTTATTTTAACTGATCATTTCATAAGCAGTATGTAGCTGAATTTTGTTTTAAACCTAAACACAAGTTGTTTTCACTAATCAAGAGCTCATTTTAATAACATACGAACAAACTATTATTAAGTTTGATCTTCTCTTGTTTTTTGTTTTGTGTTTCTCATGTTTCATTGCTGTTTTGTTCTCTTATCAATTATATTTTATTTATCATCTCAAATTGGAATATAAACATTCAATTTTTACTCTGTTGGTAGTTAATTACAGATGTGTAATAGTAATGTGTGTATCTGTTTTTAATAATAAAAACTAAAATTTCATGTTAGTTTATCCTTCTGCAATATTTTGAGTGAATGTTCACTCATTCAATAAACATTTGTTGAGGACCTACTCCTTGCTGGGCATTGACCTAGCATTGGGAATACAATAGAAACCAGGATAGATGCATTTCCTATTCTCTTTGATTTCTCCCCTATCTCATTATTCTCCTTTTCACTTCTCAGTTTGTTGTTTCTATATCTCTTTTATTTATATTTAATACTTGTCTTTCAAGAACTATTTTTTGATATATACATTGTTTTGTGATCTTTTAAGAACAATTACTTAGATTTAGTGTATATTTTATTCATTGCGTTTATTCATGCATTTTTTACTTTTAAGTTCAGGGGTAAATGTGCAGGTTTGTTGTAATATAGGTAAATTGCATGTCATGGGGGTTTTGTATATAAACTATTTTGCCACCCAGGTAATAAGCACAGTACTTGATAAGTTAGTTTCTTGATGCTCATCCTCCTTCCTTCCTCCAGTTTCAAGTAGGCCCTGGTGTCTGTTGTTCCTTTCTTTGTGTCTGTGTGTTCTCATCATTTAGCTCCCACTTATAAGTGAGAACATGTGGTATTTGGTTTTCTGTTCCTGTGTTACTTCACTTCAATAATGAAGTAAAGTAGATAGAGGATAGTAATAGAGGATAATGGCCTCTAGCTATATCCATGTTGCTGCAAAAGACATGATTTCATTCTTTTTTAGGGCTGTTTAGAATTCCATGGTGTACATGTACCACATTTTCTTTATCCAGTCTACCATTGACAGGCATTTAGATTGACTCTATGTTTTTGCTGTTGTGAATAGCGCTGTGATTAACATACATGTGCATGTATCTTTATGGCAGAATGATTTGTATTCCTTTGGGTATATACCTAATAATAGGATTGTCGGGTAGAATGGTAATTCTGCTTAGAGTTCTTTGAGAAATGGCCAAACTGATTTTCATAATGGCTGAACTAATGTACATTTCTACCAGCAGTGTATAAATGTTCCCTTTTCTCTGCAACCTTACCAGCACCTGTTATTTTTTGACTTTTTAATAATGATCATTCAGACTGGTATGAGATGGTATCTTATTGTGGTTTTGATTTACATTGCTCTAATGATTAGTGGTGCAACATTTTTTCATATGCTTTTTGACCACATACGTCTTCTTTTGAAAAGTGCCTGTTCATGTCCTTTGCCCACTTTTTAATGGGGTTCTTTTCTGCATGATGGTTTGTTTAAATTCTTTATAGATTCTGTATATTAGAATCAATCTTTGTTGGATGCATACTTTGCAGATATTTTCTCCCATTCTGTAGGTTGTCTGTTTACTCTGGTGATAGTTTCTTTTGCTGTGCCAAAGCTCTTTAGTTTAATTAGGTCTCATTTGTCAATTTTTCTTTTTGTTGCAATTGTTTTTCGCATCTTCATCATGAAATTTTTGCCAGGTCCTAGGTTCAGATGATATCTCCTAGGTTGTCTTCCCTTGTTTTAATAGTTTTAAGTTTTATACGTAAGCTTTTAATCCATTTTGAATTGATTCTTATATATAGTATAAGGATTTTTAACTATTGTTTATACTATACTTTTTCTAGTCTTATATTTATTTTTATTTCAATTTCTGAGACAGACAAAAATACTTTATATACTTGCATATCAGATAATGTGTTTTTTGGGCACTTGTGCCTGAATTTTAGCTGGGCTGGGTATAAAATTGTTGACTCTTAACTGTTCATTGAAGTATTCTATAATTATTGCTTTATTATCTTTTAGTAATTTGTGTTGAAGAACATTTTAATGACAATATAGTTTTTATTTTTATATTATGATTGGAGAATAAACAACATTCTATTTTAAATAACTCTAGCACACGATAATTATAATAGCTAAAATTTGTACTACATTGCTATATGTTAAGTGTTCTTCTAAGTATCTTACATATGCTAACTCCTTTAAGTCCTTTTATCATCATAGCAATCCTATAAAATACGAACTGTAATTATTCTCATTTTACAGGTGAAGAATCTGGGTCACAGAGATGCTAAGTAACTGTTTCTGACTATTAGAGAGTAGCAAGTGAAGCTAAAAGGCAGCCAGCTCAGCATGCTGGATCTTAACTTCCATGCTCTGATGCCTGTGCTATTAATAAACAAATGTTTTTCAAATTAAAATAGGAAAATAAATGAAAATATTAAATTGTTTTCTGTAGGGTTCAAAACAGAGCTTCATGTATGATATCAATTTCTTGATATTTTTCTTGATTTCTTTCAGAACATAATATACTTGCTTGATAAAAGCAGGGAAAAGATGAGAAAGAGAAGAAACGTATTGATGTGCCAGAGGTGACATATGGTGTCTGACTTGATCTTCTCAATACCACTTTGAGATATACTACATGAAATAAAACTGTAAAATCATGTCATACAAGTTCAAGTCCAGTGTTATTCCCTCTGCACTGTGAGTCTGAAGGACAGTCTATGTGCAGGCTATAAAGAAGAAATCAAAGACAACCACACTCTCAGCTATACTCCTACACATGAATAAAGTTACTTTTAGCAATATAATTTTTTTAAAATAAATAACATATTTCTATTTGAAAATGATGCCTAGCTAGTATCCTCTCATGCAACTGCTTCTAATTCTCCATTAGCATACCTATGAGGCCACAGTAAAAAATGAAAATGAATATTACCACCAAAATCACAGATGACTGACAGCCTTTTGCTAGGATCTTCGAGGCATGTGCACTGACAATAGAATCAATGAAGGTGCCTGTAATCCCAGCACTTTGGGAGACCAAGGCAGGCAGATCATCTGAGGTTGGGAGTTCGAGACCAGCCTGACCAACATGGGGAAAACCCATCTTCACTAAAAATACAATATTAGCCGGGCATGGTGGCACTTGCCTGTAATCCCAGCTACTCAGGAAGGCGGAGGCAGGAGAATCACTTGAACCTCGGAGATGGAGGTTGCGTTGAGCCGAGATTGAGCCAGCCTGGGCAACAAGAGTGAAACTCGGTCTCAAAAAAAAAAAAAAAAAAAAAAAGAAAAAGAAAAAAGAAAAGGAAAGAAAGAATCAACAAAGGTGGACAACATTGAGAACACATGCTTTAGCTGATGAACAAAGCAACCTCAAAATCTGAACTGGCAAGGCAAATGGGAATGTTCTGATTGTGGTGAGGGTAGTCAGATTTTTTTTGCTCCCTCCCCATGCTCCACACACCACACCAGCTTTCTTTAGTCACATTAATAACTTTCTTCCCCTCCATCTTCCCTATGTCAGTAAGTCAACACTGAGCTGATCAAGAGAAATGCTGGAATTCATTCTTCTTTCCTTCCTTTCTTTACCACCATTCCATCTTTTCCATTTACATCTAATCAACCACCAAGTCTTGTTGAGTTTATCTTCAAGAATGTATCTTAAATATGTAACTTTTCCTCATCACCATTGCCAACACCCTGGCCTAAGTCACCATCATCTCTCACCTTCATCACTACCATAGCCTCCTACGCTGAGTTTCCTGCCTGCTCTAATCCAGTCTCCATAAAGCACTCAGTATGGACTTATAAAACTTAAACTGCATGGATATTACCTGCTTATTTCAGTAGTATCAAATTTCCCTTTATGTAAAATCCAAATTCCTTGCCGTATCCTAACTCCAAAGTCCTATGTGATCTGGTCATTGTCTCTTCATATTGCCTTAGCCACACCAGTCTATCAGTTCATTGAACGCATAAAGCTCTTATTTATTTATTTATTTATTTATTTATTTATTTATTTATTATTTCTTGCCTTAGAGGTTTGCATATCGCAGTCCTTGTGTTTGGAATGTTTTCCTTCTTCTTCACCTGGCAACCTCTTCCTCATGATTTGAGTACTAAGTGGCAGCTCCTTGTAGAAGTTCTTCACAACTACCACTATTCTCTCAAAGTGCACCCTAGTGTTTTTCCTTTATCTGGCTTATCACAATTTATCATTCCTTAATTAAATTATTGTACTTGTTTATATTGTTTGTCTTTCCATTAAAACCCTATGAGGGCAAGAACCATACCTAGTTTCTGTGAATGCTCAGGGTCTGCCAAAGGATTGATACTCCATAAACATTTATTTAACAAATGAATCAGAGGATCCACCAGATGCTGCAGTCCTCAGGAAACAACAGGAGAGGAAATAAATGGTGGTGGCATATTTCAACGTGGTGGCACGTTTCAACATGCTTACATGGGAAGGGTAAGAGAGAGGGAAAATCTTGGGAACAGTCACAAATAGCACTGTGGTCTTTTTTATACTCCACTAGAGTAGAATGCCAGAGGACCAGCGGGTAAGAAAAGATCCTGCTGCACCCAATGAAGCTATACTAAGCAATTGCCTCCTAACACCAAATATGGGGCATGAGGTTATGTTTGTCAAACAAACTTTTTATCTACAGACCTAAGAAGATGACATTGGTAATGGGGAACTAAGTAATTATTTAGAATAGCCTTTCCATTGAAGACAACTAAAAAAAGGTGGATAACACATAACACAATATTATATAGCTATAAAAAGGAGTGAAGAATATCTTAATTTACTCATACAAAGTGATCTTTGGGATGTATTATTGAAAGAACAAAAGAAAGAGTCAGAAAGGTATATACAGTATTCTACTTTTCATGTAAGAATGGCAGGAAGGAGGTGGTAATAAGTGTCTGTACTTGCATGTTTTTGTTTGCCAAAAAAAGAAACAACAAAAGGAAAACCTAACAAACTAACAAAACTAACAGAAAATGTTTACCTATATGTGGACGGAGGAAGCATAGCAAAGTAGGCAGTGATGAAAATTAAACCTCTTTGAATATACCTGGTTTTAAAGTTTTGAACTTAGAACAAGGTAAATATATTCATAGAAGAAAACCAAATAAAAAACAAAATAAGGCCATCTCTAAAAACAAAAAAATAATGAAAACAAATTAATCTAGTTGTTTGTGCCATAACCACAAAAAGAAAAAAATTATTTCAGGTGACTTTGGGACATAATATTCTGTCTACTTGTAAAATATTTTAAAGAAAAACATTCTTTAAAAGAATATTATGTAAGGGAATACAGAACTACAAGGAAATCTTAAACTTTACTCAATAGTGATATTGGTATTACTACATTGTAATTATTTTACAGTGCTTTAATTTATAATTTACATAATGCAAGTAATTATCTTACTGTTTTGAGGAATTAAGATTTTTAGATATGAGAAAAGAAATTCAGTATAAAGCCAAAAAATTATGTAAAATTCTGCATTATTAAATATAAAATAGAAATATAAGCATAAAATTTTATTTTTATTTTAAAAATGTATATTCTTAGTTATTTTTTGTGAAAAAGCATAAAAGAAATAACACAACAGAAATGAGTGCACCTAGTTTGTGGTCTCCAAATACTATTCCAGTCTGTAAAAACCAGAATTACTTAGATGGGCAGCTTATTCCAGGTTTCAGACAAAAAATATACAAAATACACAAGGAAGATTCCACAGACCAATAGAGTTGTGTGAAAGTACACAGACGCTTTTCTGGCCAAAGATGAGACTATTTGGGCATGAAAAGATAATGAATGCAATTATTGGAAACAGAATATGTAAAAGCCTTTGTGTTTATAATAAAACTATAAAAAGACAGAAATTATTGGACATGACGGTAATAAGTAGAGCAACACTAACTACTCTAAAAATATCTGATTAATATGAAAAAATTAAGTGTATATTAAGTTTCTCCAGCATGAACTATATTTTGGGCAACCAGATAAACCTAGCTAATAAGATAAATTTCTGCTTTACAAAGTTCCAGGCAATAAATAAAGGAAAAGTGAAATGATTAGAAAATCACAATTTTGCAACCCCAATGAAATAATAGATTATGATCTAAGACAATCATGAATGGATGAAGCCACAAGATGAAAGGTTGATGGGAAATTATACCAAGGACGCATCAGGTCGTCATCACCTGAACCCACTTATTCATCAATCTCAGCATCAGTAAGAGTGTATCTTCTTGCTGTAATTCAAGCCGAAGTACACAGTATCACCACAGGACGTATCCCTGTAAAAATAATAGAACTCAAATCTAATCAAGTCTTTGTAGCTAACTTCCACTATAGGAAATATGGCAGGTGAAGGATCAAGTTAAATGACAACTTAAAGAAGCCAACTGAAAAACTGAATGTGTCATATTCTGTGAGACAATTGACTCGGGTTCCTCAAAAAATCAATGGGATGAAAACTAAAATTATTTTTAAAAAAGAAGAAAGAGGAAGCTACTCTACATTAAATGAGATTTTAAGGATGTAACAACCAAATACAGTATGTGGGCTTTGTTTGGCTTCTGACTCAAACAGACTGAGACAATTAGAAAAAGCTTAGTATTAGATAGTAACAAAATACCATTAATCCTTTTCTTACTTGTATTGATGACAACATAGGCCATAATAATTGAAGAAAACTTCCATGTTATTTTAGAGATAGATATTGAAATTCTAGGGGTAAAATAACCTGATATCTGGCATTTATTTTAAAAATAGTTGAGAAGGAGGAAGAGAAAGAAAAAGAGACAGGAGGAAGACAGGTAAAGAGAGAGGAGGGAAGGCAGAGAATAAGATGTCCAGTATAAGAAAATCTTAATAGCTAAAATCCGCGTAATGGATACATGAAGGCTCATTGCAACGTTCTATTTTGTATATTTAATTTTTTTCAGAGAAATAAGAATGTTGAATTTATAGCTTGGTGAAGTAAACAGTCTTGGTTAGTTGGCTAGTTAAATGAGACAAATACTTTATTCCTCATTATAAGTGATATGTGTTCTTTGTGTTGCAAGTTATTTAATATAAAAACATTAGGATGATAATGCTTTAAAAGGGGGCATGAAATAACTATCAAGAAAGGGAGCAATTACTTTGCTGAGATCTAGGAGAGGAGGGGAACCCAGAAAGTAGAACTCAGCATTCAAGGTAGTACATCCCTCTTAAGAATGTCATGAGGACTGAGAGGTTAGTGATTGTCAAGTGCTTGAAGCAATGACTGGAATGTGCATGCTAGTTAAATAACTAAAATAAATTTAATATGTAATCAGTTTCCCTACTACATTATCCATATTTCAGTTTTGCTTTATTTTCAATTTCTTTTTATTTGATATATCATCATACAATGTACAAAGATTTCTGGATATTGACATCATACTTTTTTGGTTTTGTTTTAGGGAATCATGGGATGTATATAGGGTTTCTTTTTTTTTTTTTTTTTTTCTTTTTGAGACAGAGTCTTGCTCTGTCGCCCAGGCTAGAGTGCAGTGGCACAATCTCGGCTCACTGCAAACTCCGCCTCCCAGGTTCACACCATTCTTCTGCCTCAGCCTCCCGAGTAGCTAGGACTACAGGTGCCCGCCACCATGCCCGGCTAATTTTTTTGTATTTTTAGTAGAGATGGGGTTTCACCGTGTTAGCCAGGATGGTCTCGATCTCCTGACCTTGTGATCCACCCGCCTCGGCCTCCCGTATATTGGGTTTCTATTCTGAAAGCACTAGTCTTTCTTGGGCTGGGCAGATTTTTCTCATCCTGTTTATAGCTACCCCCTTGTATTTTTTCTGGAGTTGATTGTCAATACAGGGCATCTTCGCAATGACAATGTTATCTGGTTGTCATCTCAACACCATATAATGATGTCCATAATCAACATTACTTTGTGTGGATTAAAAATAATAGCTGTTAAGCAACATTTCATCAGGGTCACATGATAACCAATAATTAAAACAGTTTTTTCAGTTTGGTTGGCTGTTTTGATATTTGCATACATTATTTATGGTAAATGGATGCAATAGAGATGCTAGAACAAATTCTAGCATTATCTTTGAAGTTCTTTGTTTGAATATTCACTATGTCCTCTAATAGTAAGAATGGCCCAAGATCTGCCCAGCAGTGTTCCCATGTGGATATGGGTACAAAATCTGAAGGGAAAACATCTATTTTCAAAAAGGGCTGGTCAACCCAAGGAAAACTGTCTTTGAGGCATTTGTGAACATATACAGGCCACCAAATTTGCTCCATTCATTCATCTTGAGGAGCATCAGTGTTTGTATAGAGTGTTTGTATAGTGGTATAGAGGTGAGAAGGTGGTATGGAGGTCACAATTTTATTTCTTGCTCTGGTCTTCACCTGCTCTAATCTGTGGCCTGAAGTTACACCGCAATTCTGATAGGTCACTATTAACAATGCCAAGTAGCAATCTGTCAGGAAGAATTATAAATAAGCCACAGAGCAGGTGGTTAATGCAGAAGGAATCTCAGACAAATAGGAGGCGTAAGTCTTTCTTCCATACTTCCTTTCCTCTGTTTATTGTCCTGACATCAAATTAGCTGCTGGAGCTTAAAAGCCTATTATTCTCAGGATGTCTTTCAGACAATTTAACTCAATAGTCACAGGGCGAAAAATAATTCTTTCTCTTGGAGGTGGAATGGGAAGGGAAACAGAGCACACACAACTTCTTTCAGATAATGTTTTTCTTTAGAAGATAATTAAAGTAACATAGGGGACTTCCAAGAACCAAGGGGCTCACAAATTGGTGTTATATTCATGCTAGAAATCCAGGCCAGATACTACAGGGCAAGATGATTATGGTTCCCAATACTGTCCAAAGACAGTAATCTGTGAGTATCATGTCTTAGGGGCTGTGTGACTATCCATCTTGAGTGGATTGCCTGTGCTGGACAGTGTGGACAAGTTAACCACTCTAGGACTCTGCTTTTACACAGACATGATAAGGAGGTTGGATTAGTTGCTCATTTGGATCTTTGGGAACTGCTATTCTAGTATGATGGCTTCATGTGCTAGGGCAAGTGGCCTGATTCTGAAACTCACAAATATTTGTTTTAGCAGAAGAAGAAAAATGTGGATTATTTTCATCTTACTATGTAATAGTAGCAGAATGTCTATGTGGTTCCAGCTCAGCCTCAATAGTAAATGACAAATACTAATATTTGATCAAGTTGATTTGGGGTTCTCAATAAGCTCTCACAAGCTGGAACTGCTAACGAGATGCTTTAAAAATATTCGCCTTTGTATAGTGAAACAACTTTGGAAATTGTAAGTTGAGAGTATATGGGTATTTATGTATAGCCCACCTTTTGGCTGAGATTTGAGATGACATTTTTCTTTCAACAAAACTCTCCAGTGGCACACCATGATTTATAATTTTATTTGGCTATTGTCTGCGTATGCTGCAGAAAGTTGAAAAATTATTCAAATCCTGCCAAATGTATTCACAGTTATTTTTCTGCTACTCAGATTCCCTCCTTCAAAACATTTTAAAGTCTCCATATAGAATCAAGATTGGACTTTTCAGAGAAGGGAAAAAGTAAATGAGAGAGATCAAGTTTTTGTCTTTTCTTAGAGAATGGTGAAGTAGATTTTAGAGTCTTAAATTACGTTGAAGGGCTGGGTTGGCAATAAATCTCTACTTGCAACTTGAACTACTCAGTCTCCATCGATGTTTCAGACCTGTGTCTGACTGGCTCATAAGAATTAGGAAAACTCTTCATAAGCATCTTAGAGTGGATCAGAACCAGATCATTACCAGAAAAGGAAAGGTAGTTTTGTCCTGAATCCTTACCTTATTACAAAGTTTGTTTGTTTGTTTTTTCAATCAACTGACCCAAATTTAGACTTTGCAGATAGAAATGGCTTGTATCCGACAGCACATTAGCCAAAATGATTCAATGTAAAGGTCAAACCTCACATAAAAGAAGAGTCCAATGAGGAAGTTTACAACATTCCCCAGAATTGCTCTTCTCATTTAATTTAATAATCCCAGCACTTTGGGAGGCTGAGGTGGATGGATCACGACGAGGTCAGGAGTTCGAGACCAGCCTGGCCAATATGGTGAAACTCCATCTCTACTAAAAATAAAAAAAGCTAGCCAGGCACGGTGGTGTGTGCCTATAGTCCCAGCTACTTGGGAGGCTGAGGCAGGAGAATCACTTGAACCTGGGAGGTGGAGGTTGCAGTGAGCCGAGATCACACCGCTGCACTCCAGCCTGGGTGACAGAGTGAGACTCTGTCTCACAAAAATCAATCAATCAATCAATAAGATGATTTGCCCATCTTAAAATATTATCCTCAGCACTCTCTTCTCTCTTGCCTCCCTCACATTATTCCTCAGGCTCCTTCATTTTTTTTTTCTTTCTGCCTCCAGAAGCATCCTCTTTCATCCCTGCTTACATATCCACCTATAGAGTCCTTCCTCCCATCAAGCATGGCCTGCTTCCAGGTCCCATCTCTCAGCCTCTGAGAAACAGGGCTTTAACTCCTGCCAGCCCTTGTGACATTTACTGTATAGATCTCTGTTCATGTTGCCCCTGCCCTGTGTTAGAACTATACATGCTTATGTGTTTTCTTCTAGACTGTAATCTTGAAGACAGATGTAGTTGATGTTGACCCTTGTATTTATTGCATGATATGCTACATAATGGATATTCCATAAATTTTTTAAATTAAATTCACTCGTATTTAGTCTTTCTTAATGTATAGTTAATAATGTACACATATATGTCGATGATAAGGGAAAACAAAATAAAATGAAGGTTAAATGTAAAGAGGAAACAAGAGATTATCAATGTTCATTTTTTGCACTAGGATGCACAGTTAGGTTTCATTGCCTCAAACCTCAATTTCCAATAATAAATAATGTCATTCCTGAGAGAGGAGGAAAGAGGAAAACAACCAAAATTTGAGGAGGCAGGGATTATGCTTGCTGCTTTTTTTTTGGAAGTAAAATATGTTTATTTGTAAAAATATTTGAGCCAAAATTATTTCACATGTGAACAAAATAATAGAATTAAGACTATTCTCCATTTAGCAGAATTTGCTCTGAATTTCCCAAGTACCCCAGAACCTATAGAAGCAGTACTTTTTAATTTTAATATGTTTAATTGACAAGAATTGCATATATTTAAGGTGTACAACATGGTGATTTGATATACATATATATTGTGTACCAATTACCACAGTTAAGTTAATTAACACATTAGCACCCATAGTTACCATTTTGTGTATTTATATGTGTGTGTGGGAAGGACACTTAAAACCTGCTCTCTCAGGCTGGGTGTGGTGGCTCACACCTGTAATCCCAGCATTTTGGGAGGCTGAGGCGGGTGGATCACCTGAGGTCAGGAGTTCAAGACCAGCCTGGCCAACATGGTGAAACAACGTCTCTACTAAAAATACGGAAGACTAGCTGGGTATGGTGGGGGATACCTGTAATCCCAGCTACTCGGGAGGCTGAGGCAGAAGAATTGCTTGAACCCAGGAGGCGGAGGTTGCAGTGAGCCAAGATGGCACCATTGCACTCCAGCCTGGGCAACAAGAGTGAAACTCTGTCTCAAAAAGAAAAAAAAAATTATGCTCTCTCATCAAATTTCAGGTAAACAATGCAGTATTATTAACCATAGTTACTATGCCGTACATTAGATACCTATAATTTATTATCTTATAAACTAAATATTTATACTCTTTGACTAACATCTTCCTATTTCCTTCACTCCCTAGCCCCTGGCAACTATCATTCTATTCTCTGCTTAGATGGGTTTGATTTTTTTAGACATTACGTCTAAATGAGATCATGCCTTGTCTTTCTGTGTCCGGCTGATTTCACTTAGCATAATTGTTCTGCAGGTTGATCGATTGTTGTTGTAAGCGACGTGACTTCCTTTTTTAAGGCTGAGTAATATTCCATTGTGAGGGCGCATGTGTGTGTTTGTATGTGTATGTACATAATCACCTTTTCTTTATCCATTTATCCATCGATGGTCTCTTAGGTTGCTTCCATAGTGTGGCTGTTGCGAATAATGCTGCAGTGAACATGAGAGAGCAGATACCTCTTTGACACACTGATTTCATTTGCTGTGGATATAAACCCAGAAGTGGGATTGATGGGTCATATGATAGTTCTTTTTTTAATTTTTCAAGGAACCTCCATTCTGTTTTCTATAATGGCTATACCAATTTACATTTCTACTAACAGTTGCACTTGGTACTTTAAGACAGGCATTGCTATTCTCATTTTTCAGGGAGGTTGAGTCACTGCACAGCCTGTCACAGTCAATAGAGCTGAAATCAGAATCTGGACTCAGGAGTGTGGGTTGCCAAAGGCCTAGCTCTTCTAGTGTGCTGTACTGCATTCCTAAGCAATGATGATGGTAAAATGTTTTTTTAAAAAATGATATACAGACACACCACTGTCAAAAAAAGCCCAGTTTTCTTTTACAACTTTGCTTCTATATTCCAGATACCACTAATACACTGTCAATCAGAAAAGGGCAGGATTTGTAAGTTCCAATCAATTTAGGGTCACCCTGAGGTCTTTCAACTTCTGTCTACCTACAACCATCTTCCCCCTTAGTAACTGTACCCTTATCCTCTCACTCCACCAGGGCTTTGCTCAAATGGCATCTGTCAGGAAGACCTTCTCTGACCATCCTGTGTAAATCTGCAACCCCGTCCCTGCCCACCAAGTTTTCTGGCTCAACATACTGTGTTTTTCCTCAGAGTATGCATTCCCATCTGACACATCATGAGATATTTGTCTATTTGTGTGACGCCAGTCTTCTGCTCACTAGAACGTAAGCAAGCTCTATGAGAGTAGGGACTTTGCTCTGTTTGTTCACTGATGTATCCTCAGTGTCCAGAGAGTGCCTGGACACCCCCAGTATGTATTTATTGAATGGATGAACAAACACAGAAAAGACCATTCTACAGCTCACATAGCTGATTCATAATTAGTGCTCCTGGTAGTTCCTCTATGACTAGATAATTTGGAATATTTTTCTTCCTCCAATTTACCTTCCTGGTGTCCAGAAAATTCCTGCCTTTGCTCACCTTACTACTTCCCAAACTACTCCCCACAACTTCTCTCTTGCTTTTGCCATAGGTGACTTTTATCACAAATCACCCACATAGACCTACAGTTGTTATTAATTGTTGTGAAATTTCTTGCAGCAAATCATACGTGTCACCTACGGGCTCCCCAGCATCTTTGTGGTACTACACACAATTCAGCACACAACTTACAGATTAAAAATAAAAACTTGTATTGCTGATTTCTTCACATCACCAAACTTGACTACTCTGATAGCTTATGTTTGGAGCATTTATTAAGGGCCCTTTAAGTCAGATGCTGATGGAATAATATAATGCATGGACACTCTTATATTGCCTGCAGAGCTCTCAGTCCTAGTTTTGCAGATCAGATCTGCACCTGAAGCCGTTCAAACACTTCACACCCAAAGCGAAGTGCTGCAGAATCCTCTGTGAAGAACAATGTAGAAGTGTTTGTAAAGGAGCAATAACTTTGCAAGGCAAGCATCAGAAATAGTAAAGGGGACTGAAAGCATAGAAAATAAAACAAAAAGTTTCAAATTTTTAAAAGTAAACATTGTTGGCCCATGCTGCATCTTTTCTGGAATTAAGCTAGATGGGCATTTTGTGAAAGTTCATTCTGCAGAGTTTTTTTGTTTTTGGCCCCAGTTCACCTACTCCAGCCCTCTTGCATCTCTGTAAACTCTCTCCTCTCTGTACCTTTTGCTTCACCATTCAGTGCATGAGTGTCTTCAACAAAAAGCTTTTTGTTGAAAGTTCTAGGATTTACCTTCTCATGATACAAATTCTCAAATCTTTATAATGAGTCAGAAACTTTCCAAACCTTCTAGCAGAAAAAGCATTAAATCATTATTTAATTTTAAAACATATGGTTTACTGAATTCTTTATTGATTTTACAAACAAGATTATTTGGCTGACTGAGTGTATGGGTGTGTGTACTTTGCACTCTCAAAACTGTCAAATTGGTCTGCACAGGAAGATATATCCCTTATGTTTCAGTCATTCAAGGGCCCTTTACCTCTAACAGTCTGAGCTTCAACAGGGACTGTTCTATCCTCTTACCCATGTGAATGTGAATAGGAAGCCTATACAGGTGCTGGTTTGAGTAATGGAATTTGCAACAGCCCCAGCCTCTGTTCTGTCAATTTTAGAAAAGCATACAGATGGCTCTTTGAATACAACAACAAAAAAAATCAAGGCAAAAGAGTAGAATTTGAAGGGACACTCATAAAACCAAGGTGACAGCTCCCTGTAGGCATTTACTATACCAAAAAGAAAGGTTGTTTAGATTTGTTGCCAGAACATAAAAAAAGAAAAATGTGTGTTCCTTATTCCCCTGGCTCTGCAGCTTATATTTTCAACATCTTTGTTAGGGCTCCTGTTGCCATTGCATTACTTTGCGACTGTCTGGATGGGTTGCTCTGGTGTGGAACAAGGATCCTCACAATGATCCCACACTGTGTACAGGCCTCTCCTGATCTTCCACAATGTATTTCTGATGCCCACAAATGGCCATGGACTGGTTTCTTCCCTGATGTAGCCTTGTCTACCATGTTGGGGAGTGAGGTCC
Organism: Chlorocebus sabaeus; assembly: GCF_047675955.1. Classification (NCBI taxonomy): domain Eukaryota; kingdom Metazoa; phylum Chordata; class Mammalia; order Primates; family Cercopithecidae; genus Chlorocebus; species Chlorocebus sabaeus. The sequence continues at coordinate 31,680,695 of NC_132918.1, read as the reverse complement.
CACACATTGGACCTCAAAGAAGGTTCAAACATACACTTAGGCATTCCTGTGATAATCGCCAAACCATGGGGGACAGTAGGAGACTATAAATTGTCCTGTCTGTCTATGTCATTCCCTCGTACTGCATAGCAAAGCAAGACCTTGAGGAGGTAGAGGTTAGAAGCAGGGGCCTCAGAAGGTGACTGTGGAGTGTCCTGTTTCCCTGAGGTACCTCTATTTGCCTCCTTTGTCTATAGCCCTCTCACTTTAATCTCAATATTGTGACCCCCCTCAGGGAGAGCTCCTTTTTTTTTTTTTTTTTTTTTTACATAGGGTCTCACCCCATCACCCAGGCTGGAGTGCAGTGACATAATTGTAGCTCACTGCAGCCTCAAACTCCTGGACTCAAGGAATCCTCCTATCTCAATCTACTAAGTAGCTGGGACTACAGGCAAGTACTACCACACCCAGCTAATTTTTAAATGATTTTTTTTTTTTTGTAGAGATGAGATCTCACTATGTTGCCCAGACTCACCTGTAATTCCTGTTCTCAAGCAGAAATCTGCATTTTTAACCAACACTTCAATAGGTTCTAACGCAGAGACTTAAAGGAGACTGCCTGCTATGTTCGAAAAGCACCAGTCTACATAATAAAGCCCAGTCCCTTAGCGTGGTATTGGTAAATTTTTCCAGCTCCCTCTTCTGCTCCTCTCCTGCACCCACTTCACTTAACCCACAACTCCCTGCAGTTAACATTTGGCCAAAACTGAACTCTTAACATTTTCTGAACACATGGAGCTACATCAAAATTCAGAGCTTTTGTACTGACTACAATGGCCTATTTTCATCTTCAGGCCTTGCAAAGACCTGCTTATTCTGAAAGAGGCAGTGTGGAGCCACTTTTTCTGATAATGCCCCATGGCTCCCTTCCTGCCTTTTGTGGCCCCTCTGTCTTCTTTCTCAAACCATAATTCTTCCTCTCTCCCTCTGTGGAGTTAATTGGCTTACACTTCTCACTGTCCTTATCATACTCAGTGGGAAAACCAAATCACCACCTCCTTAAAGTTTTTCCAGATTTCGTGAGATATGCTGTTTTTTAAATATCCATGACATGTTTTCTTAACCTGCCTTATGTTACCTGTCACATTCTATCTTAAAATTAATTATACATATTAATAACATGTACTGCTAATACTGTACTAATTATGTAATGTACTATTATGTAGTACTACTAATAAAATTAATAGTACATATTGATAGAACATAGTACATATATGTGTGTATACATATATATATATATATAGCACTTGATATGTGTCAGACCCTATTCTAAGCACTTTTCATAATTAAAACACTTAAGCCTCATATCAACTTTTGGAAGTAAGTGTCACTATTGCCCCCCATTTAGCAGGTGAGGAAATTAAAAACAGAAAGCCTAAGTGACTTACAAAGTCACACCACTACTAAGTGGCTAGGCCATAGTTCAAACCTGGTTAGTCTGGCTATAGAGACCATGCTCCTAACTGTTACTATACGTAGCTCCTCTGTACGTTTGGAGTTTATGTACTTTTGACTTTTTTTTCTTCCATCTTGGCATCCTGTGGCTCCTGGAACATGGTGAGCACTCTTCAAACACTTGAGTTAAACTACATGGGGTGATTTTTTTTAGGAGGTCATAGAATTCTCATGTTTGGGAACTGACATGATTTGGCTCTGTGTCCCCACCCAAATCTCATCTTGAATTGTAATCCCCACATGTCAGAAGAGGGGCCTAATGGGAGGTGATTAGATTTTGGGGGTGAATTTCCCCCTTGCTGTTCTCATGATAGTGAGTGAGTTCTCATGAAATCTGGTGGTTTAAAAGTGTGACACTTCCCCCTTTCAATCTCTCTCTCCTGTTGCCATGTAAGATGTGCCTTGCTTCCCCTTCACCTTCTGCCATGTTTGTAAGTTTTCGAGGCCTCCCCGGTCATGTGAAACTGTAAGTTAATTAAACCTCTTTGCTTTAAAAATGACCCAGTCCCAGGTAAGTTTTTATAGCAGTATTAGAATGGACTACTACAGGAACCCTTAGGGAAAAACTTCAGTATATCTGAGACTGAAATTTCTGGTGATGGTAAAGGGCAAAGCATAAATTCATATTGGAAGTTAGCATTTTCTCATGATTCTTCTTCTCTTGCATACCTTTCCAAGTAGTTTTCATTTTCATTTGTTTTACATTTTCTTAAGATATGTTCACACTTATATTTTAAACGATGGAAAGAAAAAGATCACTTGCAAATGCCAACTGGGAAGAGTGTTTATTTTAAACAATGCTGTTCCGGTGCACCAGCTGCTGTTGCTATGCTTGCATATTGGTTGCTAGGGGTAGTGAGAGAATTAAGCCTGTGATGTCAAGATGACAAGTTGCTTCAACCCCATGTTCTATTGGCTAGGATTTTTCTGAGATGAGGAATTCTCAGTCCTGAGCAATTAGAAAAGTACTTGGCTTCAACTTGCAGAAATAACTCATATTGCAGAGATAACTCATTGTAATCTAGTAGTTTTCCAAGGGTAGAATAAACTCAGAAAGTAAAGAAACTCAGATAGTGCCTAGGATTTTAGGATTCAGAATTTGGACAACAGTTTTTAAAAGTTTACATCTCCCCCAAAAGATGATTAAACCGTTACAGAAAGTTAATATCAGTGGTGTAAAATGAGAAAAGGGAAACCTGCCTTTAATGCCAAGGTATGTTGTCTGTCCAAAAGAGGATTTATTTAAATATGTTATCTGTCCAAAAGAGGATTTATTAAATATCAGTTGCCATATCAACACTGGAAAAGAGACTTCACTATTTTTGATATTATCCCGCTATGAAAGTAGGTTTGTAGATTCATGTTTATACAGAAAATATTTGTGTGCGCATAATGTTGCCTGGAATTTATATTCAAACTGATTAAAAATTCCTTAAGCACCTGCTACAAGTAAAACATTGTCTTAGGTGGGAATGCTGAGTGATCAACCATCCCAACTTGTTTGGGGCTAGCCCAGTTTTGGTATTGAGAAATCTCACATCCTGGTAAACCCCTCAGTCCTGGGCACACTGAGACCCATGGTTACCATACAAAGAGAAAACCAAGTAAGACTAAACTTAGGTCCAGACACTTTTATTGTGGCTAGGAACACAAGTTGAGCACCCTAATAATCAAGGAGCACAAACAATAAAACCTTGCATTATTGAGTGCTTATGAGGTAAGTATTATACTATTATCTCCATTTTAAAGATGAGCAAACTGAGATACACACGGGTAAAGAAGTTAGTTGGTGAAGGCACCAGAATTTAAACCCAGAAAGTTTAGTTTTAGAACACACACCACAATCAGCACTGTATGGAAAGTTCTCCAAGAGCAGAGACAGGCAGAGACAGGAGCGCTGGGGAGGACATCATAGAGGGGCTGAATGACTACATCTTGGCTTTAAAAAGTGAGCAAAAGTAAGAGAGTTAGAAAGGAGATGACAATATCATTTATAAATGGGAAAAGCACACAAGCAGGGGTCTGGAGTGAAGATCACACAGCATGGACTGGAGTGAAGAATGGGCTGAACCTTCTTTTTCCAGAGGCAGAAAGCAGTAAGTTTTAGGGAAAAGGATGGAGCCCTTTTCCCTAATAGGGGGGTACTGAGACAAATGAATGTAACGAGAGATAGAGAAAGAGAGAGAGAGAGAAAGAAAGAAAGAACAAACAAAAGAAAAGAAAGAGGGAAGAAAAGAAAAGAATAGGGAGAGGGAAGGATGGAGGGAAGGAGGGAAGGGAGGGAGGGAGGAAGGGAGGGAGAAGCTTTCCTAGGAGAGATTTAACCTCTTGGGTCACAGACAAGGTCACCTACTGAGTGGTGGATTGAGAGCTAGGGAACGGTATGAAGGTTTACAAGCTCCTTTCTTGAGCTGTTTTAGGAAATCCACAGCTGTCCAACAAGAGGATTCCTGAGCAGTAGGAGGGAGTTGAAATTGCACAGTAATAATTTTTAATTCAAAAATAACACAGCCATATTATAAGAAACTCTGGAAAATAAAAGGAGAAATCTTCCATAAAGTATGCTATAATTTTAGATTTTTACCATATGTTTGTTTCTTTCACACCTAAAATCATAGTGTACTTAATAGATCCAAATCATGCATTTGTTTTTTACTTAATTTATTACCATAAGTATTTCCCATGTTATTGCATAGTCTTTATAACCATCACTTTAACAACCAGTTAATACATTATCCGTGGTTTTAAGATTCAGAATTTGGACAAGAGTTTTAAAACTTTACAGCTCTCCAAGGATGATTAAACCATTACAGAAGGTTAATATCTATCTATCTAAGGTGTCTATCCTGGGTATAGTCCACAATTTCCTTAATCATTATACTTCATTAATATTTCTAATGTTTTCCTTCCATAAATGAAGCTAGAATGACATCTTCATTCTTACATTTTTTCCCACAATTTAACAAGCTCCCATATGGGTCTTATAACTTGTCTTTTCTTAGCTTCCATGTGGCTATGAAGCAATAAGATTCATTTTTCACATAAACATACACATGCTAACATATCCAAGCGTGTGTTGTCTCCTTTAAAGAAGCAAAAAGTATTTCCTCGGAGAAGCATTTACTTATCTTGCTGGAATTTTTAAAGACTTTGAATGTTTGGATCTGTTTTCTTCTTTGTAATTCCTTCAGATAAATATTTGCCACCTGGAATATTGGCCTATGTCTTGTCTATATCCTCAATTCTCATTATTTAGCCACACCCCTTCCTGCCTTAGAGGACTTAGTATTAAATAACACTGGGTTTGACCAAAACCTTTGTTACCACCCAGACTTTCACCTCAGAAATCCCTGCCTCTGTTCCCAGCTTCTGACAATAGCCCATACACACCCTCATGTCCCTCTCAAACCCGGACCCCTCCCTGCTGCTGATGGAGTTCATAGACATCTCTTGTTCCCATTTTTTCAAATCTTTAAACCAGCTCTTAACTTCCCAGCTTTTCCCTCTCATGCCTGTGACTTCCTTCATCCCCTCTTCCAGCAACCCCCTCTCCTGCCTTACCTTTCTACTGCCCTGTCCTACCAGTGCTGACCCTGGGCCAGTTCACCTGCATTCAGTCTCCTCCCCCACACCTGGCCCAGAGCCCTGCTGGGTCCAGTAGCGGGGATACCTCACAAATTGGCCTCCCATCCAAACTGTGTCCTCAGGCTTCTCAGCAGCCTTTCCCTCTCAGGGACTTCTCCAGTCTCCCATGTCCCTGACTACCTGTATTCTTCAGCTCTTGGTTCTTGAACAGTAACTCCTTTGTTATGTCAGAGAAAACAGAGGCCGACCGGTGTGAACTTCTTGATCTTCCCACTCCATGCCTGTAAATTTGTCTTCCTTTAAATCCTGCCTTTCTTTCTCCTTCTTTTTCTCATAGAAAGTATTGTTCCTCTTTCTGCCTAAAGCTAATCCTTTTACTTTCCACTGATATCATCCCATTCAGATTCCTCTGAGACCATGTCCCATCAATAATAAGTTCTCTTTCATTTCCACTGGTTCCTTCTTTCAACATGGAGATACACTTAAGATTCTCCCATCTAAAGGGAGAAAGGAAGACAGAGTTATAGTAAGTGCCTACTATATGTTGGTTACTTGAGAATACATTATCTCATATAATCCTCATAACAGGTTTATGAGTTAGGCGTTATTATCTTTATTCTTTGATTTAGATAAGAAAACCAAGATTCAGGGAGGTTAAATGGACCAAAGTTTTAAGTTAGTAAGTGGCAGAGCCAGGATTGAAACTGACTTGGTCTAATGGCAAAACCATGAATGCTGCCTCCATGAGCCCACTCCAATTTCACTTGTCTTTCCCCTCACAATCATATTTATTAATAGAGTAACAAATCACTTAAGTTCTACTTCAACCTGATTTGCTAATGAGTTGTCTCTGTGGGATTGTTTAAGATGTATCTACATATTGAATATGAAACCAGGAACTTCTTACCCAACCTAGATAACACTTTGATTGGTCAGCAAGGCAGAAAGAAACCTTGCTGACCATGGTTTCTTTGGCTATCCACTTGACTTGTGGATATTAATCACCATCTGCAGTAACTTTCACAGAAAGGATAATACTATACACATGAATAACAACAGTCTGTGGTATGATGATGAATGTTTAACAACTGCTCTCTGAAGAAAGATCTTTGATTAGTAGTGTTTGCCAATTTCTATAGTGAAATACTCCCACCATGAGGAGTATTTAATAATGCCTATGTTTAATAACTTTCTTGCAAAATCCTAAAAATTTAACAATCACAAGCCTTTCTGAGCTGGTTCCAGTATACCATTGTATTAGCTAACAGTTATTGAGCATGTGTTAAGTGTTTTCAGCATTCTAAATGCCAAAAAGTATTATCCCACTTAATTCTGCAATACATTTTTATCCATTTCACAGATGAAGAAACTGAGAGATTAAGTAAACTGGCCAAGGTCATGCCATCATGTGTGGGATCTCGAAATATACTGAGCACCTAAAAATGCTATTTTCCTTTATGAAAAAAATATACAAACACCTCACTACTTTAGCCTTCTTTATTTCTAATAGTTTTAAGGATCTGGTTCATATTTTGACATCATATGATTTATGGAGAAGATGTATATTTAAAATATATATGTAATTTTCTACCTTAGTTCTGAGAAGTAAGTACCAGGGTCTGATCTTCTGATGATTCTGTATATCTAACATTTAGCTTAGTGTACAGCAGGTAGCAAAAACTCATAAAAAGTGCTGAAACAATATAATATGGTAATTCTTATCCCTTCCTTGAAAGTCTCCTAAAACCTTTATAAGGTATGTAAATGTATTTCAAATAATTAAAGATTTTATGTTTATATCTCTTGACAAAATTATACTACTCTTGGGATTTAATCCTTAGGAACTAATTCAATAGAAGGAAGAGAAAAAACAAGTTATACAAAGAGAGAAAATGTTCGTTGCAGTGCTAGCTACAGAAGCAGATAAATGAGATATAAGTAAATATCCAAAAATAGGGAAAAGGTTAAATTACAATACATTTCTTCATGTGACTTTCAGGTAGCCAATAAAAATGATAAGAATTTCATTTACAAGATGAAAAAATTAAAGCAGGACATAAAAGTTTAGTCACAACTTGAGTGGGAACATGTTACTCAAGGGCCAAGAGTACAGGGTTTAGATTTGGACCTGGACTCGATTCCAGGATCTTTTAACTTGTCATGCCACCTAGGGCAAGTTGCTTAACTTTCCTAAGTCTTATTCCCCCCTTTAAAATGAGGACAACACTCTCAGAGTCATTGCGGGACTAAATGAGCAAGTATGGACAGTGCCTAGGACAGCATCAGGCACACAGATCTATTACATATGCATAGGAGCGACCCGAAGCGGAGCAAGATGGCCGAATAGGAACAGCTCCAGTCTCCAACTCCCAGCGCGAGCGACACAGAAGACCGGCAATTTCTGCATTTTCAACTGAGGCAAACAGGGTCTGGAGTGGACCTCAAGCAATCTCCTACAGCTACAACCTACAGCTGAGGATCCTGACTGTTAGAAGGAAAGCTATCAAACAGGAAGGACACCTACACCAAAACCCCATCAGTACATCACCATCATCAAAGACCAGAGGCAGATAAAACCACAAAGATGGGGAAAAAGCAGGGCAGAAAAGCTGGAAATTCAAAAAATAAGAGCGCATCTCCCCCGGCAAAGGAGCGCAGCTCATCGCCAGCAACGGATCAAAGCTGGACGGAGAATGACTTTGACGAGATGAGAGAAGAAGGCTTCAGTCCATCAAATTTCTCAGAGCTAAAGGAGGAATTACGTACCCAGCGCAAAGAAACTAAAAATCTTGAAAAAAAAGTGGAAGAATTGATGGCTAGAGTAATTAATGCAGAGAAGCTCACAAACGAAATGAAAGAGACGAAAACCATGGCACGAGAAATACGTGACAAATGCACAAGCTTCAGTAACCGTCTCGATCAACTGGAAGAAAGAATGTCAGCAATGGAGGATCAAATGAATGAAATGAAGCGAGAAGAGAAACCAAAAGAAAAAAGAAGAAAAAGAAATGAACAAAGCCTGCAAGAAGTATGGGATTATGTAAAAAGACCAAATCTACGTCTGATTGGGGTGCCTGAAAGTGAGGGGGAAAATGGAACCAAGTTGGAAAACACTCTTCAGGATATCATCCAGGAGAACTTCCCCAACCTAGTAGGGCAGGCCAACATTCAAATTCAGGAAATACAGAGAACGCCACAAAGATACTCCTCGAGAAGAGCAACTCCAAGACACATAATTGCCAGATTCACCAAAGTTGAAATGAAGGAAAAAATCTTAAGGGCAGCCAGAGAGAAAGGTCGGGTTACCCACAAAGGGAAGCCCATCAGACTAACAGCAGATCTCTCGGCAGAAACTCTTCAAGCCAGAAGAGAGTGGGGGCCAATATTCAACATTCTTAAAGAAAAGAATTTTAAACCCAGAATTTTATATCCAGCCAAACTAAGTTTCATAAGTGAAGGAGAAATAAAATCCTTTACAGATAAGCAAATGCTTAGAGATTTTGTCACCACTAGGCCTGCCTTACAAGAGACTCTGAAGGAAGCACTAAACATGGAAAGGAACAACCAGTACCAGCCATTGCAAAAACATGCCAAAATGTAAAGACCATCAAGGCTAGGAAGAAACTGCATCAACTAACGAGCAAAATAACCAGTTAATATCATAATGGCAGGATCAAGTTCACACATAACAATCTTAACCTTAAATGTAAATGGACTAAATGCTCCAATTAAAAGACACAGACTGGCAAACTGGATAAAGAGTCAAGATCCATCAGTCTGCTGTATTCAGGAGACCCATCTCACACGCAGAGACATACATAGGCTCAAAATAAAGGGATGGAGGAAGATTTACCAAGCAAATGGAGAACACAAAAAAGCGGGGGTTGCAATACTAGTCTCTGATAAAACAGACTTTAAACCATCAAAGATCAAAAGAGACAAAGAAGGCCATTACATAATGGTAAAGGGATCAATTCAACAGGAAGAGCTAACGATCCTAAATATATATGCACCCAATACAGGAGCACCCAGATTCATAAAGCAAGTCCTTAGAGACTTACAAAGAGACTTAGACTCCCATACAATAATAATGGGAGACTTCAACACTCCACTGTCAACATTAGACAGATCAACGAGACAGAAAGTTAACAAGGATATCCAGGAATTGAACTCATCTCTGCAGCAAGCAGACCTAATAGACATCTATAGAACTCTCCACCCCAAATCAACAGAATATACATTCTTCTCAGCACCACATCGTACTTACTCCAAAATTGACCACGTAATTGGAAGTAAAGCACTCCTCAGCAAATGTACAAGAACAGAAATTATAACAAACTGTCTCTCAGACCACAGTGCAATCAAATTAGAACTCAGGACTAAGAAACTCAATCAAAACCGCTCAACTACATGGAAACTGAACAACCTGCTCCTGAATGACTACTGGGTACATAACGAAATGAAGGCAGAAATAAAGATGTTCTTTGAAACCAATGAGAACAAAGATACAACATACCAGAATCTCTGGGACACATTTAAAGCAGTGTGTAGAGGGAAATTTATAGCACTAAATGCCCACAAGAGAAAGCAGGAAAGATCTAAAATTGACACTCTAACATCGCAATTAAAAGAACTAGAGAAGCAAGAGCAAACACATTCGAAAGCTAGCAGAAGGCAAGAAATAACTAAGATCAGAGCAGAACTGAAGGAGATAGAGACACAAAAAACCCTCCAAAAAATCAATGAATCCAGGAGTTGGTTTTTTGAAAAGATCAACAAAATTGACAGACCACTAGCAAGACTAATAAAGAAGAAAAGAGAGAAGAATCAAATCGACGCAATTAAAAATGATAAAGGGGATATCACCACCGACCCCACAGAAATACAAACTACCATCAGAGAATACTATAAACACCTCTACGCAAATAAACTGGAAAATCTAGAAGAAATGGATAATTTCCTGGACACTTACACTTTTCCAAGACTAAACCAGGAAGAAGTTGAATCCCTGAATAGACCAATAGTAGGCTCTGAAATTGAGGCAATAATTAATAGCCTACCAACCAAAAAAAGTCCAGGACCAGATGGATTCACAGCTGAATTCTACCAGAGGTACAAGGAGGAGCTGGTACCATTCCTTCTGAAACTATTCCAATCAATAGAAAAAGAGGGAATCCTCCCTAACTCATTTTATGAGGCCAACATCATCCTGATACCAAAGCCTGGCAGAGACACAACAAAAAAAGAGAATTTTAGACCAATATCCCTGATGAACATCGATGCAAAAATCCTCAATAAAATACTGGCAAACCGGATTCAGCAGCACATCAAAAAGCTTATCCACCATGATCAAGTGGGCTTCATCCCTGGGATGCAAGGCTGGTTCAACATTCGCAAATCAATAAACATAATCCAGCATATAAACAGAACCAAAGACAAGAACCACATCATTATCTCAATAGATGCAGAAAAGGCTTTTGACAAAATTCAACAGCCCTTCATGCTAAAAACGCTCAATAAATTCGGTATTGATGGAACGTACCTCAAAATAATAAGAGCTATTTATGACAAACCCACAGCCAATATCATACTGAATGGGCAAAAACTGGAAAAATTCCCTTTGAAAACTGGCACAAGACAGGGATGCCCTCTCTCACCACTCCTATTCAACATAGTGTTGGAAGTTCTGGCTAGGGCAATCAGGCAAGAGAAAGAAATGAAGGGTATTCAGTTAGGAAAAGAAGAAGTCAAATTGTCCCTGTTTGCAGACGACATGATTGTATATTTAGAAAACCCCATTGTCTCAGCCCAAAATCTCCTTAAGCTGATCAGCAACTTCAGCAAAGTCTCAGGATACAAAATTAATGTGCAAAAATCTCAAGCATTCTTATACACCAGTGACAGTCAAACAGAGAGCCAAATCAGGAATGAACTTCCATTCACAATTGTTTCAAAGAGAATAAAATACCTAGGAATCCAACTTACAAGGGATGTAAAGGACCTCTTCAAGGAGAACTACAAACCACTGCTCAGTGAAATCAAAGAGGACACAAACAAATGGAAGAACATACCATGCTCATGGATAGGAAGAATCAATATCGTGAAAATGGCCATACTGCCCAAGGTAATTTATAGATTCAATGCCATCCCCATCAAGCTACCAATGAGCTTCTTCACAGAATTGGAAAAAACTGCTTTAAAGTTCATATGGAACCAAAAAAGAGCCCGCATCTCCAAGACAATCCTAAGTCAAAAGAACAAAGCTGGAGGCATCACGCTACCTGACTTCAAACTATACTACAAGGCTACAGTAACCAAAACAGCATGGTACTGGTACCAAAACAGAGATATAGACCAATGGAACAGAACAGAGTCCTCAGAAATAATACCACACATCTACAGCCATCTGATCTTTGACAAACCTGAGAGAAACAAGAAATGGGGAAAGGATTCCCTATTTAATAAATGGTGCTGGGAAAACTGGCTAGCCATAAGTAGAAAGCTGAAACTGGATCCTTTCCTTACTCCTTATACGAAAATTAATTCAAGATGGATTAGAGACTTAAATGTTAGACCTAATACCATAAAAATCCTAGAGGAAAACCTAGGTAGTACCATTCAGGACATAGGCATGGGCAAAGACTTCATGTCTAAAACACCAAAAGCAACGGCAGCAAAAGCCAAAATTGACAAATGGGATCTCATCAAACTAAAGAGCTTCTGCACAGCAAAAGAAACTACCATCAGAGTGAGCAGGCAACCTACAGAATGGGAGAAAATTTTTGCAATCTACTCATCTGACAAAGGGCTAATATCCAGAACCTACAAAGAACTCAAACAAATTTACAAGAAAAAAACAAACAACCCCATCCAAAAGTGGGCAAAGGATATGAACAGACATTTCTCAAAAGAAGACATTCATACAGCCAACAGACACATGAAAAAATGCTCATCATCACTGGCCATCAGAGAAATGCAAATCAAAACCACAATGAGATACCATCTCACACCAGTTAGAATGGCGATCATTCAAAAGTCAGGAAACAACAGGTGCTGGAGAGGATGTGGAGAAATAGGAACACTTTTACACTGTTGGTGGGATTGTAAACTAGTTCAACCATTATGGAAAACAGTATGGCAATTCCTCAAGGATCTAGAACTAGATGTACCATATGACCCAGCCATCCCATTACTGGGTATATACCCAAAGGATTATAAATTATGCTGCTATAAGGACACATGCACATGTATGTTTATTGCAGCACTATTCACAATAGCAAAGACTTGGAATCAACCCAAATGTCCATCAGTGACAGATTGGATTAAGAAAATGTGGCACATATACACCATGGAATACTATGCAGCCATAAAAAAGGATGAGTTTGTGTCCTTTGTAGGGACATGGATGCAGCTGGAAACCATCATTCTTAGCAAACTATCACAAGAACAGAAAACCAAACACCGCATGTTCTCACTCATAGGTGGGAACTGAACAATGAGATCACTTGGACTCGGGAAGGGGAACATCACACACCGGGGCCTATCATGGGGAGGGGGGAGGGGGGAGGGATTGCATTGGGAGTTATACCTGATGTAAATGACGAGTTGATGGGTGCAGCACACCAACATGGCACAAGTATACATATGTAGCAAACCTGCACGTTGTGCACATGTACCCTACAACTTGAAGTTTAATAATAATAAATAAATTAAAAAAAAAATAAAAAAAAATAAAAAAATAAAATAAAAAAAATAATAAAAAAAAACATATGCATAGGAGCAAGGGCTGGTAGGGAATATGGACAAAGAAAAAAATAATTGATGCCTTTGGGTAGAAAAACTGTGGCTTAATTTAAAAATTTTTGATAGTTTCCTTTGCTGTGCAAAAGCTCTTTAGTTTGATAAGGTTCCACTTGTCTATTTTTGTTTTTGTTGCAATTGCTTCTGAGGACTTAGCCAAAAATTCTTTGCCAAAGCCAGTGTTAAGAAGAGTACTTCCTAGGTTGTCTGTCTTCCAGGATTTTTATAGTTCGAGGTCTTGCATTTCAGTTTTTTATTTATTTTGAGTTAATTTTTGTATATGGTGAAAGTTAGGGGTCTAGCTTCAATCTTCTGCATATAGCCAGCCAGTTAACCCAGCACCATTTATTGATTAGGGATTCCTTTCTCCATTGCTTGTTTTTGTTGGCTTTGTTAAAGATCAGATGGTGTGGGTGTGTAGGTTTGTTTCTGAGTTTCCTCTTCTGTTACATTAACCTATGTGTCTGTTTTTGTACCAGTACCAAGCTGTTTTGGTTATGGTGGCTTTACAGTATATATATTTTGATGTCAGGTAGTGTGATGCCTCCAGTTTTGTTCTTTTTGTTTAGGAGTGCTTTGGTTATTTAGGCTCTTTTTTTTTTTTTTTTTTTTTTTGGTCTCATATGAATTTTAGAATAGTTTTTATTCTGTGAAGAATGACTTTGGGAGTTTGGTAGGAATAGCATTGAATCTGTAAATTGCTTTCAGCAGTATGGCCATTTTTTTCTGATTTTGATTCTTTCAGTCCATGAGCATGGCATATTTTTCCATTTATTTGTGTCATTTACAGCCTACAGAATGGGAGAAGATACTCACAAACTATGCATCAGAAAAAGGCCTAATATCCAGAATCAATAGGGAACTTAAATCAACAAGCAAAAATCAAATAACCTCATCAACATATGGATAAAGGACATGAACAGACACTTCTCAAAAGAAGACATACAAGTGGCTAACAAACATATGAAAAAACGCTCAGCATTGCTAATCATCGGAGAAATGCAAATCAAAACCACAAAGAGATACCATCTTAGACTAGTCAGAATAGTCATTATTAAACAGATGCTGGTGAGACTATGGAGAAAAGGGAATGCTTATACAGTGTTGGTTGGAATGTAAATTAGTTTAGCCACTATGGGAAGCAGTCTGGAGATTTCTCAAAGAACTTAAAACAGGGCTACCATTTGCCCTAGCAATCCCATTACTGGGTATATACCCAAAAGAAAATAAATCATTCTACCGAAAAGACATATGCACTTGTATGTTTATTGCTGTGCTATTTACACTAGCAAAGACATAGAATCAACCCAGGTACCCAGCAATGGTAGATTGGATAAAGAAAATGTGGTACATATACACCCCGGAATACTATATAGCCATAAAAACGAATAAAATCATGTCCTTTGCAGCAACATGAATGGAGCTGGAGGCGATAATCCTAAGCAAATTCATGCAGAAACAGAAAGCAGTTACATGCACCATGTTTTCACTTATAAATGGGAGGTAAACATTGAACACACATAGACATAAATATGGGAACAGTAGAGACTGTGGACTATGAGAGGGTAGCAGGGAGGTGGGTTCAAAAACTACCTATCGAGGGCTATTCTCACTATCAGGGTGATGGGATTGTAATATTCCCATGTGACAAATCTGCACATGTACCCTCCTTATCTAAAATGAAAGTTAAAATTTAAAAAACAATTATAGTGGAAAAAATAACATAAATATAATTCCAAATATTTAAACAGGAAAAAAAATTTGTATTACATGACATATGCAATAAATAACAACTAATGGAAAAATAAAATCATGTTTAAAATACTAAGGTTGGCCACGTTTAAAATAAATTAAGTTTATCTCTTATTTAGACTCCTGTCACTCCAAACACGTGAAGTCAGTCAAATGGACCATGATGATTTCTCTCAGAGTAGTCCTGTGCAGGACTGCTGCTTCTGTGTTTCCTGCTGCTCATAAACTATTGAGACTCTGCCACCATTCACTGGTTCACACAATTTCTGCAGACAAATGTGGAGTTAGACTCATTTTCATGCTATATGGGTATGCAGAGTCATGCCCATCTGATGATAACAATGCTGTTGCCTGGTCCTTTGGATTCCTGCTCACGTGTGGAAGGTATCTTTAACCTTCCAGGTTATCAGATCATACACTACTGTTTTCCTTCTTACTCCTTGTTCATCTTTCTCTTATCAGACTAAAACTGGTAAAGATGAATTAAAGATGCCTGCATTATTTATCCCTTGACCTGCAAACAACCAATAACTTCTTGGAATGTTTCAAAACCTATACTTCAGTTCTAATAAACTTTATTTGGGTGAAGACTTTGCAGGGTCCACAGTGCAATATTTGAATCACAATTTTACTGAGAGGAAAATTATTGAGTGTTTAATATATCTGAAGTCATTATGATAGAGTTCCATGTAGCAAGAATCAATAATAATTATCTTGGTTTAAATTATTTTCATTCTTTAGGGAAAGCCTCAAGACTCAAAGAAATTTTTAGAGAGAATAGTTTTCTGAGTCTTCAACTCAAGCAAATATAAAATCCACAGTTCAGTGTAAGCTCAGGGCTTGTCACTACCTGCTCAAATGTGAGAGCTGGTGCTTTAGGCATGCTCAAGTCTGCCAAGAGGCATGCGTCCTCTTATTAGTGGGGGCATTTAATTAAACCAACACAGTCTTTCTGCCTGACCAGGGCAACAACCGATGAGAATAAAATTGATGGGAGATGAACAGTTAACAGCAGGAGATACATAGGGACAAGAAATAAAAGAGCCACAGTCAAACTGAAGAATATTGCTGTAGTATATTATATTTGACATTTACTGCTGTGTCTAATAATGCATCCCTTACTTCTCTCTCACAGCCATGTTACTTCATTATTTTAAATTTTAGAAGCTTTGTTTTTCAAAAAAATGACAAAGATCTGTTCTTTATTCCTCATTAGGGTGCATATTTAATTGTGTTCCTCTCTTCATTGTATTTGAATGTTGCCATTCAACTAGAGGAAGGCTGGCAAAAATCAAGTAAATGACTGTGCCTGGCTTTTCCAAAGTATTTAAAATTCTATCGTTGTTTCCATAAGCCACAGACGGTGGGTTATTTTTCATGGACAGACAGTGCATTCTTCTCTTGGGGTTTTTATGGACAGACTGTATAAAATGATAACACAATGAATGGGGTACCAGCTCTACTATATCAAGGGCTTAAATCAGCTATTTCAGACAGAAACTCAATGTGGTAGAGCACGTTTCAAATAGGTTTGCAGGTACAGACTATCACACAAAATTTCAGCATCTTTTGTGATTAATTTTCGTGAAAGGTTAATGACTTTTTTTTACAATAAATTAGAGCTAAGGTGAGGGAGATTTCGGTAATATAGGTTCAGATGGTGACCTGAATAAAATCGATAAGATTTGCATGCCAGAATTAAAATAGAGATGTGATCCATCTTCAGAATGACAAGGGTTTGGATGATTGTGGAAGATATAGCAAAGGTGAATCTTCTACTTACCTATTCAGAGTCCTTCCCATGTCACATGATAGTTTTTATGATTTTATAATGCCATCTTTACTAGAGCACATTCCCCTATTTCCATGCTCTCCTTTCCTAAAGGGAAGTTTCTTCACTGCAATTGTTTAAATGAAGCTATTTTAAAATTAATTTATAATTAACCCCAAGTGAATCATAGTCATTAGAGCTTCCTTTTTGTTGTTTCTGTTTTAAATCTGTCTTGGAAAAAATGTTCTAAACGAAAGTGATTTCTTAAAGCTATCTCTAAGGAGTATGAAAAAACATCTATTTGCAATTAATGATGCAGAAAATCAAGAATTACCCCCAGTTCACCAATGAAGAATATTTTGCATTGGTTTGAAATTCTCTTTAATGGAAAAATTCAAATGGAATTAATTTTTATGCATAATTTTTGATACAAACTTAAATTCCTAGCTACCCAGGTGTGATATGTGATCCAGATCACTTTTCCAGTTGTATTTCTCTTGAGAATCCTAAGTTTTTGTGTAGGATTTCTTCATTCAAAATGATTATGGCTAATTATAATTATTAAATTTAATAATCAAATGCAACACTCAATATTTCAATAATGTTATGTAATATGCATCAAAATATTTGTTATAAATCATTGAAAGAATTTCTGTATTCTATGAGCTTCTCATTTAATCTTTTTCTAATTATTGTGATTTATACACTTGTAAAGAAATAATATTGTGCAATGCACTGGAAAGTACCGTATTTTGACTATCTAAAAAATAATAGGGAAAATGCAACTTCAAATACTCATAAATTATAATACTCTTCATGATAAATCTGTTTTATTTATTTTCTCATTTATGTCGCATTCACTCCCAAAGAGATAAGGTGGCTTATAGTTAGAGCGACCATATAATTTATCTTCCAAACTTTTGAGAGTGAAAGTTTAATTTAATCATCATGCTGAGGCAAAAGACATAAGCTAGCACTATCTCAGGAAAGCTAGAAGATATAGTCATACCAAAAATCTCAAATACAATAAAACCATAGCCTAGACAACATAACATAAAAGGGCAAAGAAGAAGTTATAAGAAGGAGTATTGTATGTTGTGTCTGGAAAGACATTCAAGCATGCTTGCCTGGTTTTGATCTTTCCAGACACAGTATATCATACAGTATATATGATATATATCATACAGATATAACATACAGTATATCACTTAGCAGGTTATGAGCCAGGGATCTCCTATGTTACTATTTTCTAAGTCATAAGGAATCCGTATTAGTTAGGGTAGGCTAGCTGCTATAATAAGGAACTCTACAATCTCAGTGTCATAAGACAATAAGTGTTCATTTCTCACTCACATCAATGTTCATCACAGACTGGGGAGAAAGTAGTGATCGATGGGCTATAGCTCAGTAATTTACACAGACAAGGGTTTCCTTCTTTTGAACTTGGCACAAGGAAGGAAACCTTAGGTTATAAACATTCAGCCAAAAAATGGCAGAAGAGAGAGGGTGTGGAGGATTGCATGGAACTTTTGTGCCAATTTCGCAAGTGACATGCATCACCTCCTCCCACATATTAGGTCCAAAACTGAATTTTATGATCCCATCTAACTGCAAGGGGAACTGGGAACCACGTACTGACTGTCTACTCAGGATGAAGTGGAAATGGGTTTGGTGAGCACCTATCAATCTTTCTCTCTCCCCATTTTGGTCACCAAGCACTCATTTCACACTTCATCCTTTAGGTAGAATGAGGAATTCTGAACTCCTGCATGGACTTCAGAGTCTAGAATCTCTGAGAGGTGCCTGGTCCAATTTAACAGCTTCAGAGGTGGTTCCTTATCATCTGCTGACCTATGAATTAAAAAGGCAAATTATCACCTCTCACCCTCCTCTGTACCTTCAGCAAACCATAGCGGAACAAGGATAAACACTATGACTGGTATTTTTCAACAGGGAAAAACAGATAATCAATAGTCAACTAGAAAGCATTTTTGTCACCTTTACTTTTGCAGATCCTTGCATTGTTCTTTAAATTCAATCACAAACGTCATCTCCTTTTCTTTTTGCTATTATTCATCTTGAGAAATCGCCAAAGTATTTGTATCATATTAAGAACCTATTAAATCTGTTTGGTCTCTTGTAGCTCAGATTAGCAACGATGAAGCTACTTAGTAAAATCCTCTATAGTCCTTATTATTTAAAGCATATAATGGAGTTAACAACAACAACAAAAAAGCTTCTTTATTGGTGATTTATAAGGATTATGGAAGAAGATGTATGAGCTCTAGAAGAGTTGAGGAAATTACTTCTGAAGCAAGATACCCAGGAAAGAAAGAAATAGTACAAAAGCAAAGTTACTTGGCTTCATGACATTTAAATTATTGTTAACTGGCGTATATCTGTCTGTACCTCCCTAAACTTGGGCACTTTCTGTTTCTTTTTCTGTTTAGTGCCTAAGGACCATAATGACAGCCACTACATTTTGTTGGCACAAATGCCACTGCTATAGAGAACTGAGAAAATATTTGAAACTTTGATAATATTTATTGAAGATTTTAAGTCCTGAAATAAGAACAGAAGTAGTTATATGCAAACATTTTAAATTTCAAACTAATTTTAGGTTCACAAAAAAGTTGCAATCCTAGTACAGAGTTTCTGTATACCCTGCATCCAGTTTCTCCTCATGTTAACATCTAACATAGCCAGGTACAGTTATCAAAGTAAGACATTTAAACTGGCCTAATATAACTGACCAAACTACAGACTTCATTTAGATCATTATTTTTCCCACTAATTATTTTTTCTTTTCTGGCATCTGATCCAGGATCTCACATTATATTTTGCTGGCATGTCTCCTTAATCTCCTCTAATCTGCAACTGGTCCTCATTATTGGCTTGTTTTCTATTATCTTAACTCCTTTGAAGAATACTGTCAGGTATTTTGTAGAATGTCCCACAATTTTGGTTTGTCTGATGTTTTCTCAGGGTTAGACTGAGGTTATGAATTTGGGAGAACACCACAGAGGTAAAGTGCATGCTTTGCTGTGTCATACAAGGAGTCACATGATATTACCCTGACTTTTCACTAGTGATGTTATCTTTGTTCACTTGTACAAATGATATCTGTCAGGTTTGTTTATGGTAAATGTACCATTTTTCTTTTTCTAATTAATAGATATTTTCAGGGAGATACTTTGGGTCAGTGCTTGCATTTTATCTTTCACTGCAGACACCTGCTTTTCCCTGGATTCTGAGTAGTTGATGGCCCTACAACCTCAGCACTCTGATGGGTAGAAGTTTGTAAACTTACTGTTTGTCAGTAATTTTGTTGTAAGCTTGAGAATAGCACTGTTTCCATCTCTAAGCAGAAACTGGAAATCCAGTATTTGGAGTTCAAATAGTGCTCTTCGTATTAAGTGTTATTGTTAGTTGTCAGGAGATCAATACTCCTTTTCATTCTAGAAGATCACTCTTAGTCAAATTTCATCATCCCATTTCTTCTGCTAGTGATGTACTTTGGAATCAGTATGTGATTGACTTGTTGCCAATGAGATGAGGGGAAGCATGCTCCTGTTCTCCCAAGGAAAAATTATTTTCTCTTAATAGGGGAAAATAAATAAAAGATAGTTCACCTTCTACCTCTGGATATAGGTATGTCTGGATATATTGCTTAAAACTCTGGCTACCATTTTGTTTCCAATATGAAAATGAGGTCAACACTGAAAATAGCAAAACAAAAGTTGGAAAGAACCAGGATCCTTGATCATATTACTAAGCTGTCGTTCCAATCAACCATGTAACTGAACCTACCTATGGATTTCTAGTTATTAGCAATAGTAGATTTCTTTATTGTTTAAGCCAATTTGAGTCTTGGTGTTTCAATTACTTGGATCCCAATGGCTTGTAACTGATATCACCACTTTAAGTATGATTTTTGTGAAATATATTACAGCCTATTTCTCTGTTTTATTGTTAATGGGCATTTGGGTTTTTTCCAGTTTTATTGTTTAGGAACAGTGCTGCTGTGAACATTCTAATAGATGTCTTTTGTTGGAATGTCCACATTTCTTTTGCATGTACATATAGCCAAGAATGAAATTGCTCAGTTATAAACAATGTTCATGTTAGGTTTTAGTCGCTATTGCCAAAAGTTTTTCTAAAGGGTTTATATTAATTTATACTCGTACCAGAAATGTATGAGAGTTATAGTTGTTACATGTCCTTGTCAACACTTGGCACTATCAGTCTTTTTGTTTAGGATTTCTTTTTTTTTCTTTTTTTGAGATGGAGTCTTACTCTGTTGCCCAAGCTGGAGTTCAGTGGCATGATCTTGGCTCACTGCAAGCTCCGCTTCCAGGGTTCATGCCATTCTCCTGCCTCAGCCTCCTGAATAGCTGGGACGCCCGTTACCATTCCCGGCTAATTTTTTTATTTTATTTTATTTTTTTTTTTTAGTAGAGACAGAGTTTCATCATGTTAGCCAGGATGGTCTCAATCTCCTGACCTCGTGATCTGCCTGCCTCAGCCTCCCAAAGTGTTTAGGACTTCTGATGCTTGTGTATGTATAGCAGTATCACATTGTGACTAATGATTTTTATATTCATATTCATAATTATATTTATACCAGTTCTAAAGTAATGTCTATACACTTTATCATTTTAGAACCATAGCCTAAGTATAAATTATTGGGAAACCATTAGAAGACAGATAATAGTCATGCAAACTTAAGTTGAAAGTAAGAGGGTAAGAAGGGAGAGATATTAAACTTGTGTATGTTGTTCTATAAATAAGCACTAGTCTATTTCTAAGGGTAGGTTTTGTTTTGTAGAGTAGAACAGCAAGATTAAAACAAAAGACAGAAACTGCTCCAACTTATGACATGTTAGAAATAAAACATACTCACCAGTAGGAGAGACATAAAAAGGCACAGTGGAAAGAAGGGTCTTCATCAAATCACTAATTTTTTGGGGGGAGGGTGGGGATGGGGGGCTTATCTGTAAACTGATGAAATGGAGTTAGGAGATTTTCCTACTTTCTTCATATTCTTTTAATGTAAATATTGCTTGTCATCCACATCAGACCCTGAGACTAAGTCTGAGGCAAGGAGGGCTCCTGAGGCTCAAATCATTGCCTATGATCCCTGGAGATCAGGTACCTAGACAGAATTTCTTTGGTTCTTTGGTTCAAATCTGTATTAGTCAGGGTTCTCTTAGAGGGACAGAACTAATAGGATGTATATCTATAAAGGGAAGCCTATTAAGTATTAACTTACACGATCACAAAGTTCCACCATAGGCTATCTGCAAGCTGAGGAGCAAGGAGAGCTAGTTCGAGTCTCAAAACTGAAGAACTGGAGTTTGATGTTCGAGGGCAGGAAACATCCAGCAAGGGAGAAAGATGTAGGGTGGGAGACTAGGTCCATCTCTCTCTTTCATGTTCTTCTGCCTGCTTATATTCGCTGGAAGCTGATTAGATTGTGCCCACCAGACTAACAGTGGATCCGCCTTCCCCAGACCACTGACTCAAATGTCAATCTTTGTTGGCAATACTCACGCAGACATAGCCAGGATTAATACTTTGTATCCCTCAATCCAATCAAGTTGACACTCAGTATTAACCATCACAAGTCCATCCCTTGTCAACTTGAACCAGTATACATCTCCTGAGATCATACATAATCTTCAAATAAAGACAATAATGAGGTCATAAATGCACCTAACATAATACAACTATCCTTTGTATAACCGGAAATGCACCAATCCCCAACCCAAATACTATTACATAAAGTTAACAATACTTAAATGCTGATATGAAGTCAAAAAATCTTATGTCACATGATAAAGGAAAAGAAAATAAAATGAAGATATTTTCTTAGTACAAGTGTATACATGCACAAACATGTTTTTAACAAAAGAAGGAAGAAATACTCATGACAGTTACAGTCCTCCTTTCTGCAGCTGGTCACGTGGCTGTAGCTGGTATTTATGACTACCTTCTTCTACTATCCATTCTGTATTCCCTTTGCCTTCAGCAAGCACTTCAGCAGGTTGTGAGGGTTTTTCCTGGTGGAGTAACCCAAACCTTCATTCCTGAAAAGTCTGGGTCATTTGTAGTCCTGCCTGGATTGGACTGTTGTAGTTTCCCATTGACCTTAATCACAGGGCACGGTAATACTCAGAGATGCCCTAATGGATCTCCTGTATTCCATGCACACTCTTCCCTACCTCCATTGTGGAGTAATAGGCTGATTTTGTCTTGATAGTCTGGGTAAATCACCCCAGCCAACACTGTAACTTCCTTCTTAGCCTGTTGACTTAAAGGTAGGAGGAGCCCAAACTGTCCAGCTGGCAATCTTAACTTCCAGTTTAATGGAATCGTTGTTGTGTCTCCTGATTGCAGTGTTCCTCCCTCTGGAACTAAGACCTCTAGGCCCGCAGAATGTAATGCCATGGGAACAGGAAGCAAAAATTTTGCCAGTGGATCACTAGGGGTCATGGTGAGTGGTGCCACTTCCACTTCCACCCCTTGATTTCTGGACCCATGAATCCTGGTTATGGAAGAAACAGTACCATATATTGGATACTGGCTCAGACCATACGTGGCCTCCTGGAGAACTTTGCCCCCGCCCTGCAAAGTATTGTCACCTAGTTGGCATTGTAATTGTGACTTCAAAAGGCCATTCCACGGTTCTGTCAATCTAGCTGCTTCAGGATGATGGGGAACATGGCAAAACCAGTGAATTCCATGAGCAGAAACCCACTGCTGCACTTCTTTAGCTGTAAAGTGAGTGCCTTGGTCAGAGAAAATGCTGTGTGGCATACTATGACAGTGGATAAGGCATTCCATGAGTCTACAGATAGTAGTCTTGGCAGAAGCATTATGTGCAGGATAGGCAAACCCATATCTGGAGTAAGTGTCTATTCCAGTGAGGAAAGACCTCTGCCCTTTCCATGATGGAACAGGTCCAGTATAATCAGCCTGCCACCAGGTAGCTGGCTGGTCACCCCAAGGAATGGTGACATATCGAGGGTTCAGTGTTGGTCTCTGCTCCTGGCAAATTCGGCACTCAGCAGTGGCTGTAGCCAGATCATCCTTGGCAAGTGGAAGTCTATGTTGCTAAGCCCATGTGTAACCTCCATCCCTGCCAATATGGCTGCTTTGTTCATGGACCCATTGGGTCATGACAGGAGTGGCTGGGGAAAGAGGCTCAGTGGTGTTCACAGAACGGGTCATCCTATCTACCTGATTATTAAACTCCTCCTCCACTGAGGTCGCCTGCTGATGGGCACTCACATGGGGTACAAATATTTTCACAGTTTTTGACTATTCAGAGAGGTCCATCCACATACCTCTTCCCCAAATTTCTTTGTCACCAATTTTCCAACCATGCTTCTTCCAAGTCCCTGACCATCCAACTAACCCATTGGCTGCAGCCCATGAATCAGTATATAATCACATATCTGGACATTTCTTCTTCCATGTAAAGTGCACAGCCAGGTGCATTGCTCAAAGCTTTGCCCACTGGGAAGATTTCCCTTCACTGCTGTCCTTCAGGGATGTCCTGGAAAGGGGCTGTAGTGCTGCCGCTGTCCACTTCCGGGCGGTGCCTGTATATCGTGCAGAACCATCTGTGAACCAGGCCCTAGTTTTCTCCTCTGTCTACTGACAATAGGAAACTCCCCCTGAGGCCATCAGTGCAGACTGGGAAAGAGAAGGCAGGGTGGCAGGAGTGGAGACCATGGGCATTTGAGCCACTTCTCATGTAACTTGTGCCTTCAGGGCCTGCTCTAGCCCGATCATGTATATACCACTTCCATTTGATGATGGAATGCTGCTGAGCATGACTCACTTTATGGCTAGATGGGTCATAAAGCACCCAGTTCATGATAGGCAGTTCTGGTCACGTGGTGACTTGATGACCCGTAGTCAAACATTCAGTTTCCACCAAAGCTCAGTAACAGGCCATGAGCTGTTTCTCAAGAGAAAGTTATCTGCAGAAGATGGCAGGGCCTTGCTCCAAAATCCTAGAGACCTCTGCTGCGATTCATATATAGGAGCCTGCCAAAGGCTCCAAACAGCATCCCTATCTGCCACTGACACCTCAGGCACCATTGAATCTGAATGAAAATAGAATTTCATTCTATTTTCTTTCCAGACAATTACAATTGATAGAGACAAAAAAAAATGTATAGTGCCCAGTGGTCATATGGCCCAAGTGGCAGAGCAGCTTGCATAGCAGCCTGGACCTATTGCAGAGCCTTCTCCTCTTCTGGACCCCACTCAACATCTGAATTTGAGCATTGGTGATATGAGATATGGACACTTCTCTGGAGAAAAGAGTTCATTTTCTCCTTAGGCTGAAACTCATACTTGTGAGCAGCAATAAAGGTCAGTGTAACAAAGGTTGGGGTATGAGAAGCTCCATTGTTGGTTTTGAAAAGAGAGAGATAATTCTAAGACAAATGACTATTTGGACCCAAAAACTTCTGACAGAAACATATCTGCACATTGGTAACTTAAATATCTGTTACAAATGTCTGTGCAAGTCTCCATGTTTATTTAGGGTGAGCCTTTAAGATCATCGATTGTGACTGAGAACTGGACCAATTTATTCAATGGATATGTTAAAGTTCTATTAAAATGTCAATGGGAGCAACATTTTCTTGGGCAGTGATGTTAATATTTAAAGTCTAGTTGAATAAGCAGATATTTTCTCTGGCATTAAGTCTTCATTTTCTGTTTGCTTTGAAATTTGTTGCTTTTTTTTTTTTGGAAAACATCTATCCACATGTTGTTTTCTAGTTTTCAAGTATAATTAATGATAAAAGCATTTCCTCCTCTTTTATAATCATGGTTTACTCCTCGTTTGAATCTGTCAAGCAATATTTAGTGTGGGCCAATTAAGTGTTTTAGCATTTCACAGATCTGCTCTGTTGATATTCTAATAGTATCACATCATGGCACAGATAATGAGACATAGGTTTGCTTGGTGCTATGCTCAAAATCTTTGTGTGCCCCGAAATCCATGTGTTGAAACCTAATCAGTAATGTGATAGCATTAGAAGTTGGGACCTTTGGGAGGTGATTGGGTCACGAAGACAGAGCATTTTGATTTTTTGTCTGGTTACTCCAAGTGTTTGAGGATTAAAAACTACCTCATTTAACTTAGTTTTTAGTTCTCCATTAATTATGGCTACATAATTAACTTGCATTATAAGGAACTGATATTAAAGAAAAATTTCATTCTATTTTCTGCCCAAATAATTATAATTGATAGAGACTGAAAAAACATGTGTAGTGCCCTTATTAAAGAGGCCCCAGAGAGCTGCCTTGCCCCTTTCACCATGTGAGGACACAGTGAGAAGTTAGCTGTCTGTAGCCCAGAAGAAGGTCCTCACCAGAACCTGACCATGGAGGCACCCTGATCTCAGACTTCCAGCCTCCAGAACTGTGAGAAACAAATTTCCATTGTTTATAAGCCACCTGGTCTATGGTAGTTCATTATAGCAGCCTAAACTGACTAAGATACTTTGGCTATCTGGTTATGGTGGTTCAGCTCTGACCATCAGTCAAATTCAGGCTCAGATCTTGGCATTTTGTACTTTAGAGCCGTTTATTTCTGACATATGGTGGTAAGATTTTTTTTGTTTGTTTGTTTGTTTTGGTGTGTGTGTGTGTGTCTTTTTTTCCCCCTGTTAGGAATAGTAAAACATTGGCTGTTTAAATCCTGGGCATTCCTATTTGTGAAGTACATTTTTGTTTATAGGGTAATTTCTTAATTTCTACAATTTCCAAAAATGTACAAGGGACACATGAAACAAGTGCGCACCATGCAGTATTATAGATGCACTTCCAATAACAGCTCTCCTATTTCTTAGCCATGTAGCCTTTGGAAATTCATTTAATCTCATTCTGTCATCCAAAAAGAAGAGATGGTATCATCTACCTAAGGGACTATGCACATTTAGATGTAATAAATTTAAAGTACCTGGCATGGAGCGAGTACTTAATACTCGGTGGTTATTTTTATTTATTTTACTTTTTTTTGAGACAGAGTCTCTGTCTGTCACCCTGGCTAGAGTACAGTGACGTGATCTCGGCTCACTGCAACCTCTGTCTCCTGGGTTCAAGCAATTCTCCTGACTCAGCCTCCCAAGTAGCTGGAATTATAGGCGCCTGCCACCACGCCCAGCTAATGTTTGCATTTTTAGTAGAGACGGGTTTCACCATGTTGGCTAGGCTGGTCTCGAACTCCCGACCTCAGTCCACCCGCCTGGGCCTCCCAAAGTGCTGGGATTATAGGCGTGAGCCACCATGCCTGGCCTTGGTGGTTATTTTAATAACAAGAAACACCTCCTCTCCCTTATGCATTCATTGTGTCCTCAATGAGAAGTTTCTCCTTTCTACAATGATAAAATCTTTGCATTTCAGCTGGATAAATAGCTAGAAATCTGAGAATTAAAGACGTCTGATATTCCAGAGAAGGTTGAACATAATCTGCTTCTTTTTAATGAAGCAGATTCTGTTAAGATAAACATTTGAATATTAAGAAATTACACCAATGATTTACTCTTTCAGGCAAGAATTGTAGTATAAAACAGTGGATATTTATTTTTTAAAATGATTATTTGTATTGGCTTTTAGTTTTCTTTTTAAATAAATCCGTACTATTTAAAAAAGATAAAGTCATCACCTACTCAGGTAAAGTAAAAGGAACATCTTTAATGTTTTCTAGATAATGGCATGCATCCTAAACATTGTTATAAAATAAAGAAGATTTTGAATTTCTTTTAATAAACCTCTTGACTTACAACAGTATTATTTCAAAATTATATTACTAACTCTGTTAGTAGGAATATATATTTCATGAGTTCCTTTTTCTAAGCAGTATTTTAGTCAGAGAATACATATCTTTTGCTTTAAATGCATTTTATCTGTGTGGAAAGCAGTATTCCAGGCTACATCTTTGCCAGTAGTTCCTATCACTTTGTCCAAGCAGGAGATACTAAAGTTGGATAGCTTTGGGAGCAGAATTAGAGAACTAGGTTTGACTGATTAGCTAACAGAAACTAAGTCCAGCTTCCTAACCTTGAGTGTGAGACACTAGTGCTCCTGAATTGTCTAAGTGAGCATCCACTGTGTGGAAGACACCATTTTGGTGTTTCAGCAACGTCGGTCAACAAAACAGAGCCAAATTTATTTTCTGCACAGCCTATTTTCTGGTGTGGGGGCTGTGAAAACAGCATACACTCAAAATTATCAGATGGAAACAGAGAGACCATACTATTGTCTTAATGTCTCTCTGACTTCTTGAAATTTACTGAAAGCTATGGGATCTCTGGCCTATTTTGCTGACTTTCTGATAATCCAACTCTGCTGTCGAAGTACAAGCAGTCACTCTTCCACTTCACCACCCACCCAGAGTGCTGAATGCCACTCACCACTGCAGGGTCACCGGGGGGCGCAACTGAGTCTATGGCCTAGTGAAAAAACATTTGGCTTAAGATCTGGCCTGTCCCCAGCTGAGCCCATTCCTTCAAAAGGAATATCACTAGATAATTTAATCTGGAGTGTGAGGTGGGGTGGGGTTGCCTTCTTCGCTAGGCACATAAATGTTCCAGGATGCTTGTTAAACCTGACTCAGGGCAGGAATCTGCCCTTTTAACACCCTCCCTAGTCCTTCCTTGCTCTAGTAATCGTGATGCAGGGTGTCTGGCTTTTCCTGAGATGGGAAAAAGAAAAGGCTGGCAGAGCAACAAAATAATCTCATAATAATGTGGTTGTTATTGGACAGATATGAGGCTATGGAACTCTGTTCTGAAAGAGTAACAAAAGTTAGGAATACCAGAGATTTCTGTCTGTGACTCCTCAGTGACCACCAGAGTTAATGGGCAGTATCCTCTTTGTCAACCACAGCTCCATCTGTAACTACTCTGTTGCAAGGGCAGCATTCTTGATAGTGGAGGACTGGGAAGATGTGGAGTATTTGATTAGCTTGGTTTCTCTACTCAAAAGATTGCCATTAAAATTATTTTTGTAATATGTTGCCATATTTTTAAGCCTGAAAATTATACACTAATTCGGATATCTTAATGGGGAAATGACTGTTCTCCCATTATTCCAAATGTTGCAAATTTAGATTTTTAAAAAGTAATAGATTATATTTAAATAGATAATTATACAGATAATACCAAAGTCAAGATAAATAAATGATATAGGTGCATAGTAATTTTGCATACTAGCTTTATTTCTTAGTCTTCCACTTTGTCTCTCTGAATAACCATTTGTACCAATTTAGAGATACGTAGGCATGTATGGTTGTATACCATACACGTTGCTTTGCACCCTTTTTTAAAATTTGTGGGTTTTTTCTAATGATATGTCCTGGTGATTGGTCTGTGCACACACATATTTATATACCTTTTTCTTGTTAATAGTTGCACAATAGTCTGTCTATGTATGGGCCATAATTTATTTTACCTGTCTCCTATTGATGAATGTTTGAGTTGTCTTCAGTCTTTTACTCTATTAAGCAATGCTGTAATAAATATCTTTCCACATACATCTTTGAACACTGCGGAAATAAAGTCCAACCAAATGAGAAAAGCAAAGGCTATGTATTCAAAGCTTGCTATAGTAAGGAATCAGCCACTGTCACTTCGTTTGGCAGAGTATGAAAGGCTGTCAGAGGAAAAGGGAAGCTTTAAAGTAGAAAAAAGTGAAAGCTTCAAGTATAAAGGCTGACTGGAGGCTGTTGGCCTGGGAATGCTATTGGTGAGCTAACCAGAAGTGGGACATCCTATGGAATTGGTTAGGAATGCATACTTAGCTTTCTTTGGTTCATGCTAAGTTGGAAGCAGGGACCAAAAAATAGAGAAACTGTCAGTCATTAATCAATAACTGGCCCTTTTCGGGTGATTGCTGCAGAGTTAGTGTTTACCTTCCTGGATTTTACTAGAGATAGCAACCTGGCTTCCTACAAGTCTGACTTATAACAGGTTATTTATTATAGATAAGGGGGGAGTAATTTCCTGGGCAGGTTACTACAGCTTGTGAGTCAGAGCTGCATTTTATATATGGTCCAGCTATTGTCCATTTGTCTATTCAGTCTCTCAACATATATGTGAATATATTTGTATATATTTAATATGGTAATATACTTACTATAAATAAAATATTTATTTTAGAAATCCATTCCTGAAAGTTGAATTGTTGAGTCAAAGATTTATGACATTTATGTGTGCCTTGACCAATTACAAAATTTGATAAATTTGTAATTCCTATACTTTTCTGGGGATATAACAGGGTATATTACCAAACTTTTTAATCTTTGCCTCTCTGATAGGTAAAAAAAATCGTATCTCACTGTAGTTTAGTTTATACTTGAGGTTGAGAATGTTTTTTCATGTGTTAAATAATGTTTTTTTTTTTCTTCTTTGTGAAATATTTATTCATGTCTCTGTTATTAGCATATTTTTAAGTGCTCCCAGACCAGGGAAGTTATTGATAACAGAGTAAGTCTCTGGAATTATTACCTTAAAATGTTCAATTTGGAATCAGGCCTGGGAATGTCTAAGATATTGGGGAATAGAATAGATAATAGATTATTAGAAAAGTTAACTTCTTTTTAAACACCTATAACTAGCATCTATCTTTTTCTCTTATGGAGGATTAATAATAGAGGTACTAAAGGTATTGGTGATAGAGGCAGAGTTTTAATCTGGAATTCTAATTCATTTTTGCTTTCAATTTTTCTATGTAAATCTTGAGATATTCAACTATGACATCAGAAATAGAATTATTACTTATCTGAGTGATCTAAAAAAAGCAATAATAAAACAATGAATATTATCTTAGACACTTTTTCCATACAGTGTAATCTCAAATAGTCCTGACCAAGTATGTGTTTGCTTTTGAAAAATGTTTCTGTCTTCATAAAGTTGTATGCATTAGTGTTTATAACAGAGACCAAATAGTGTTCACTAATTAAGATCCTACTGAGTCTGGTGGCTTCTTTATGCATCAATTCCATATGTCCTATACTGTAGACAGTATCTCTGCCTCTATGCTAGGTTTTAGAAAGAAATGAGACCTTATCCTCACCTGTTCAAGTCACTGTAATTTTTAAGATAAGAATTAGCAGTATTTTTCCCTGGATTTTATACCTTCTCCTTAACTCTGTTTTGATATTTCTGAAGATTTTCTTTCCAGAAAAATATTGTTTTAATGTCTTCAGTTTGATAGTTGAAGCAACATACTTGTAAGCCAGAAGTAAATCATAAATCATTCATCTGTAAATTTACACCACAATCTTTGATATTTGAAGAGAGGTTATACATACACATACACACATACAATCAGATGTCTTTCCTGGAAAATGTTAAAACAAAATTTGTCTTACCCAGTCTGGGAAAGTTGGCTTCTGTGGGCATAATGAAAGCTGGAATTGCTTTGATGTGATTCTGAATCCAAATGGCCTTTTAATCTAAGCCTCTCTATCATCTCCATCTATGTGTTTGTAATAAATACACTAATTTATGTGGGATACATTTTTTTCATATTTATTGTTTCTTCCTTTCCTTGTCACCATCACTCCTCGAAAATTTCTATCTTTCTTTTATTGCTAATTTACGCTAAAAGCACCTGGATCTGGTCATAGGAAGGTTGAATTGCTCTCCTACTCAAAAAACAAAGCACACATCCTCTGATACTGATGTATTTACTGTTTATATTTTTTTTCTCTTAGTGTTTCTCATTTTGAGATGAAGAACTATCCTCCTCCTAAAATGCTCATGATAATAGCTTTATATGTTGAAAAGTTTGCATTACTGTAGTCATGGCTTTTTACAACTGAAATGCCTATATTGGTTCTTCTTTAATGTTTATGACAGATAACATGATTGGACACTTGTAATGTGCCACACATTGTTTTAAGAGGTTTACACGTATTAATTCCTTTACTCATCATAGTAACCTTATTGGTTAGGTAATATTATTCCCATTTTAAAGATAATGTCACTGAGACACAGAGAGGCTAAGTTACCTGCCCAAGACCGTAAGCAAATAGGGGAATTAGTATTATATTAAAATGCACAGACTGGTTCTTGACTACAACTCTACTCTATTTCTTGAATTGCCCATTCCTTCTTGTGAAAATGCAGCTTAATTTGATGAATATTTCTTATCTAGACCTCAGAGGCATAGTAAGTTAAATACCATCTACTGAATATTGAACCTGGGCTCAGTATTATTGTATTATTACCTTATTCTATTGGCTAAAATAAGTATTCCAAAAGTACATCAGCTAAGAAGCTGTGAAACTCATTTCTATTCTACATAATTTATCTCTTCATATGTTTAATCATTACAATTATGTCCAAATATTATGTGATAGAGTGAGTTATCTCTTTTCCCATCTCTGCCCTACCCTTGCCAAAGATAGCCCATTTTTAAGGTCCAGTTCTTTTATTAATTTAGTAAGAATGCATGCTAAATATGATTTATACATACCAATAATAAAATTATGAAGATGATATTAAGGTTAGGTTTGTTTAATATTTTACTATTTTCCTATGTATACTATATTCATTTGGTATTCTTGCAAACCTCTCCTATGGTCCCAGCTATGATCTTGATCACTTTGTGAGTGAAGGAGCTGAGAAACAAGGAGGAGAGTGAGGTGCCCCAAACTAGTATTTGGCTAAGTATAGATTTGCACTGGGTACTTTAATAGCTAGTTCTGGGTCATTTCCACAAAAGCATTACTTGGCTGGAGTAAAACTATAAACCCAATTATATTACGCACCAAGCAGATCCAGATAGCATTATCCTATTCCAGAGTTTCATCTTTTATGATGATTTGGAGATCTTGGGTGACTTTACATAATAAGAAACTTTTAAAAACTGGCAATAGATAGGATCATTTAATGTGAGGATAGATGGTTGAATAGGAACAGGTCTAGCCTCCAGCTGCCAGGGTGAGTGACACAGAAGATGGGTGATTTCTGCATTTTCAACTGAGGTACCAGGTTCATCTCACTGGGGCGTGTCGGACAGTTGGCGCTGGTCCATGGGTGCAGCCCAACCAGCGAGAGCTGAAGCAGAGCAAGGCATTGCCTCACCTGGGAAGCACAAGAGGGAAGGGAATTCCTTTTCCTAACCAAAGGAAATTGAGACACACAACACCTGGAAAATTGGGTAACTCCCACCCTAATACTGCACTTTACCAAGGGTCTTAGCAAATGGCACACCAGGAGATTATATGCCACACCTGGCCCAGAGGGTCCCACGCCCACAGAGCCTCCCTCATTGCTAGCAGAGCAGTCAGAGATCTAACTGTAAGGCAGCAGTGAGGCTGGGGGAGGGGCGCCCGCCATTGCTGAGGCTTAAGTAGGTAAACAAAGCCGCCAGGAAGCTTGAATTGGGTGGAACCCACCACGGCTCAAGGAGGCCAGCCAGCCTCTGTAGACTCCTCCTCTGGGGACAGGACATAGCTAAACAAAAAGCAGCAGAAACCTCGGCAGAAGTAAATGTCCCTGTCTGACAGTTTTGAAGAGAGCAGTGGATCTCCCAGCACGGAGGCTGAGATCTGAGAACGGACAGACTGCCTGCTCAAGTGGGTCCCTGACCCCTGAGTAGCCTAACTGGGAGACATCCCCCACTAGGTGCAGACCTACACATCACACCTCACACGGTGGGGTACACCCCTGAGACGAAGCTTCCAGAACAAGAATCAGACAGCAACACTCGCTGTTCAGCAATATTCTATCTTCTGCAGCCTCTGCTGCAGAAGGCCAACAGGGTCTGGAGTGGACCTCAAGCAAAATCCAACAGACCTACAGCTGAGGGTCCTGACTGTTAGAAGGAAAAATAACAAACAGAAAGGACAGGACACCCACACCAAAACCCCATCAGTACATCACCATCATCAAAGATCAAAGGCAGATAAAACCACAAAGATGGGGAAAAAGCCATGCAGAAAAGCTGGAAATTCAAACAATCAGAGTGCATCTCCCCCTCCAAAGGAACACAGCTCGTTGCCAGCAACAGAACAAAGCTGGACGGAGAATGACTTTGATGAATTGAGAGAAGAAGGCTTCAGTCAATCAAACTTCTCAGAGCTAAAGGAGGAACTAGGTAACCAGCGAAAAGAAACTAAAAACCATGAAAAAAGAATGGATGAATGGATAACTAGAATAATCAATGCAGAGAAGACCTTAAAAGAACTGATAGAGATGAAACCATAACATGAGAACTATGTGACAAATGCACAAACCTCAGTAACCAACTCGATCAACTGGAAGAAAGAGTATCCGTGATTGAAGATCAAATGAATGAAATGAAGCGAGAAGAGAAGTGTAGAGAAAAAAGAGTAAAAGGAAATGAACAAAGCCTCCAAGAAACATGGGATTATGTGAAAAGACCAAATCTACGTCTGATTGATGTGCCTGAAAGTGACAGGGAAAATGGAACCAAGTTGGAAAACACTCTGCAGGATATCATCCAGGAGAACTTCCCCAAACTAGTAAGGCAGGCCAACATTCAAATTCAGGAAATACAGAGAACACCACAAAGATACTCCACGAGAAGAGCAACTCCAAGACACATAATTGTCAGATTCACCAAAGTGGAAATGAAGGAAAAAATGTTAAGGGCAGCCAGAGAGAAAAGTCGGGTTACACACAAAGGGAAGCCCATGAGACTAACAGCAGATCTCTCGGCAGAAACTCTACAAGCCAGAAGAGAGTGGGGGCCAATATTCAACATTCTTAAAGAAAGGATTTTAAACCCATAATTTCATATCCAGCCAAACTAAGTTTCATAACTGAAAGAGAAATAAAATCCTTTACAGACAAGCAAATGCTTAGAGATTTTGTCACCACTAGGCCTGCCCTACAAGAGATCCTGAAGGAAGTACTAAACATGGAAAGGAACAACAGGTACCAGCCACTGCAAAAACATGTCAAAATGTAAAGTCCATCAATGCTAGGAAGAAACTGCATCAACTAGCGAGCAAAATAACCAGCTAATATCATAATGACAGGATCAAGTTCACACATAACAATATTAACCTTAAATGTAAATGGACTAAATGGTCCAATTGAAAGACACAGACTGGCAAACTGGATAAAGAGTCAAGACCCATCAGTCTGCTGTACTCAGGAGACCCATCTCACAAGCAGAGGCACACAGAGGCTCAAAATAAAGGGATGGAGGAAGATCTACCAAGCAAATGGAGAACAAAAAAAAAAAAAAAACAGGAGTTGCAATTCTAGTCTCTGATAAAACAGACTTTAAACCATCAAAGATCAAAAGAGACAAAGAAGGCCATTACATAATGGTAAAGGGATCAATTCATCAGGAAGAGCTAACTATCCTAAATATATATGCACCCAATACAGGAGCACCCAGATTCAAAGCAAGTCCTTAGAGACTTACAAAGAGACTTAGACTCCCATACAATAATAATGGGAGACTTTAACACACCACTGTCAACATTAGACAGATCAATGGAACAGAAAGTTAACAAGGATATCCAGGAATTGAACTCAACTCTGCAGCAAGCAGACCTAATAGACATCTACAGAACTCTCCACCCCAAATCAACAGAATATACATTCTTCTCAGCACCAC
Organism: Chlorocebus sabaeus; assembly: GCF_047675955.1. Classification (NCBI taxonomy): domain Eukaryota; kingdom Metazoa; phylum Chordata; class Mammalia; order Primates; family Cercopithecidae; genus Chlorocebus; species Chlorocebus sabaeus. The sequence continues at coordinate 31,645,660 of NC_132918.1, read as the reverse complement.
ATCACACTTATTCCAAAATTGACCACATAATTGGAAGTAAAGCGCTCCTCAGCAAATGTAAAAGAACAGAAATTATAACAAACTCTCTCTCAGACCACAGTGCAATCCAACTAGAACTCAGGACTAAGAAACTCAGTCAAAACGGCTCAACTACATGGAAACGGAACAATCTGCTCCTGAATGACTACGGGGTACATAACGAAATTTGGGCAGAAATAAAGATGTTCTTTGAAACCAATGAGAACAAAGATACAACATACCAGAATCTCTGGGACACATTTAAAGCAGTGTGTAGAGGGAAATTCATAGCACTAAATGCCCACAAGAGAAAGCAGGAAAGATCTAAAATTGACACCCTAACATCACAATTAAAAGAACTAGAGAAGCAAGAGCAAACACATTCAAAAGCTAGCAGAAGGCAAGAAATAACTAAGATCAGAGCAGAACTGAAGGAGATAGAGACACAAGAAACCCTCCAAAAAATCAATGAAACCAGGAGCTGGTTTTTTGAAAAGATCAACAAAATTGATAGACCACTAGCAAGATTAATAAAGAAGAAAAGGGAGAAGAATCAAATAGACACAATAAAAAATGATAAAGGGGATATCACCACCGACCCCACAGAAATACAAACTACCATCAGAGAATACTATAAACACCACTACGCAAATAAACTAGAAAACCTAGAAGAAATGGATAATTTCCTGAACACTTACACTCTTCCAAGACTAAACCAGGAAGAAGTGGAATCCCTGAATAGACCAATAGCAGGCTCTGAAATTGAGGCAATAATTAATAGCCTACCAACCAAAAAAGGTCCAGGACCAGACAGATTCACAGCCGAATTTTACCAGAGATACAATGAGGAGTTGGTGCCATTCCTTCTGAAACTATTCCAATCAATAGAAAAAGAGGGAATCCTCCCTAACTCATTTTACGAGGCCAACATCATCCTGATACCAATGACAGAGATACAACAAAAAGAATTTTAGACCAATATCCCTGATGAACATCGATGCAGAAATCCTCAATAAAATACTGGCAAACCAAATCCAGCAGCACATCAAAAAGCTTATCCACCATGATCAAGTGGGCTTCATCCCTGGGATGCAAGGCTGGTTCAACATATGCAAACCAATAAACGTAATCCAGCATATAAACAGAACCAAAGACAAAAACCACATGATTATCTCAATAGATGCAGAAAAGGTCTTTGAAAAAATTCAACAGCCCTTCATGCTAAAAACTCGCAATAAATTCGGTATTGATGGAACATATCTCAAAATAATAAGAGCTATTTATGACAAACCCACAGCCAATATCATACTGAATGGGCAAAAACTGGAAACATTCCCCTTGAATACTGGCACAAGACAGGGATGCCCTCTCTCACCACTCCTATTCAACATAGTGCTGGAAGTTCTGGCTAGGGCAATCAGGCAAGAGAAAGAAATAAAGAGTATACAGTTAGGAAAAGAAAAAGTCAAATTGTCCCCGTTTGCAGATAACATGATTGATTATTTAGAAAACCCCATTGTCTCAGCCCAAAATCTCCTTAAGCTGATAAATAACTTCAGCAAAGTCTCAGGATACAAAATCAATGTGCAAAAATCACAAGCATTCTTATACACCAGTAACAGACAAACAGAGAGCCAAATCATGAATGAACTCCCATTCACAATAGCTTCAAAGATAATAAAATACCTAGGAATTCAACTTACAAGGGATGTAAAGGACCTCTTCAAGGAGAACTACAAACCACTGCTCAGTGAAATCAAAGAGGACACAAACAAATGGAAGAACATACCATGCTCATGGATAGGAACAATCAATATAGTGAAAATGGCCATACTGCCCAAGGTAATTTATAGATTCAATGCCATCCCCACTAAGCTACCAATGACTTTCTTCACAGAATTGGAAAAAACTGCTTTAAAGTTCATATGGAACCAAAAAAGACCCTGCATTGCCAAGACAATCCTAAGTCAAAAGAACAAAGCTGGAGGCATCACACTACGTGACTTCAAACTATACTACAAGGCTACAGTAACCAAAACATCATGGTACTGGTACCAAAACAGAGATACAGACCAATGGAACAGAACAGAGCCCTCAGAAATAATACCACACATCTATAGCCATCTGATCTTTGACAAATCTGACAAAAACCAAAAATGGGGAAAGGATTCCCTATTTAATAAATGGTGCTGGGAAAATTGGCTAGCCATAAGTACAAAGCTGAAACTGGATCCTTTCCTTACTCCTTATACAAAAATTAATTCAAGATGGATTAGAGACTTAAATGTTAGACCTAAAACCATAAAAACCCTAGAAGAAAACCTAGGTAATACCATTCAGGACATAGGCATGGGCAAGGACTTCATGTCTAAAACACCAAAAGCAATGGCAACAAAAGCCAAACTTGATAAATGGGATCTAATTAAACTAAAGAGCTTCTGCACAGCAAAAGAAACTACCATCAGAGTGAACAGGCAGCTTACAGAATGGGAGAACATTTTTGCAATCTACTCATCTGACAAAGGGCTAATATCCAGAACCTATAAAGAACTCAATCAAACTTACAAGGAAAAAAAAAAAAAAAAAAAACCCATGAAAAAGTGGGCAAAGGATATGAACAGACACTTCTCAAAAGAAGACATTCATACAGCCAACAGACATGTGAAAAAATGCTCATCATCACTCGCCATCAGAGAAATGCAAATCAAAACCACAATGAGATACTATCTTACACTGGTTAGAATGGCAATCATTAAAAAAATCAGGAAACAACAGGTGCTGGAGAGGATGTGGAGAAATAGGAACTCTTTTACACTGTTGGTGGGACTGTAAACTAGTTCAACCATTGTAGAAAACAGTGTGGCGATTCCTCAAAGATCTAGAACTAGGAATACCATTTGACCCAGCCATCCCATTACTGGGGATATACTGAAAAGATTACAAATCATGCTGCTATAAAGACACATGCACACGTATGTTTATTGCGGCACTATTCACAATAGCAAAGACTTGGAATCAACCCAGATGTCCATCAGTGGCAGACTGGATTAAGAAAATGTGGCACATATACACCATGGAATACTATGCAGCCATAAAAAGGATGAGTTTGTGTCCTTTTTAGGGACATGGATGCAGCTGGAAACCATCATTCTCAGCAAACTATCACAAGAACAGAAAACCAAACACCGCATGTTCTCACTCATAGGTGGGAACTGAACAATGAGATCACTTGGACACAGGAAGGGAAACATCAAACACTGGGTCCTATTGTGGGGAGTGGGGAGGGGGGAGGGATAGCATTAGGAGATATACCTAATGTAAATGGGTGCAGCACACCAACATGGCACATGTATACATATGTAACAAACCTGCATGTTGTGCACATGAACCCTAGAACTTAAAGTATAATAATAAATATATATATATATATATGAGGAGAAAGAATCTAAATGATAGTATTAAAATGTGATTTATAATCATGAAGGTTTTTATATGGAGGAAAAAATAAATACATTTAAAATTTCCCTAGTAAAGAAAACGACCTATTCTAGAACCCGTTAACTGCTAGACTATTGGCTTAAAATTTTCATGGGACAGAGAGGTAGACCAGGAAGGGCATGGACTTTGGAGCTGGGCAACCAGGATTGCACTGCCAGATCATGGGGCAAGTAGTAACTTGTCCCATCCTCCTCTTCCTCATTGGTCAAATAGAAATATTAATACCTACTCAGAAGTTATTGGGTGGTGGTGAGGCGAGAGGGAATCTTTAGCACAGTGTCTAGAATGTTCCAAGTGCCTAGTGATTCTTTGCCCAGGTTCTCCTCTTGAGTATTTTGAGGACTGGAAATCTAGGCAATACTGAGATTATTAATAAAGATTTCAAGTCAAGCCCTCAAGAACACAAGTCACAGACCCCAAAGCTTTTGGAGTTAGCAGGGTTTCTTTAATTAAAGAATCCCAGGAATGTGTTGGTTAGGGGGATGGGAGCTATGGCAGATGTGTGTGACATAAATCTGTCACAAATGCAAACTAGTTTTCCAGTCATTTGCTAGCAGGCCCACTGTTTATAATAACTGTTCATAGTTAATCAGGCTGATATTTTCTTCATACATTTTCCCTCAAGGCTCTAATAACTCTGCTCCTATGTTTTATGGTTACATGTTGTAGAATGAGACTCTGGTGGAAATATAGTCCCATTTTATAGTCTTTGTAGAAATGAGAGGCAGAGAAGAAAAGCAAAGGAAGCAAATTAGTGGTCAGAAAGGGTTCCAAGACAGAAATGCGTGTTCTTCAAGCCAGGCCTGGAGGGTATATGAGGATGATAAAGGGTGGTCCAGAAAGCCTCCATCAGTGAAGTAGTTGAACAGAATTAAAACTATAGCAAAGATTCTTGGACTTGGTTAGGAGAAAACCCTGAGTGACCTGAACTAAATGAGTTCTGTCCAATTCAGCAAATACTTACTAATACCTACTATGTCCCAGACCCTTTATAGCCATACAGCTGCACCATCCAATATGGTAGTCATTAGCCACATGTGCCTATTGGAATTTATATTATTTAAAATGAAATAAAATTAAAAACTCAATTCCTCAGTTGTTCTATTTCTCAAGTTCCCAAGACACAAAACATGTGTGTAGTGACTACTATATTAGATGGCACAGAGGAGTATTTTTTTAAATGACAGAAAGTTCTATTGGACAATGGTGCCCCAGAGGTATGTGGATGGCCAATATTTGACTCCTGCCCTTGAGGAATTTATGGTCTTGGGAGGCAGAGGAACATGTAAAGAAGGAAATAAATTAGTGGGGTTGTGACGGAAGTATGTCAGCACACTGTTGTGGGAACTGGGGATAGGGTGATGAGGCCTAACAGAGACAGTGGTCAAATACAGTAGGATAAAGGAAGAACAGCTTTTCAAAAAGGCTATGTAGAGGGTGGAACATGATCAGAGTCTTAAAAGATACGTAGTTTTTCCTCAGGTGGAAAAGGGTGGAAAAAGGCATTATAAGCCAAAGTGGAAGTGCGAACCAAGAAGGGAGATACAGTGTGGAGTGTTGAGAGAAACACCCCTATCGTAGCCTGGCTGGAGTGTGCTGCCAGAGCTAGGCCAGGAGAGGCAGGCGGGCCAGGTTGGGGTGTTTGGGCACCACACTAGGGGTCAAGACTTGTCTTCTGGGCTGTGAGAAGTCAGTGAATGGTTTTAAACAGGAGAATGCATTTTGTGATCAGATTTCTATGAATGGGAATGGAAAAAGCTAGGAGTTTGTTTCCAATGGGATGCTCTTTTGAACAGTGCACATTTTGACATTCGGTCATATTATTTAACCCCTGTGATTCTCAGTTTTCTCATCTATAAAATGAGACTTATCTCCATCTCATAGGAATGATATGAGGATAAAATAACATAATGTAGGTAAAGCAGCCAGTACAGTTCCTGGCACATGGTAGGTGGCCAAAAAATCTTAGATCCTTTCCTTTTGGACTTACTGTGGCAAGGGAAACAAAATGAGTGAGGTCCATCTGTGCCCTCGGGGAGCTTAGAGCAGGGAGTGGACCTGTGTGGATGAGTAAAACAAGGACACAAGTAACTATGTCCACACCCCCGACACACCCCAAACATACACACAACCATACCAATGCCTAACAGATGCGTGTGCGCGCGCGCACACACACACACACACACACATAATTTCTCCTGCCCAAGGAGATAGTTTAAGCTATGAGTGAGGAATCTGGCATCAACTAACCGGTGGGACGGTTTGTTCCTGCTTCATTTTCAGTAAAAGAATGAGTACTTAAAAGCAGAGAATTGATGGAACCATGGAGAAGATAATGTTGCCACAGGGCAGGAAAGAAAAGACGGTCTCTGGTGTGGTCATGAAGTAGCAAGAGATGGGGCCTATAGGGAACCACCCCTCAACCTCCCTCCTCTCCAACAGGCTGCCCTGGTACTCCCTGGCTGGGAGGTAACATAAAGAGAGGTCACAGTGGGATGGGGTTCAGAGTAAGGGCATGAAGATTAAGTCTAAGATACGGAGCACTGGCTGTGGAGTTCATTAGATTTCTTATTTATCGATATAAAAAGCCATCTGTATTCAGATTTTATACCAAATCCTGCTTCTTTTGCATAGCCATTATCTTCCTTCCATTTTTAGCTTCCAACATTTCCTATTTTCTGTTAACAATTGAAAATTGTATGTAGTACACTAGAAGTCTAGTTCTCATTGTAAATCTATGGCAGTGTTTCCCCATTGAAAACTCTCAACTAGAACATGGCAGGTGGAAATCAAAAGTGAAAGGCACAGCACCCTCAGTATTTTTTTGTTTTCAAAAACAAACTTTGACTTAAGTTCTGTTAAGTTAGAGTGGTGACAATGGTTATGTCTTATTGATCTAAAGCTCCAAGTAGCATTTATCTCCTGTTAATAAAACACTGGAAAACTAATTGTCAATATGTGCCGTTTGATGCATAATCCTTCAAAATACCTGATCCATTGAAAATGAGTTAAGAAGGACACTAGGAGGTGAACACACTGTTTATCACTGGCTCCTATCAGGACTATTGTGATATGTGGAAGGGTAAAACCAACCACATCACCTTTTCTTTAAGACTGTCAAGAGGCAGTCACAATCAGAAACATTTTCTCTTGATTTTTAACGTAGACATCAAAGTATGTATAGATCAGTAATTTCTTTTTCTATTTCTATGTGTTTGTTAAAAATGTAATTGGAGAGATGGCATCCTCTAAGATTGCATACTAGTCTGGCAATTATTTGTCATGAGAAATGTATTAAGAATAATGGATAACTTTAAGGTCCATAAAAAATATGAGACCTGTTGTAGTCCTAGAATTCCAGAGCTAAATTTTCTCAAGTCAAATTAGTATTTTGTGTCTGTTTCTTCTTTTGGTGCAGGTGAGGTATTCTTATAAATATTTGGCTTAGAGCATTCCACTTAAAATTTTTAATCTTTGTAGATTTATAGTATTGCGATTCCACTGTCAAAATGATAGATACTGATACGTATTTTAAGGTAATCTTATATGATTATTTTTCAGTGCACTGTATCAATCAATGCCCTGGCAGGTCATAAAATGTTACAGCTCATAAAGAACCAGTAAATACTCAATTTTCAAGGTACAGCCAAAGAACTATAAATTAAATTGATTACATAACTATAAAATAATTAGTCCAGTATTTCCAGACAACTTTTTAAAAGAACTTCCCTGCCACAGATCACTGTTTGAAAAGGAACTGGTCCCTATTAAGTCTGTCCAGTTTTGGACACTGTGCTTGAGTTTTTTCTTTTACCTTATATCCCCGTAGCTCCCCTCTACTTCCTTCCTCAAGGTGAGTTCGTTTCCTCCTTTGGCTTCAACTACCTCCTATATATAGGAGTTTCTAAATTTATGTCTCCTCCCCAGACGTTTCTTCCAATACATAGATTCAATGCCTCCATGCCTATTAGGTATGTCTTGGATGGGACTTTCCCACAAGCAGACCTTGAAACAAAGGTTTGAGTGCAAGTATTTAATTTGGGAAGATGTCCCATAGGCCCTGGTAGGGAAGTGAAGAAGTGATATAGGAATCAAGAGTTCATCATGAGGCAGATTTCCACTGGGGGCCACTGAAGTTCACTCCTGATGGGGAGCTCTGGGAGACAGGACACAAGACACCTTAGAATTAACCTCCCCCAGAGGGATCCTCCAGAGGGCTGGGGAGCGGGGTCATTGATCCTTCAGCTCCATCTGTCATTGCCTGAAGGCTCCTTTTGCAGATGTTAAATTGTCACTCTTTCCTTCGGATGTCCCTCCCACAAGAAGGACCAAAGCCTTCAGGTAGAAAGTCACAGGTGTATGTACTGACAAGGTGAGGCCAAAGGGATATAGGTGAGGACAGGGCACTGCAGTGTCTGAGAGTGACATTTCCACCTGAGTGTACACAGATTCATCAAGTTCCGCATATCCAGCCCTAGCTCCCCAAACGTGTTTTTCGTCTGTATCCTGGGGAATGTGCTACAGTGTACTCCTTGATCCAGGCAGGAACCCCTCTCCATCTCCCTACTTCATCTCATGGGTAAAATTCTATCATTTCCATCTATTCAAAGATCCTTACTCTGTCCACTTTTTTCTCTCACCACACTGGAAATCCATTATTTTCCCCACACTTTTCTATATTAGCCTCTTGACTGTCTCTCTGCCTTGAGTCACACCAACCTGTAGTATTTCCTATAGCCAGAGTGAGGGTTCCAAACTGAAAATCTGACCATGTTCATTCTCTGCTTAAAGTCATTGATGATAGTTCAGGGTACTGCATGTGAGGCCCTTCATGGTTTTATATCATCCCATGTCACTATTCTCACCTCACCATATACTGTGTATGCCGCCCTGGGTCTTTGCATAGGCTCTACCTGGTCCTGGCTCATCACCATAGTTCACGTGTCACCTCCTGAGGGTGTCCTTTTCTGACTCCTCACCTTCCCCCTCCCAAGCTGTGCAGCTGCCCCAGATGTGGCCTTGCTTGCTCACATTTCTTAGCATACCACAGTGTTATTGCCTCCTTTGACTATCTCTTGAACTCGGCTGTTTAAGTTCTCCAAAGGCAGTGACTCTATATTCATCTCAAATTTTTAGCACCTAGCACAATACCTGTTCATAATAGGTGCTCAATAAATAGTTGCTGAATTAATTTGTCTATATGAGTCTCTTTAATCTTTAAAACAGTCCTATAAGATAGGTATTACTGGTTTTACAGGCAAAAATATTGAGGTCAGATAGGCCAAACATCTTGCTCAAGATCACAAACCTAATAAATGATCAAATCAGGATTTCAACTCAAATCTGTCTCCCAAGTCCATATTCTTTCCATTAAATCATGTTAAGTTTTACTTTGTAATGCTCTAAACATTTCTTCTATTTCACTGTTTATGAAATTAAATTGCCTTAATCTTTTTATTTTTCTAGAAATAAATGTCTTCACAGGTGGCATCTAGAAATGCAATAAATATTTAGTCCCCAGGAATATGAGCCCTGCAAGGTTTGTGCTGCAAACCTTGTAGAGCTTGCTGAGAAGAGCGTATGATTGTGTAGTGGAATTTTTATGCTTTGGGTTAGATCATAGGAATGAATATCCATGGTTAGTTTGTGATGCGTCTAAGCTGTGGAATCTCAATAAGCATCCATCAGTTTGACAGTCAAAAGGATATATATGAGGGCCTTGGGGGTGGGCAGGGTGAAGCAATTTGGAAATATAAGCAGTAAATTTTCATACATCACTGATTGTGACAGTGAAATGATTATCCATCAATTACAAAGCAGTTAAGTAGATATGTTTCTTGGTTTTTACTGCACTATTTATGTATCCAGGTCTCCTGGAAGAGCTGCTCCTGTACCACAGTCCATGCTGGACAGCCTGCATCACTTTCAGTGCCTGTTGGAGACACAGAGAGGCTATTGGATTTAGGAACAAATAAAAGGCAAAAAGAAGAGGTGATACTGAAAGAATGTTACTTTTCAAATAAATCATGTACCTGGGAAATTATAAGGAAAATATTTCCCCAAATAAAACCATATCAGTCTAACGAAAGGTTATTTTTTAGTGTTGTGTAACATTAAAAAATGCCAATTTGCCTATATAAAAAAGTTATTAAGTTGTTTATAAATTCAAAGTTGCAAAGTACATTTCTTTACATCCTTATAAGTTCTAGGTCCGTTGGATCCCTGATACAAAATATAAGAATTGGAAAATTCAAATAAGAATTCAGGGGAAGAATAAATGACAAAATAAATGTGAGATACTTAGTGTAGTATCTGGGATATAGTAAACAGTCAATAACTGTTTGCTATGATTATTATTCATATTATTATAAGAAAGACAATTACTGAATGAGATCTTGTTCTTCTGTCATGGTGATATTAATCAATGTTCGGCTATTGGCAATTTCACACACATACACAAACATACATACACACACACACACTTCACTGACTCTTTCTATGAGGCTGAAATTAAAATTCGTGATTTATCAGATACGGTACCATCCTCAACAAACACAGCAGATACAACTGACAAGTAGAATATAGCAAAGACTATTCCTACACATATGGGCCTTCTTACAAGACTTGTTTCAGAGGTACTTGCTTGAAGTTATCCTTTAGTTTAAATCTTTGCATTAGTCTGATATCAACAAAATATCATAGGATCCTTTCTGTTAACCAGCTTTGTCTGTGAAAAAAAATTTCATATTGAATTCATATTAAATTGGAGACTGAAGTGCTAACATTCCTGTGATTTCTCAAATACACATTGGAATTTAGGAGGTGATTAATTAATCTTTAGTCCTAATGGGCTGGACCTGTAGTTCAAATATTTAATTCTAAGTTCTAAGAATGAACAGTATCTCCCTGTTGAGCCAAAAAAGATAATTAATAGAAAATAAAGCAAGCAATAACACATACCTACCAGTTTTAAAACATATAGCTCAATATCTTAGTCAAATATATTGCCAAAGATCATGTTTTTTTGGGGAAAAGAAAAACAAAACAATATTACATACCCCTAAATGTGTAAAGCCACAAGAGAATATATCATTAGAGAATCATCTTTATCATATGGAAATGCTGCTTGATGATATCTGCTCATTTCAAATTGGCCTGACAGATCATCTGAAAGTGTATGAAGAGGTTGTTGGCGAGACTGGCCAGTTGGTTTTGCTTGTCAACTCGTGATACAAGGGAGAGGCAATGAAGATAACTTATAGAGATTTTGTATAAGAGATAGTTATATATTTGGTTTGATATGCACATCTTAGGCCTTCAAGCTTGCTCCCATATCAGTGCTGGAAAATCCTGCCCTTAAAAAAAAAAATCACTGGTGATTTTTTAAAAATTAGATGCAGTATTACTACTATTATTATTTTGGTACACACATCCATGAGTTTTGACACATACTTAGATTCAGGTAACCACTACTACAACAGGCTTATAGAACAATTCCATACACTCTCCAAAATTCTCTCTTGCTGCCCCTAATAGTCAAATCATCCCCTAACCCCAATGCCTTCTAAGAAAAGACATATAAATAAAATTATTCAGCATGTAACTTTTTGAGACTGGCTTGTTTCACTTAGAATAATGCTTTTGAGAGTCATTCACATGGTTGCATACATCATTTGTTTGTGCCTTTACAGTGTCGTATTCCATTGTATGGTTGTACCATACAATTTCAATAGATTTGTTAATCTATTCTCCAATTTAAGGGTATTTTAGTTGTTTCCAGCATTTAACTACATGTGTAGACATTCATGTACAGGTTTTTATGTAGCCTTTTTTTTTTTTTTTTTTTTTTTTTTTTTGAGACCAAATAATGCTCCGTCCCTCAGGCTGGAGCGTGGTGGTCTGTGGTGCAATCTTGGCTCATGACAACTTCCACCTCCAGGTTAAAGCAATTCTCCTGCCTCAGCCTTCTGAATAGCTGGGATTATAGGTGCGTGCTGCCACACCCAGCTAATTTTTGTATTTTTAGTAGACCCAGGGCTTCACCATGTTGGCCAGAGTGGTCTTGAACTCCTGACCTTAAGTGATCTGCCTGTCCTGGCCTCCCAAATGTTTTCATTTCTAAATAACTAAGTTATTTACCTTTGGGCCACTCTGGAAACTGCCAAACCATTTTCCGGAGTGATTGAACCATGTACTCCCACCAGCAGCATATGAGATATCCAGTTCTGCCACATTCCTGCACTTGGCATGACCAGTCTCTTTTGATTTAGTCATTCTAATAGATGCCCTGTCTTCTAACCACGTTTCTGTCCTCTGTACCACTAGGGACCACCAGTGGCAACTTTCCACCCAAATTTTTCCATCAAGAAATCTTGGAACACGTTCTCCAATTTATACCATTAGCCTTATTTCAACCCAAAATAGTGTGTGGTGGCATGAGATACTCCTGAAGACTATCAAGCATTGTAAAATCATTATCTTCTTCATCTGAAGACATCCAGAACAAGCCCTGCTACTGGTAAATGAGCTTTAATTTTTGTTTACCATGAGTCAGCCTGAAAAATGTCAAAGAACACTCAATAAAACTTTCCATGTCCTTTAATCTTATCTTCATTATCACTTGTGATGAAGCAAGAGCATGGTTCCTTCTAGCAATCTTGCATTCAATAAATACTTACTGAGTTCCCTTTGTGCCAGGAACTTTTGTAGATGCTGGGGATACAGCAATGAACAAAGCAGACATAAATGCTTGCCTTTACAATCCTAAAAATTTGGGGGTGGATCAGGCAATAGAAAATAAATAATTGAAATAGGTAATATTTTAAATGCAAAATGTTATAAACAATAAAGCAGGGAGGTTACAACCTTAAATAGTGGGTACAGGGAAAGCTTCAGTGAGAAGGTGATGCTTGAGTAAAAGTTGATGGCAAATCCTGAAGAAACCTCTGTAACTGTGTTGCAGGCAGAGGAAACAAGTGTACAGGCTTTGATGCAGGACCGTCTATGTCATGAGTGAAGAGCAGTAAAGCACCAGGGTGGCTGGTGGAGAGGGTGAATAAGAACATGGTATAAGATGAAGTTAGGACTATATCGTGTAGGACCTTATAAGCCACTTTAATGATTTTGGGTTTTGTTCTAGACAGGAAACCATTGGAAGGCCTTGAGAAGAGAAGTGATGTGATAGGACTTACTCTGTCTTCTATGCAGTGCATAGACCTGGGGTCAAGGGTAGATTCAGAAAGACTAGTTTAGAGACTATTATGGTAATTCAAGCATGAGATAATGGTGACTTGAATCAGGCTGGTATCCAATGGAAACATGAATCCAGCCAAGCCGAATAAGTACCTTTTGTGTGAACATTCTGATAATATATTGGATGCTATGGTTGTTTTTAAGACTTATTTTCCACATGCTGGAATATTACCAATGTTTGGATTTCATCAAACACAAAAGGCTGTGCTTGAGGAATCTATATCATGCATGCTGAAATTCTTAGTGAAAGAAGCTATGTCATTAATAGAATTTTGAATTCACATACTCTGGAAAACATGACATCTATAGCTTATAACTGAGGAAGAAACCTAAAATATAGTGCCTCAGGTCTCAGATGACACAATTCATCACCATTACTGAGGACGTTTCTCCTAACATTTTGTAGTCTATAATGTAAATATTCATAGGTTCCATGGCCATTCACAGCAGACTAATGAAACAACCAAATGAAGCCATCTCCAGGTTTTCTTCTGTTTTGTGCACGGCTATTCCATCAAAGAATTGCTATATTATGAGCCCCTTTCAGAAACTACAAAAGCCTCTGACATGTTCAAATGATGAAAATTGTCTTTGCCAATCCAAACATCATTAGAAGAAAAAAACAAAAACAAAAACAAAAAACCTTGGTGTTCTTTACTCAGATGGCAGCACTGTGATGCTTGATCATACATCTGAGTTTTGCTATTTTGGTTAATAAAGAAACTATTTGTTTTCACATCAGCAAGCACTGGTGTTAGTTCCTGCCAGCAGGCTTGAAAGACTTGATAAGGTCAAGCAAGTCACATGATCATGGGACAGGGGGTCCTTCCCTTTTAGGTAGCCGAAGCATATCTCAGTGTTTTCTTCTATGCTGTTATAAGAAAGATCAAAGACTTTTAAGACTTTCACTATTTCTTCTACCACTATCTACTAAGAACTTCAAAGAAGAATCAGGAGTATGGGAGGAACATGGAAATGGACAAGGAGTGTGACCATTGAAGCACAGCATCATAGGCAGGCCTGGATAATATCCAGCTGCCCACAAGAAGCTGGTGGAGCAGAGTGTTCCCTGACTCCTCCAAGGAAAGGAGACTCCCTTTCATGGTCTGCTAAGTAATGGGTGCCTTCCCAGGCACTGGTGTTATGCTTGACCAAGGAACCCTCAAGTGGCCCTTATGCAGGCATGACAGAGGGTTCACCTCTTGCCTTCTAGGTCACTTCTCACAATGTCGCTCCAGCACCTGACCCTATACCCGCCGGTTATTCCTTGGTTATATTAGTAATACAACAAAGAGTAATGTTAAAAGCTAATGATTAATAATGTTTATACTAATGATTAATAACATCCATGATCATCTCTATATCTAAAAAAAAAAAAAAGAAATCTTGTCCAAGGTCACAAGCATCACCTTCTCTTCAGAACCACTTTTATAAGAAGTTTCATTAAGAAGTGGGAACAGAATGTGAAGTGTTTCTCCTTGCATAGAAGATCTCTAATTTTCTACCAAACGTCTTGAAACATGAAACTGCATTTCTGCATTTCAGGCAGCAGCTTCAGTTAAGAACAAAGTTCCCTTGGGTAATAGTTTGATAGACATGCCTTCATGCATTGACTTATTTAACAGATGTTTTAAGTCCATGGTATTCAAAATTAGGGCATTCAACAATTTTTCAAGGAATGTGAGGGCATGTTGGAATTTAATGGATACAAATTCTTAAAATTTCAGCTTCGTGTTAAACTTTTCTCTAGAAGTAATCTGCCTGAGAATGCATTTCAGATTATTTCTCCTTTTTCACTTATTCTTTCATTATTGCTTTTGTCCACTGAAAAGAAGATATAGCTCTCGTCCACTCAAAATTTAATATGCTGCATTTCCCAAAGTGCAAAACCTCTAAGATATAAAATATGATGATGATTTTGAGAAAGGTACTAATTTTAATAACCAGGAAACAAATTATTTTGCAAGTCAGATAGTTTTCAATTATTAGTTTTTAATAAAGTTGAAGAGGACCTAATCAACTCTCAGTTGCTAGATCATTAAATATACTGTTTGATGACAGACAATGACTTTAACAGGATAACTTGGAAGGATTTTAGAGACTTGAGCAACATTACTACTGTTCAATCTCATCTACATATGTATATAAATAAGTTTTCTTGGGCTTACTAAAATTGATATATAAGAATAGAATAGATGGAAAAACCCTCTCTCATTTTAAGAGGTAATACTCATTCAAAGATAGATGAACTAACAGAAAAATGATGTGATTTATTGCATTAAATGATGCAATTCCAATAAAAATAATTTTATCTCTAATAATTATCTATCAAAATTTGTAGTGAATTTATATTGTTTCAAGAATCAATTTTATGTACTACCTATAATTATGATTATTAAAACTAGAAGAATTTTAAATACTGAAAGCTTATAACCATAAGAAATAAATTCTAAAAATGCATTCACATTTTATATAGATAAATAAAATTGAGTAATCAATAAAAGACTTTTAAAATAAAAATTACAATAAATTCAGATAGAATTCTATAAAGTAAAATGTCAAGTTTCTCACCTGTTCACTTCACTCATATGTCCAACTTTATTCTAAATCATTCAGCATTTTTATCAGTTATTTTCACCTCTCTCATGGAAAATTCCAGCCTCCGGGCCATCCTGGAGTCTGTTTCTATTGATTGTTTCCTCTCTTGGTCATGAGTTACTTTTTTTTGCTTTTCTGTGTGCATTATAATTTTGGGGGGGGGGTGAGAATGTTTTGTGTAAGAGATCAGTAGAAACTGAAGAAAATAAAATTTCTTCCAAAAAGTAAGACATTCCTTTTTCTAGAGTGAGAACCTAGTCAATCTGAACCATATTTGAATACTCAGGGCTTTTTTGCACTGGTAGTTTTACTTGGTTCACCACTGTTTTCAAATATTTTGAGGATATGATCAACTTTTCTTTCAACAGAGCCTGGTATCAGAGCATTGGAAAGATTTCAGAAACTTTCCTGAGTTTTAGAGTTCAGCTGCCAAATTTTGGAACTGTGGGTGATATCTGCCCGCTTACGGCCCAGCTGGCGTGATTTTGAGTCCCTGGAGTGTTTTCTTTGCTATCTCACCCGCCCCTTGCTTTCTGCACTTGGGGTGACATCTTTCAACCTAATGGTCCCTTTCCTAGCTTTTGAAGTGCTGCTGCCTTACTGCCCTATGCTCTCTGAAGACCTGGAATGTCCTGGAAGGGTTTCTCTTAGCAGTTGAAAGCTTAGCGTGCCTCTCTCTACTCTCCTGCTGTGTGCCGCCCAACACTCCTCACCTTTTGAAGGGGATTTGACTTTGGGCGAATACCTTAAAGAAAAACTCTCTCTCAGCTTTTCTTCTCTGGTTCCCTTCCTTTGGGCAAATTACCCCTCATACTGTGACCTACGTAAGACCTGTGAGTGAAAGTTGGCAGGTAGATGTGTGGTCACAGGGTCATGGGATTCCTGGGGATGCCATCCATCAAGCCAGCTCACACAGGGCTGTTCAATAGTTGTTAAGTGTTTGGCTAGCTTCTTTCTATCTCCATCTGTGGGAGGAGCCATAGATCGTTCCTCTTCCCTGAAGGGTTTGCCACTTTCTCGAGTTTTGTTTACCTAGACATCTTTATAACTGATCTGGCTTTTTTGTAGCCTATTTTATTATCTATTTATTTATTTTAACATTTTGCTTGTTAGGGTGGGAGTGATGATCTTTTGCTACTTTCTGCATCCAAACCAAAAGTTCTGTTCAAATATGTATTAAAACTGATGATTGCAGTTATCAAATTATTTGGCATTTAGATTGCATTAGTTTCACCTAAAAATGATATTTCGATTTGCTTTTAAAATATTTTTAAAAACACTATGTCAAGAATTATATGCCTCAGAACTATTTAAGCTTATGATGAAAAATTTTAGATGTCAACTTAAAAATATGTAAGGGAATATATAGTTCTTCATTATTCTATTGGGAGTACATGTCTGAGCTCAGGAATAATAGTAAAGGTAATCTTTTTATTCTTTCTTGATTAGGGCAGTGTGGGTGACTGGCTTTGCTTTGCTTCAGGCTGTGGGTCCTCTGGGCTCAGCTCCAATCCCCTTTCTGCAGGCTGGAGTGGAACAGGGGGTTCAAGACCTTGTCAGCTTCTCACTAGACAGAAATTGCAGGAGTTTAGACTAATCTAGAACTCTTTCAAAACAGATCTTAGAAGCTAACACATTAATTTTGTAATTTTCATCTTAAAGATGTATAATTTTCAATATCCCTGATTTAGATAAAGCTGAGTTTCAATGTCTAACTCAAATATAATTCATTTTAGAATTCAGAATTGCTCCTGGGAAAAAGAAATTGTTACAGCAAATTTTGCTTTACTAAGTCAGCAGTATGAAATATTCTGATCCAAAATAAACACTGTCTGACATATAGTGCAGGAAATATCTATACATTTCTAGTATATCACCTATAATACAATATTTACTCAGTTTTCTTTTTTAAAACCAGAGTTTTTATTACATAACATTTAATGCAACCAAACTTTAAAGGTTATAAAACCTCCTTTTATTACTCAAAGAAGAAAGGTAATAACTTTTAGAAAGGTTGCTGACTTTGCCATTTGATAACGAACAGCAATTTAGCAGAATTATTTGAAAGTAAATTTTAGCTATATTGTTTATTGTTTTTTTAGAATGCTTCACATGGTGCCAAATGACTAGACAGTCCACAGTAGAAACAGTTATAACTTTTTTTAGTCTTTATTAATTCAAGACATAATTGTTTGGGATGAAAATAGAATAAAAATTTTTTTTTCTTTTTTTTTTTTTTTTGAGACGGAGTCTCGCTCTGTCGCCCAGGCTGGAGTACAGTGGCGCGATCTCGGCTCACTGCAAGCTCCACATCCCGGGTTTACGCCATGCTCCTGCCTCAGCCTCCCGAGTAGCTGGGACTACAGGCGCCCGCCACCACGCCCGGCTAATTTTTTTTTGTATTTTTAGTAGAGACGGGGTTTCACCGTGTTAGCCAGGGATGGTCTCGATCTCCTGACCTCGTGATCCGCCCGCCTCAGCCTCCCAAAGTGCTGGGATTACAAGCATAAGCCACCGTGCCTGGCAAATTTTTCTTTTTTTAATACCAGTTGTTTATAAAGTAAATTAGTTATGTAACCATATTTAATGGAGAACTAAAAACTAACTTAAATGAAATAGTTTTTAATCCTCAAACACTTTAGAGGTAAGCAGACAAACAATTAGCATGCCTAACTATAAATGTCTTGTTTTTTTCAGTAAAGCAAGTTATTCTATGCCAACCCCTGTGCCAGGCCCTTTATAAGATCTCTTATTTGACCCTCATAACACCCTATAAAATAGGCTTCCTTTTATCTACATTCTGGAGATGAGAAGGCTGAGTTTAGAGGGGTCAGGCAACTTGTCTAAGACATAATTAGTAAGTTGCATAGCAAGGGTTTAAACTCAGACCTAATTTCAAGATACTTAACCATACTTCTTCCCCAGTGTATTTTATGTATTGAGTAGTCACATACTAAGACACCTAGTATTAAATGTTGTTCTTGACATACATACATTTTAATTAGTTATTTTTGCAATGCCATATAACAAAACACTCCAAAACTCAATGCTTTCAGCAATCAGCTTCTATTTTTCTTGATCATAGGAGTGTGGGAAAGCCAGAGAGACCCTGTTTCAAGTTGCTGGTCAGCTGGGCTTGGTTTCAGGCTTAGAACTGGGTTCACATCTGTTCTATGTGTCACCATGTTCTTCTTGTCACCAACATCTCCCTAAGGCATGTTCTTCTGATGGCAAATCACAAGAGGGCAAGCGGACAATCCAACCCATGCAGTCTTATTTAATATTCCTTGTACCACAGTCCATTAACCGGAGGAAATCACAGGACCAAGTCCCAAGTCACTGGGGCAGGGAAGTATATGTCATCTGGAAGAGAAAGAAGGGAGAATGAAGAGAATATTTCTAACACAAATTCAATCTATCACATATTATTTGGACAATGCCCTAGAATGAATGTGTTCTTTGTTATCAATATTGCACATGCTTAATCTGCACAGTGTCAGTGTGTATACATGTCTCAGATCTATCTAGAAACAGGCATATTATAAATTGTCAAGTAGTGTTTCTGTTTTTATGGATAATATTTGAATGTTGATAGTAATTTTTAAATTAAAAAACGAGTTTCTATTATTTGGAGGAATAACTCTAATAAGGCTTAAAATCATTTTAAAACAAGATAGGTTACTTAGTAACAAACATACGAAATTATAAAAATTAAATTGTATTGGCTAGGCACAGTGGCTCATGCCTGTAATCCTAGCACTTGGGAGGCCAAGGCCGGCAGATCACTTGAGGTTGGGAGTTCGAGACCAGCCTGACCAACATGGAGAAACCCTGTCTCTACTAAAAATACAAAATTAGCCAGGCATGATGGTGCATGCCTGCAATCCCAGCTACTTGAAAGGCTGAGGCAGAAGAATCGCTTGAACCCAGTGGGGCGGAGGTTGCAGTGAGCTGAGATTGTGCCATTGTACTCCAGCCTGGGTGACAAGAGCGAAACTCCATCTCAAAAAAAAAAAAAAGAAAGAAAGAAAGAAAGAAATTAAGTTGTATCTTGGTTTCTAATACCATTCCCCAATAAAGGAGAAAAGTATGAAAACAGTAGAGAAACCTGACAAACACTACCTCAACTAGTTGATCAAAGTTAATATAAACAGCGATGAGTCATATTGGGGGTATTTACTCTTAACATGATGAGACAAAGTGGCATTTCATGTCTGTTGATCTTTCTCCCCAAACATACAATCCCCGTCTAATCATGAGATAAACATCAGACACATATCAATTGAGGGACATTTGACAAAATACCTGACTAGCACTTTTCAAATCTGTCAAGGTCCTCAATAGCAAGGAAAGTCTAAGAAACTGTCACAGCCAAGAGGAGCCTAAATAAACATGGTAACTAAATGTAAACTGGTATCTTGGATGGAATTCTGGAATAGAAAAAGTCCATTAACTAAAAGCTAAGAACATCTGAATGAAGTATATACTATAGCTAATAGGAATGTGTCCTTACTGGTTTGTA
Organism: Chlorocebus sabaeus; assembly: GCF_047675955.1. NCBI lineage: Eukaryota > Metazoa > Chordata > Mammalia > Primates > Cercopithecidae > Chlorocebus > Chlorocebus sabaeus. The sequence goes on along the minus strand of NC_132918.1, from coordinate 31,625,772 downwards.
AACTGTGACAAACATATCATACTAATATTAAGATGTTAACAGTAGAGAAACTGGGTATGGGAGTTATGGGAACTCTGTCTTTACAATTCTTCTGTAAATATAGAACTATTCTAAAATAAAAGTTTTACTTAAGAAAAATGCTGGCCGGGCATAGTGGCACACGACTGTAATCCTAGCACTTTGGGAGGCTGAGGTGGGTTAAAGACCAGCCTGGCCAAGATGGTGAAACCCCATCTCTACTAAAAATTCAAAAATTAGCTGGGCGTGGTGGTGGATGCCGGTAATCCCAGCTACTGGGGAGGCTGAGGCAGAGAATTGCTTGAACCTGGGAGGCAGAGGTTGCAGTGAGCCAAGATCGTGCCACTGCACTCCAGCCTGGGCAACAGAGCGAGACTGTCTCAAAAAACAAAAAGAAAAAAGAAAAGTGCTAAATTGCGGTGAAATAAAGAAATTAAAAGCCAAAGCCAAATACTAGGAAAAAAAATTTTTAAGAAAGAAAATTGCATTGATAGTAAATATTTGTGGCACTTGAGGAAACCAATCAATGCTAAAAATGATATGACTGTTGTTATCTAAGTCTCATTGTGATCATTAATATTTGACCTTTAAACATTCAGAGCTGGGCGTCCTGAGGGAATTGCCCTAGGACTCTGCAAGGCAGAGCCAGGAAGGTTCAAATGTTAGTCTTAATGGAAGAGAAGCTCAGTTTTTTTTGACAGCAGTGTCTCTCTTTCTCTCTCTCTCTCTCTCTCTCTCACTCACACCCTCACGCGCATTTGTGAGGTACCAACCATCCTCACTGTGGTTTCTGTTCTCTCCTATTGCTTCTGAGTCCTTATATCTCACCCTCACCTACTTCATTCTCCCTGATGGCACTTCTGGCAAAAGACAGGAGTGAAGACAGGGAAGGGCTAAGAGGAGGGTCTGGTCCTGAGGATGTGTCTTGGAACATCCCAAGGTCACTAAGAAAAAGTTGACTAAGAACATGTGACAACTTCTCCAAAATCATTGATAGTATGAAATGAATGAAAAACTCCATTATTTGGCCGGGCATGTTCACTCATGCCTGTAATCCCAGCACTTTGGGAGGCTGAAGGGGGCATATCACTCGAGGTCAGGAGTTCAAGACCAGCCTGGACAACAGAGGGAAACCCTGTGCCTACTAAAAATACAAAAATTAGCTGGGCATAGTGGCATGCACCTGTAGTCCCAGCTACTCGGGAGGCTGAGGCAGAAGAATTGCGTGAACCTGGGAGAGGAGGTTCTGTCAAGATTGTGCCACTGCACTCCACCCTGGGCAAGAGAATGAGACTCCGTCTCAGAAAAATAAATAGAAAAAAGAATAAAGAAAAACTCCATTATTTGCATCAGAAACAATGAGGAATAAACACCCTTTCAGGTTTTTTTTTTCTTCTTAAAAAAAAAAAAAAAAAAGCAATACAACATTCAATGAAAGATTTGGTAGGATTTTGCTACAGCCAAAACAGTTCCCAGTAGCAATCCTCCCTTTCTCTGTCCTATATTTTACTGTTTCTCTTGAGAGAAATCATGACATCCCATTTCTGGTTCATATGGTTTAGGAAAAAAATGAAAGCATATTGTCAGTCATATAATTGATATACAGTGCTGCTTGACATGCCTATTTTTAATTAAAACACATTTTAATTAAAAAAAGAGAGCAGTTTTAAGAAGAGAAGCTTTCTGCCAGATGGTGATTCCTAATTTACCTCAAATGTGTTGGGAGCCACATGATTCATTTTGGATTAGCCTGACTTAGTGCATCATAGAGAATAATAATTTTATTATGAAAAATAATTACCCACAGCACCCCCTTAAGGTGAGGGAAGTAGGTGTGTGGGGGTGTGGTCAGTGGTGTTAGTGGGTGTGTCTTACAGATATTCAGCGGGGAATTCTAATGGCATAAACAAGACTTTTTTGTAAAACTTTAATGCATGTACTCTCAAAAAAGAAATAGACCAGTGCTTCCTCGTTAATAAATAAAACCTGGGGGATATCAGTTTCAGGTTTGCAAATGCAAAATGACATTTGAGTGCCAGGCGTCAGGGCCAAGAAATACTGCCAGAAAAGAGTCCACTCATAGTGGCAGTCATGACTTCCAATGAATCTGAGTGGTACGAATTACACTGTGGCTCCCTTATTTTTTTTCCTACAGCTTCACATCTCACTGGCTTCATGACCAGACCTGAATTTCTCACAAACTCTGTCCTCCACAAATACATATGCCTCATATATTCCACATCTATAGATGATAGTAAGTGTGCATTGTACCATACCATAGTACTATAGGAACTACACCGGTAAGTATGGTTCTACATTTATAGACCACAGCAGGAGAAAACAAGGTGCACCAGAGAGTAGCAGTTGTTCAGAAGAGTTTCTCCTTGTTCAGCAGAGTGAAAACTGACACTGAAGTATTCCAGATCATAATCTCAGCATATATTTAAACCCGACTTTAATTATCCAAGTCTTACATTTCAGAGAAAAAAACAAACTAGTAATCCCTGGATATGTGACTTGGGTGAACTACTTAACCTCCATGAGTTAATTTGTCCAACTGTGGAAAGAAATGATAATACCTGTCTACCACACTAGTTGTAAGGAATGAATGGAATAAGGGCTACTAAAGCATTTTGTAATGGTCAGAATATAAAATATTAATAGTGAATTCAGAAACTTTTTTTTAGTTCTACTGGATTTGAACATTCTACGGTCTGAATAAAAGACAGTGGCATTGATGTTTTAAAATATCTTTTCTGAAACTCAGGAGAGATGAGGCAAAAGAGAAAATACTCCAGGTTTTTTGGACCTCTAATGAGCCAAGGTAGTTATTTTTAATCAAGCTTTGGGGTCTATAATTTTAATCATTTACAAGAAGCTCATAATTTCCTTTTTTTGGTCCAGATTCAATTCCTGAGTTATGACTGGTGTTAAAATATCCCTACAAAGGAGAGAAGGCATTGTCAAGAACAATCATGCCTTTCAAAAAAAGATGTCATTTTATTCACAATCCTGGTGTGAAATATATCCCAATTTGAAAAGAGGGAATTATTCAACGGATTCAGTGAGAAGATTATGCTTTATGGTGTCTTTTAAGAATGTTTCACTGTTTAAACACTGAGTTTCTGACCACAAGTTTATGACAGGCTTAGCACACAGTATTCATTTTTAGAAGTTTTTGTAATGTAGTGAAATGAAATTGATTTGACAAGTTGTAAAAACTTAACAAATTTTAGACGCAATGTTCTTTAATAATAATAAAACTTTAATCCTCTTGTAACTCAAACTTATTTGTGACAGTCACCTTGTATTTTTCATTCAGTATTGAATGTAGCAAAGATACCACATATCTGCTATCAGAGAATTTATCAATGATGGAAATTAAAGTGAGGAAGTGTAGTAAGAAAGTTAAGTATCTTTAGAAGTCAGATATTTGACAGATGTCATATAAATCTTGAGGTTAATGTTAATCTTACCAAACACAGTTTTACTTCTAAATATTAAAGCATATTTACACAAAGAGTATAAAGACATGGCTCATTACTTTACCAAAATGCAGTTGATATGACACTGCTGTAATTTATCTATCTAACTCCTACTTTTTATATTAGTTTACTTTGCATCGGCATGATTTCTAAAGTGTTTAGATCTTTTAAATTTGCATTTCAAAGTAGCTATAAAATATGTATTCCATTGCAAAACATTAGCATAAAGTGATTCGATATTATATATTCTGTTGGAAATGCCAGGAAGAATTCCACAACTATTGCATTTCCATCTGGCAGCATCTTCCTACACTGAATATTTGCATAAATATTTCAGCAATAAAGTAAAATTATGAAACATAAACTCTTTAAGTTATATTCCAAATTGATAACCTCTTCAAAATTTAATAAGCAAAGGAACTATGCAATTGCAAGGAAATTACTATAGTGCTTTCCACCTATTTTGAACTGTCCTGGGGAAATAGTTCTTTCTTCAATACATATTTTACTCATATCTTACTGTTTATGTCCATAAGGAATGAGTATTCAGTGGTTGAAAAAATGAATTTCTACTCAATATAGGTATGAATGTTTAAGTAGTCTGGCTGAGTTTTCCAGAACATTATTCAGCTTGAATGAAAGAGCTATGTGCTGAGTTAATAATAGGTGACTGTCATAGAATCGGGATATTATAGAGCAAGAATCTTCATTTTATTTAAATGAATGCCATCTTTTTTAGTGCAAAGATAACATTCATCCTCAGAGCTACAATTTTCAAGATTGGTCATGATTGGTGTGCTAACCAAATTTCCAGAAGCCCATTGACTTTTTTACCAGTGATATGAGACAGCACCTTTATTTTCACCCATGTCATGCAAGGGATGTTCATAGTTTCACTTGTATGTGAGGATAGATATCAGAGAGGTACTTTATATGCTACTTTATTTAATAGCTAACTCTGCAAATATTATTATACATTAATAAGTAGCTTAGAGTTCCACAATGGAGTTAGAACAGGATTTGAATTTGGCTCTGCCTCTTATTAATTCTGTGTGCAATTTTCTTAAAACCGTTTTAATCCATTTACATATCTTAGAAGAGTGGTCGCAATCATGACAATCATTATTCTCTGAATTGAGGGAGAAAATGTATGTCAAAAACTCACCCCACTGCCTAACATAGGTAAAGTTTCAGAAAACATTCTGAAAACAAAGTTTCAGAAAACATAGGTAAAGTTCCTACTAAAATCTGTTCTTATTTTTATTATCATTGTGATTACTAATCTGCCCAAACTTTACTAAATAACTTCTATCAAGTACAGTTCTTATGTGTGACATGATAGAGAAAGTGACAACCTGGAAGTCAGAGCACCTGGATTGTGTCTCAGGTTCATCACCTCTAGGGTTTTCGGGTCAAGGTTTGCATCTCTGAACCTCATGTTCCTTATGTTTAGATAGAGGATTAAGCTTAAAAATAATAGTCAAAATTCCTTCCAGTTTGAACTTTCTAGAAAATGAATTCTTCCATAGCTGAACAGTGGTGTTGGAAGCTTAAACTTCTAAGCTCTACCAAAACATTTTAGCCACCTTACCTTTTCAACTCTGTGAGGTGGGTCAGTATTTGGTGAGCACTGGTTCTATCTCTGTCATTGTGTAAATAATTCTATGAAATAGGGCTTAGCTCTCAAGGTGTAAGGAGATTTTCAGATTGCTGAAAATCCACAGGAATGCTGGGTACATTTCATGGTGGCTCAATAGCTGATATTAAGCACTTTGTGTTTAGCTCCTAGATGTTTTACACATATTATTGTATTTAATATCATCTGACTTTAGTTTCACAATAACTCTGCAGTTAGAAAACTGGAACTCAGAGAAACAAGAAAGTGGGAAAGTTGAGTTAAAAACTCAGCTCCTTTTGACCTCAAAACCCACATTCATTCCATCACTGTACAGTATCTCATATGGCATAGGCTTAATTCTTGGTTATTTAAATGAATTTTTGAACATTTTGGTGAAAATTTTTATGCAAAAAATAAGAGATTGTATAGTAAAAAAGGGTTTGTGTTGTAAATATGCTAAAATTTGAAGTTGAGGCTATTAAACGTGACAGGTTGAAAATCATCAGAAAATCTTTTGATTTTTTTCCTCGGTTTTAATTAGAAATGATGATGATAAAATAGGAATTGGAGTAAACTGGTATTTTCCTTTCAATGAACTTGATATTTTTTTAATACTTATTTTCAAAAAGGGATAGTAAGGCTACCTGATGCTTCTTTTAAATAAATTTTATTGTGTATATTTAAGGTATACAAAATGATGTTATAAGATACAAATATATAGCAAAATGGTTACTATAGAGGAACAAATTAAGGTATCCATCATCTTACATAGTTACTCATTTTTTTCCCCTGGTGGCAAGAGCAGCAATAATCTACCCATTTAGCAAAAATCCTGAATACAATGCACTATTATTAATTATAGCCCTCCTGTAGTACATTACATCTTTTGACTTATTCATCCTGATGTTTTTAAGCTGGAATCTGTTGGGGAAAAATTGATGAATACTTCTAAGAATTTTTCATTAAAAAAAAATCTGTAAACTGTACTACTCTCAATAGAGATTAAATTACCTAATATAAATATATAAAAATTTAAAAAATATATCTGCACACTATTTTGAAATTCATTCTCTGGGTAAGAAAAACATCATGTCAGCGCTTTAGAGACCCAAGATTCTCAGAAAACCAGTGGAGGAACTGATGTATCAATTTTTGCCTTGAACAGTTCCTGACACCTTCATGCTCTTACTGTTCTGTAGAGCTGAGGATATACAGATTTGTGATGGTTATGCTTTCCATTGGCCTATGGTTTCCCAGGCAACATTGCAGTGTCCCAGTATATCAGCTGTGCAGGTATGAATATGCCTGTTTTGCAGATGAGGAAGTCAGTGTTCAGAGAGGTGAAGTGACTTATTCAAATTCTTGGGGCTGGAATCAGACTCAGGTCTCTCAAAGTCAACTCCAATCATTTTCCAATACCTCCCACTTATTCTTACAATAATCCAACACATAATTACTTATGTTTCTGTGTTTTCAATGAGTTGGGGGAAAATGGTCAACAATGCGTGTCCTTAATAGCACAGTCACCACATAGTAACTGCAGGATTTTTTAGTGCTACTAGTCTTTTTATTTTAATATTTCTATTTAAAATTTTTATCTTATTTTAAAAATTTTATTTTAGTGCTGCTTCTGTAGGAATCAATGCATTCCATGGCATACACTAGTAAGTACAAGATCAAATTGCAAGATAAGTTCTTGCATCAATTTTGTTTTAATATTTCTCACTGGGTTAGTCCTAGTTTATGGTACAGTGAGTGCACAGCAAGATGGTAGATTTAAATAAATCATAGACCATAGGAGCTGGAGGAACCTTAGTTTGTCAAATCCCTTGCCATAAGAAAGTAGGAAACTGAGACCTCAGATATGAAGGAAGAGGTGACAGGTTACACAGCTTGTCTAAAGTGAGGCAAGAACTCATTCGTTATCCCTAACAGTGTGGAAAATACATATCACCACCAGTATATTGGACAATTTGGGGTGCTACTAAGATGATAATTTTTTTAATGTACTGGTATATTTATGCATTTTTAAAAATTCTTACTGTAGAAAAACACATGGAAGAATAAAAGGTGTTTTTCATAGTTGGCCAAACCCTGCTTCATCTGGGTTTCGGCAGCCCCATTGCTTATGGGGTCATTATGGGACCTTGTGCTTCAGCACTGGGGTGTGGAGCTGTAGCAGGCATCATGATGATCACACCTCTAATATGTTTTGGGGCATACTCAGGAGTCCCAGGTTCTTACAGCTCCTTATCTGCTCCATTTCCCACCATGCTCACAGGCTTCATTCAGCTCCTTAAATATACCAAGTGTTCTCTTGCCCCAGGCCCTCTGCATATGCGATTTTCATTGCCTGTAATCCTCTTACATAGGTAGGTTCTTCTCTTTTAACTTCTTATTTTGACATAATTGTAGATTCACATGCAGCTGTAAGAAATAAGTGATAGAGAAATCTTGCATATCCTTTACCTAATTTCCTTCAGTAGTAACATCTTGCATAACTATAGCACAAAATCACAACCAGGAAACTGACAGCAGTATAATCCATCAACTTTCATTGGATTTCACCAATTTTACAAACTCTGTATGTGTGCGTGATGCAATTTTATCATGTAGACTTGTATAACCACCACAGTAAAAGTACAGAACCATTCCATGACAAGGTTTTCTCATGCTACTCTTTGTAGTTATAGTCACGTCCCCACTTTTCTCCTTCCCAAAAGCCTGGAACCACAAATCTTTTCCCTATTTCTATAATTTTGTTACGAGATGAATATCGCATAATAGCTTTTTTTTTTTAATACTTGTATTGGGAAAAATTAGCCCTCTAAAACCATAATTTAAGAGAGATTGCTTGGGATCAAAGTAACTTGGATATGCAAGTTTTTAAAAAGTAGCAATTTAAAGAAACATAGTAAGTAAACAATAATTCAGGTGGTACACAGCTTTGATGAAAATTGTGAAGGTAGTAGATGATGCGTGTGGGGGACAGAAAATTTGAACAGGATGGAATAAATGGTTAGGGGGAGGAAGACCACCTGTTCAACCCTTTTTCATGCTAAAAGTAACTTTTAAATGTGGCTAGGCATTTCACGTCCAGTTCAGTTTTTAGGGCTTAGTTATAAAACCAGCTAGTTGCCCACATACATTGAGCAAGCATGGCGGATCAAGCACAAAAGAGTTTACCAACACCCTGGCTGACTCTCTAGCGGAATAGAAAATTACCAGGTGACAGGCAGAGTCTAAACCCTGAACGTTTTCATTGAAAAAGTTTTGGTTTTCTACTTGTAATTAGTTCTTACTGAATCAAGGGGAAAAATGAGGTAGAATTAGAATACCTAAGAGATTTTAAGTTATACCACAAGGCATAAAATAAAACCTGCTTGTTCTTGAGGAATTTGTACAAGTCTACCAAACTTACTTGTCTGTCATATACATAAATAAATAAATAAATAACAATCAGGGCTAAAAATACATGACTCTTAGGTCTAATATATTATTGTTTGTTTCATTCATCCTGTAAGTGTGATACTAAAGAAAATACAATTTTAAAAAAGAGCTTAAGTACAGGTATTTTAAAATTTACTTTGCCAAGGTAGCTCTTGTAGTAGTAATAAGAATAAATTTTTCAACCCAGATGTATTTATTAATATTTATCTTCTGTCTGGTAAACTAGAATGGAAAATGCGAAGTAAGTTTTGTTCCAATTGAAATGCAGCATCAGTTCCATCAAACACCACCTTCTATCCTATTGTAAACAAATTAGGATTCAATAATTCTTTGTTAGCTACTTCATTTATTTAATTTAGGATAAATTTTACTAGTTTAACAGTGAATTCAAAAGTTACAAATTGTTTCATTTCCTAGTGAAGTGCAAATTGCATTTCATGAAAACTAACTGTTACCACTAGAGTTATTTTAAATTTTTGTTTTCATTTCCCATGAAGTTCTAAACAATAACAACAAAATTGAATGAAAAATTGTTACTCACTGACTTATAAGACTAAAAACAAATCTGTTATTTCAGCTAGATTCACTCCATAATTTCATTACATTCTAAGAAATAAATTTAGTCAGCTTTTACTGAAAATGCACAATGGAAATGGCTTGTGCTAGACTTAGCGTAATCTTTAACACAAGTTATTCTAATTCTGGCTCTTAATATAAAAGAACAATTTCGTGTTTGAGAATCTTACTGCATCTTAATTAGAAACATCATGATACTATATATCTAGAAGCTATATCTGTAATATTTATCACTGCATTAATTCATAGGAATTTCCCCCTGAATATTATGAAGAGAGGCAGTGCATATCCTTTTAGAAAAATGTGTCTGAAGTTTCTCAATGGTTATTTTGGGAAAGAAGAAAGCTTCATTTCATGCTCTAAATTTTATAAACTAGATTTCTATAACATTCTTCTTATTGGGATTTTGAAGAATGCAGAGTGATTATTCTCCTGAGGAAAGAGTATGGGTGAAAATGGCTGGTTGGAGATTTAAAATTATATCGAAGAAGAACTGATGATGCCTGAGTAACTCTTATTTCCAAATCTGACAGGCAGGAAAAGGAGAGAAACTACACTAAGAGAACTAGGAGGGTTAGCATTTTTTAAACTTTATGCGTGGTAAGTATAATAGCTACTTATAAGAAAGAAACATAGCATTTGTTTCACATAGAGGACTAGATCTACGTTAGACAGAAAAATGCAAATAACACTGTATTTTGATTCTTCATGGCAGTATTAAAAGAACCCAGAAAGCAATGATTATATTGGAAAGATTTCTTGCCTTTTCCATCCTGTTAAGACGCTAAATGTACACATATTGACAAGTCTGAATCCATTGCCTCCCACAGATGTACTAAACTTTTGGCTGTATTTATTGAAAAAGCATTTTCCAGGGTGGCTAGATTTGCCACAGTTGTACTCAGCTTATAGGTAAAGAGACTTTGAGCCACACCAACAGCCCTCTGGAGTTGTCATACCTTGCAGACATTACAACAATTCAGGCTGGATAGGACAGCTAGATGCTTCTTTTACATACACAGGCACACATGAACACACACATACAAACCTCCCTCCCCCTACACCACCAAATATACCAAAAAAGAGTTTAAAGAAACTGAGAAAAACTTCCAAAAGGATAAAAGGTACCTAATGATTTACTCCCTGAAAGTCTCTTGGAGGGCATAAATCAATGATGCTCATCCCAATCCGGCATCTCTCTTGTGCTGAACCCCCCCAACGCTATTACTGTGTCAGAGCAAAAACAAGGAAATGACTAGATCAGAATAGCCAGGGCTGAGGACATTTATCTAAATATTTAGTGCACAAGAAGGTGACATCATATAAGATCAGAGAGCTATATGTACTCAGAAATCTGAAAATTGATTTCTTCAGATGCATAAAATAGAAACTTGATAAGCATCTATTGTGGTTCTGGTACTATGTATTTATCCTGGATTCAAAATTATATTCAGTTTCTTGGAGAAAGAGTTTCTTCCTTTAATAATATTGATTCCTCCTGGCCCCTCCTGTCTTTACCCCTTCACCCCACCCCATCAAAACTCCCTCCCTGTGGTTACCAAGTCTCTGCCATTTTCTCCTCCTCCTCCTCCTTCTTCATTATTTATTTTTATTATTATTATTATTATTATTATTATTATTATTATTATTATTATTTGAGATGGAGTCTCGCTCTGTCGCCCAGGCTGGAGTGCAGTGGCGCAATCTGGTCTCACTGCAAGCTCCTCCTCCTGGGTTCACGCCATTCTCCTGCCTCAGCCTCCCGAGTTGCTGGGACTACAGGCGCCCGCCACCACACCCGGCTAATTTTCTGCATTTTTAGTAGAGACGGGGTTTCACCATGTTAGCCAGGATGATCTCATCTCTTGACCCTGTGATCCGCCCACCTCGTGATCCGCATCTCTGCCATTTTCTACGTTACTATTGGAGAGGCTAAATTTGACCTGGACAATTTAAATTGAAATTTCCTTACAGGGTTATATACTCTATGAGTTAGGATACTACTCTTTTTACTAAAGTAATTATAGAGTCATTTTTTTCACTGCTTTATTTTAGAAATTAGAAGTAGTTTAATTCAAAAATCTTTAATGAAGGCTGATTCTGTTCATAAGAAAAATTCTTCTTAGGGTTAAGTTGTGTTATCGTTCAATCCTATGCTATACCTTGAATATGCTATTTTAGGCAAGGAAAATATCAAACATATTCTAGTGTCACATGTGCCCATTTTGACCATGCCTATCTTCTCTCTGTAATGAGACCATATATTTCCTCAGAATGATAGGTTGTGTTCAGGCTTTGATGGGGATTTTTGTTTTGTTTTGGAGGGTGGTAGTGTGTTATTTAGCAAGTCCCTATTGCTACCTCTATAGTAAGGGTGGTGGACAGAGAAACCTGGAAAAAACTTTGATTTTGTTGTTAGCATCTGAATTACCCATTTTAGTATGGAAGAAAATAGTCATGAGAACATCCTGAGCTTAACTACTCCTAATTAGCTAATTAGAGATTTCTGACGGTGGAATCAAATATCTTGAACCATTAACAACTTTTAAAAATGTGTGTCAGGATCGGAAAGAGTTAAGCATCCAAAGATGCCTAATTTACTCTCTAAGAGTAATTTAGGCCCTGGGTGGTTTTTGACTCATTCTAGTTTTAACTTTCTATCTGAAGGAGCGATTCACATGGAGGCAGACAGATAGAACAGAGCTTTCATTATAGCAGAAACATGCACTGTGAGCCCCTTTGATGCCTTGCAGAGGCCATGCAAAAGAGAGAGCAGTTCTAAATTATACTTCTCACAATGCTTCCCAAAGAGAACATGGCAAATGAATTCAATTCTTTTAAACTAAATTGAATATCCAAAGGAAAATAAATCCGAACAACCAACCTCGTTTTATGTGTTCCATTCCCGTAATTTCACTACACTCCCATTATTTGAATTTGGTTAGATCAAATTTAAGATAAAACACCTTAACACGAATTTGTAGAATGAGTTTTTAAGAGAGAGAAAGTGACTTGTTTCAGGATGGTGAGATAGCGTTCCTGTAATTGAATATCACTTGTATTCATGATGTTTCACTGTCTAGCAATGTAGGGTTTTTGTTATTAAAATAAACCTAAGAGAATCTAAGTTCAGGAGAGAGACCCCATGGAACTTACTAGGATTTACATATGTACAAATACAGAGACACAGAAGAGACTAAGGAGAAAGTGCTATTTTCTGATATATTTCAAGGTAATAATTGAAATTCTTTGGTGATATGTATTTTTCAACTAATGAGCTTGGCACAAAATCAGCCTGGGCACACAGACACACACATGTACAAATGCACACAGACTGGAAAATCAGTGAAGATGACTCAGGTAAGTTCTATCAATGAGAGGACAGGAACTCTTGCCCCTTGGAATAGATTGTTTCAGAGGAAAAATTACTGTGTCGGTTAGAATGACTCAAATACCTAATCAAAGATCATGAATGACTTCTGATAGGGGATTTTCTGAAACAAAGGTCCTTTATTCATCCTGCTTTAGAGTAACCATATTTACTTCATTGGAGGTTTTTTCTTCATCATATCGATATGTACAAATCCTCATAAGAAGGAGTAAAATAGTACTTATTTATGTATTGAAGCAAGAAACGTTTATTGAGAATTTATGAAGCACCAGGTTCTATCCAGGATATCTGATGAGAACATGGATAAATGTAACACAACCACTCCCCTTGGAGTCTTACCACCTAGCAGGACTACAAGATATGATCAACTGGGGAATAAATGCGAGAAGTGCCATGAGGGATGATATACAGAAAGTCCTGGGAGCTCAGACTAAAGAACAGCTGATTCTGCTCCTAAGGGGCACACAGAGGGGAAAGCTGTAGAGATGAGAAGGTAAGGGTGGTGATATTTAAACCAAACTTTGAAGGATAAGACTTGGCATCTGGGGAATGTTGGTATGTGAATAGCAGTCAAAAGATAAAATTAGAAGGCACTTGGTTTAGTGCCAAACCAGGAGCCAGCAACGGCTGTCATGGAAGCAAACTCAATGCCCTAAAGAGAGGGATGTTAGAAAGGTGGGGAAGGCCAGCAGTCACAGGGTCAGATGAGAAATTTCTGCTGGACATGCCTGGCTGCTCCAGTGTCTTCGATTATCCCCAGCATCTACTGTAATCATTCCCAACCCCAGGGACTCTCATAAAGGTAGATGGGGGTATCTGGCCACTTCCCAGAACCATAGTAGGAAAAGGCAATCCAGGCAGAGAAAATAGCCTAAGTTAAGGCTAAATTCTGCAGTATAATTAGGAAATGGCAAGAGGTATTTGTGGCTTGAGTGTGAAGCATGAGCATGAAATATAATACCATGGCCTCGCCTGTTGGGAGATTATGCCTCTGACAGGATTACCTACTTTACACAGCAGGTGCTGCAGGGACGGGTGGGAAGGCCAAGGCCTTGACACAGTCTCTGCACTTCCCAAAAGAGCCACACCGCTATTGATAAAACTGCTTCAATGAGAACTTGGTTGACTCTAAAGCTTTTCAACCAAAGATTTCAGAGAGTTTCAAAGATACGTGCCAAAAAAACAGGTGCCTAAAAACTGGACCTAACTACAGTTCGTATGTCACGTAGGCTTAAAATTATATAATCTGTGAAAAATCCACAAAGCAACCTAGAGAGTAGGTGAGATGTAGATGACCGGGACATGCTTAGGCTGCACTTATGAGAGATTCCCTTGATAGTGGAAATAAAAATGCAAGCATGGTATTGTGAGCTAAAGTGCCCGTGGAATATCATACAGTATTAACATCCCCCCCCCTTTTTTTTTTTTTTTTTTGTTGAGATGGAGTCTTGCTCTGTCGCCAGGCTGGAGTGCAGTGTCCCAGTCTCGGTTCACTGTGAACTCTGCCTCCCTGGTTCAAGCGATGATTCTCCTGCCTCAGCCTTCCGAGTAGCTGGGACTACAGGCGCACACCACCATGCCCGGCTAATATTTTATATTTTAGTAGAGACAGGGTTTCACCATGTTGACCAGGATGATCTCGATCTCCTGACCTCATGATCCGCCCACCATGGCCTCCCAAAGTGCTGGGATTACAGGCGTGAGTCACTGCGCCCAGCCGCATTCATTGATTTTTAAAGGACAAGGCAAAGAAAAATACAATTATATGCTGAAAGATTTCACAGTCACATAAAATGGTGTGAAAATTAATTTTTCATAAAAGAAGTGTGGATTACTGACCCCTTACATTTAATGGGAATCTAGTCTTTGCCCTGCCTTTCTGATGGGTCATGTGACCTTGAGAAAGTTTTGTAACCACTTTAGATCCCTGAGTCTTTATTTTTAAAATGAAAGTGATACTACTCACGTGTCTACTTAATTAATTAATGTGAGAATTAAAAGATGTCACACAGATAAAAGTGTTTGGTAAATTATAAGATACATGTTAAAGATAAGTGTTATCAAAGTAGTCAATTTTATAACTTTAAAATTTCCAAAATGGAGTTTATTTCTAAATGTATAATATATTCTATGAACTGGGAATTAGAATAGAACAAAAATGTCAGGTGGGGTAAAGTGGGGATAGTAAAAGAAGAAGGAACTTATGCTTCAAACCAATAATGAAAGGACTGAATGCCAATAATCAATAATCAAATAAAAGCAGAAGGAAGCTTATGCTTTAAGCCAATAATCAAAGGGCTGTAAGAAAAGATCCTCCTTTAAAAAGCAACTCATAAAATACCTGAGTAGGCAAGTCTTATGAAGAGAAAGCAGGTTTAGTCTCATGCAGTTATTGCAAACAGCAGGCCTGTTGTGAAAACAGAGACCCATAGGTATAAGTTTTGTGTGCTTTCCCTTGTTTGTTAGCTGATAGCACAAACACAGAGGTGACAGGGCAGGGTGGGTTTAATAAATGACACCTTAGAGCAAACATGTATACACAACTTTTCACTGCCAAGTAGTGCATGACTGGACAAATGTAAATATCTGGACCCAGAGGACCCCTCCCTGCTTGTCTAAAGATGTTCGATGCAGACATCATAAGGAGCCCAGGGACCATTAAGCTTTCACTTTCTTTCAAATTTATGAGCATGTAGTCTTACAGGTTAGATTTTAGTAGGGCATCAGCAGTATCTTCTAAATGGGGAATGTCATTTTTAAAAATTTGCATTTGGTGTACTACATATAGTAGTATTCACTTTTTCTGGTGTACAATTGCATGAATTTTGTTTAAAATGTGCATAGATTCCTGTAACTGCCACTACAAACAGGAAATAGAACAATTCAAATATCCCAAAGAATTTCCTTGTGTCTATCCTTTATTGTTAGACTCTTCCCCTATCCCTAACTCCTGGCAATTACTGGTGTCTGTTCTCTGTTCCTATAGTGTTGCCTTGTCCAAAATGTCATATAAAGGGAATTGTTCAGTTATGTAGTCATTTGCTGGTTTAGGTTTCGAGCTATGACAAGTTATTGTAAAAGTGCATCCAGACTACGCTATCAAAAGTAAGCTAAGCTCAGATTCAGTTAGAGACAGGATTAGTTTTGGCCAACCATATGCTTTCTGTTCATTCTTTGTGACATGAGGTTTACAAGATTATGTTCTAATAAATGCTTTTTTTTTTCAATAGCCCTTTCTTCTCAAGGGCATCAGTAGCTTTATTTCATCAATGGAACTAAGCTTTATTCCATAATCATTTGCTGACCGTTTGTTTTTTAAAATGGAGGCTATGGTGCACAATGCTGGAAATTTGTAAGTAAGAGGCCCTTGTCTCTGCTCTCAAGAGGCAAGAAGTGCTCCATCAGCTGCTTTCTGGTGCCAGATGTCTGCTATGGAATTCTCCATTCTCCTCAGACAATATCGGGGTTATTTTTATCTTTATATATTCAACATTTGAACATGTACAATGTGCCAGACACCATTCTTGACACCTTGGGATAAAACCAGCGAAACAGAACAGACCAAAATTCTTGTCCTCATGGACTTGACAGCCCAGCTTGTGAAGACAAATAATAAACCATAGACAGAATAAATAAATTGCATGGTACGTTAGAAAGTGAAGGATGATTGATATGCAAAAAGATAAAGTAGAAAGAAATAAGAGTGCTATAGGATGATATGGTTACTAAATAATTGGCAGTGTACATTTTTAAGGAAAGTGACATTTTAGCAAATATTTGATAGAAAGGCAATTAGTTATAAAGTTACCTTGGGAAAGAGTATCCCATGTAGAGGACACCGAGAGTGCCAGGATCCTGAGGTGGGAGCATGCCCAGAGTTTAAGGAAGAGCAAGAAGGTCACCTTGGCTGGAGCAGAGAGAGCAAGGGGCTAGTAGATGCCATTAGAAAATAATTAGGGGATGGAGAATGAGATCACCTGGGACCACAGTAGACCATTGTAAAGAATCTGGCTCTTGCTCTGAGGGAAATTGGAATGACTGCAGGGTTTTGAGAAGACAAAATGCTTGATATGACTTACATTTAGAAGGATCTTTCCAGCAAGTGTTTGGAGAATAGATTGTAGAGGGCAATGTAGATGCAGGGAATCAATTGCAGTAATCCAGGAGAGAGACCAGGGTGGTACAGACCATGCTATTCACAGTGGGAGGGGAAGAGTTGGATTCTGGATATATTTTTAAGGTAGATTCAACATGATTCTCTAAGAGTTTGGGTGTGGGTTGTGATTTTTAAAAAAAGTGTATTCAAAAATGACTCCATTTATTTTTGGCCCAAAGAACTGGAAGTTTGGAAATCCCATCAAGTGAAATAGAAAGACATGAATTTATCAGATTTGAGGAACGAAGATCAGGACATGTTGAATGTAAGAGAGATATTAGACACGTGACATTTGGGTTATATCTGGAGTTTGGAAGAGAGGTATGAGCTAGGGACACTTGAGACTTCTTGGTATATAGTTGGTAAAGTTATTTGACTGGATCAGATCATCTATCATGTCACTGTAGATAGAAAAAATAAGAGGGTCAACGATTAGCCTGGAGCCTTCCAACATTAAAAGTACCAGCTGAAGACACCTGGAAGGATGACAGTAAATGCAGGAAAAAAAAAAAATCCAAGACAATGAGGTTTTCTGGAAACCAGTGAAGGATGCGTATGAAGGAGAGAGTGGCCAACACTGTCAAATGGTGAATGTAAGTAAGGTGAGGATTTACTGGATTTAGAGTTAGGAATCACCCAAATTTTACTGAAAAGGATGGTGCAGAATTTTGTAGTCTTGGCTGTGAGGGAGAAGGCAGCCAGTGAGATTTGCTTAAGAACTTCTGCACAGCATGGGAGACAATTGCTTATTTCAGCTGCACCTCCAAATTCTCAAGTG
This sequence comes from Chlorocebus sabaeus, assembly GCF_047675955.1. Classification (NCBI taxonomy): domain Eukaryota; kingdom Metazoa; phylum Chordata; class Mammalia; order Primates; family Cercopithecidae; genus Chlorocebus; species Chlorocebus sabaeus. The sequence goes on along the minus strand of NC_132918.1, from coordinate 31,608,300 downwards.
TTTGGATTATTAAGTTGCCCAGTAGGGTCACGATTCTGGAATAAGTCAGATCTTTCATGTGGTACATGATTAGATACATTTTACCAAGAGCTGCTTTTTCTCCCTGTGGAACCAAACCAGCCTCATTGTTCAGTTGGGCATTATATGTTCCTGTACATGCCATTCTCAAATAACTGTTTCCCTCCACTCCTCCTCAACTGCCTGCAGGAAAACTGGTCAGGCCCAGGAACAGCTGCCTCTCATAGAGTACGGCCTAGGAATTCCCATCCTCTGGCCATGAGCTTGTCATTCCTAACATTGAGCATGTGCTTCAGGCAGAAGGGATCATGACCTTTTTGCTTTATCCTCATCCATTTCCTCTCTATATACTGCTGTCTCTACACAGGTGGCCCCTGAAGACTAGTCATTTTAGGAAAACACTCCCCAGTAATTCTGCTTTTGCCTGATAAAGCAATCCCCACCCCTGGATCAGCAATGCCATTGCCTTCTCGTGTCCTGGGGTAACTGGGCCCTTATGAAGAAAGCTGTATGAACAAGGAGAGGTGGTTCAAAGAGCCTCAATAACAGCCACTTACCCCATTTCCCTCTCTCCTTTCTCAGTTTTCTACTTCCAAATATTCCCAATGGCAACTTTTTTGAAATCAAATGTATACTTACTCTTCTTACTCTCCCTTGAGTGTGTATAGTTGGAGATGACCAAGGTCTGGTTTCGGAGCGGTTAACAAAAGCAAACAGATGCAATAGAATTATGTTAATTAAAAAGTGTAAAAAGTAGCATAAAGTGATTCAAAAAGTAAAAATTGGCCTAATAAGTAAATCATTTTAATAAGTAATAGTTATTTTATGTTGTATGTAAAAAAATAAAAAATAACCAAGGACCATGTCCTTAGGTAGTAAGTAAAATTTCCTCTTTTGTAAAGAGCAGAGTGAAATACAAAAAGATAATAAATGAGTACAGCAGCTGCTACATTGGTTTGAAAGCTAGTAATGCAATAGTAAGGAGCCCAAAGGATGAACCCAATGGGCTTTCACAGGTTGTCCAATAATAAAATATTGAATAAATATGATAGCCATTGCCCCTCCCCACCAGACAGATACACATCTGTGCAGGTACCCATCTGGCACGCTTTGGTGGATGAAATCGTCATGCTTTATTATCTTGGATTCGGTGAGACCCCAACAAAACACCCACCAACCCAATCACTCTCCAAACAACTATTTTTACAGTACAAGATGATTATCTGACATCTCTGCTCCATAGACCCCTAACATTTAGTCAGGTAATACCAATTAATTCCAAGCATGGTGTTTGGAATTGCAACTGACATTGTCATGTGAAGGCCATTTGTTTGGTGTCAGTTATCCCTATTTTGACAGAAAAATAAAAGTATACTTTTTGATATTGATAACCAGTTCTATTTTCACCTGGTACTTGGGGAAGAATAAAGAGAAAATCAGAATATATCTGAATTCAAATAGGAAAAATATACAGAAACTCTTCAATATTTTTAAGATGAAAACTGTATTTCTTTGGACAAAGCAATTCTAAAATAGCAAACTTCCTCTTTTTTTCTCACAGTGTTGCACTTCTAGTTTTCATGTTACTGGTTCCAATAATGCAATAACAGTATAATACAGATTTTGATAACTTTTCAAAGGAAGAACATTTTTACTGTTTTTTTTGTTGGCAGCACATCTTATCACTTTGACTACTGTCAGCTTGTTTCAAGAACTGCATATTAGGGAAGCTGGGAAACAGGGATTTGGAGTTTGATGCAGCCTTCTAAATGGCCAATAAAAATAATATATGAGAATGTTACTTTTAGAAGTGAGCACATAGTAGACACTCAATAAAAATACTTCTTGATTTATGCAGTTATTAGGGAGGACTTTGTGGCCTAGAATGTATGGATTTTCTAGAACTACGGATCCGGGAATTAAAATAGCCTATAAATGATCAATAGCAACAAAATCAAGACCCACAGAGAAATAAATCTTTATTTCTGCTTCTTGCATGTCAAAAGAGAAGTTTGCATGTTAGGACTTGTGTGTGGCACATAGTAGGTGTTCCATGAACATTTGTTAAATGAATTTATAGCAGAAAATACTTATAATATTCTCCCCGTGGCTACCCCAGAGGCACAACTCTCAATTACCTCTACTCTACTGTTAGAGATTTAGAAATGCTTTGTGTTTTGATTGAATGCCACCTCTGCAAGTTTGGGCAGCAGAAATGGGGAAAACAGCTCCCATTGCAAGGAGTTGGGAAGAGCAATGTGAAAGTGACGCATGGGTTCAAAGCTCACCAAAAATCCTCCACTTGACTAATTCATCCCTACATTATGTGGGAGTTAATGTGGCCCTTTCCCTTCAGGATGGAATAGAATTGAGGTAGTCCTTAGCAAATTTATGTCATCAGATGCTTTCATAGCTAATGCCTGTGTGTGCTCAGGATTGTTGGAGGGCTGTTCATTCATTCCCTTGGATGCTCTTGGTTTGTTGACAATGTTTCAAAATTGTTTCAGTGCAAAATGAAGCACCTAATAGGCTTGGAGTTAAGGCATCCTCCACACACTAGCTCTTAAATCTGGTATTTCATTTCATGGCAAGAATTGAGCCTGACAGTGATGCCATGGAGCAATGCCTGGATCATGCTGAATTCATTACCATCTCCACACCCTGAAAAGAGAAGTGTTGGGGCGGGTACCAGAGAGACGGCAGTCTTGACAGGGATGTCTCCTGATATGAAGTGTAGTATTATTGGCCTGCCTCTATTGATATTGCTCCAGAGACAGATTTTCCACTTTCAGAATATTCTGTAACAGAAATTATATGTCACAGGTTATTACATGATAATTGCTTTGTTATGGAGTGGTATATTGAAATGTGCTTTTTTCTGGGAAGTAGAAATTGACTGTCAGGGGCATATGATGTGTATCACCACTAACTGTCTAAAGTAGCACCCATTCTATTACTCTTTATCCTTTTGTCTTGATCACTCTCTCATACCATATATATAAAATGTACGTATTCCATTTATATAAATGTAAGCACCATGAGGGCAGGGAGTTTGTCTGCCTGTTTAGTGCTATACCCTGGTGTCTAGAACAGTACCTGGCATGGATATTTTGTTTAAGTTCCTTTCTATGCACTACATTAAATGGTTGAGTTGATTGCCCTGATCTAGAGTCTTTTCTTGGAATCCAGTGGTGCAGTTTGTCTGAGTCAGTAGCCCTCTGTTCCTTCCAGGATGACTTCCGGCTGAGTAACTTCATAGAGAATGCATGGCCCTCACCTCTAGTGACCTCAGTGTGGCCCAAAGCAACAGCTCCTTTGCTTTAGCTACTTCACACATTGGATACAGTGAATTATCATTGTATCTTGCTATCACCCTTAAGACCCCCTCTCTTGGTTTTTAATTTATCCTACACTGATCCTCTTGGCAGACTTTTCTGTACTTAGGGTTCTCAACAACTACTTAAATACAAATGAAAATCAGTTGTATTAGACCATTCTTGTATTGGTATAAAGAAACACCCAACACTGGGTTGTTTATAAAGGAGAGAAGTTTAATTGGCCCATGGCTTTACAGGCTTTACAGGAAGCATAGTCTGGTATCTGCTTGGCTTCTAGCAAGGCCTCAGGAAGCTTCCAATCATGGCAGGAGGCAAAGAGGGAGCAGGCATGTCACATGGCAAAAGTATGAGCAAGAGAGAAAGAGAGTGGGCTGGGAGGCACCACACACTTTTAAATGACCAGATCTGGTGTGAACTTGGAGTGAGTACTCACTTACCACCAAGAGAATGACCCCAACCATTCATGAGGGATCTGCCCCAATGATCCAAACACCACCTGCCAGGTGCCACCGTCAATATTGGGGATTACATTTCAACATGAGATTTGGGCAGAGACAAATATTCAAACATATTATTAGTGTAGAACAGTGAATAAGAACTTGGGCACTGAATTCAAGCAAGCCTGGGTTCAAATCCTTGTGTCAGCACCCTTTACTTAAACTCCCTACCATTCAGTTCCCTAAGCTGTAAAAATTAGTTAATATCCACTTCACATGGTGGCATAAAGTATTCAATAAACATTGCCTGTTGCTATCACTAATAATTTGTATCTAGATTTGTCCCTCCAGGCTTAATCACTCGCTGACTCTCCAGATCCTTCTCTCATAGGCACCACTGGATTTGGAGTTAAGAATCATCCAATAAAACTCACCCACATCATCTCCCTACCCACACCTCCCACTATGCCTGTTAACCTAGAGGAGTCCTGCATGTAGATTGCATGGGACAGCAACATTTCAAAAGATGCTTTTGACAGGAAAAAAAATGTCTACATCATAGGAATGCTATTTTTATTTAACAAATGACATTTAGAAATACCAATCTGTGCTATCACCATGATTTCAATAAAAAGTATTTCAATGCCCCTGAAAACTAGAAAAAATGTAGATTAATAGCCCTCCTAAAAATGAAGATCTAGCAACAATATCTGAGCCATGCCATCTATGTTTTTCTCATCTCACTGAAGACCTACGAAAATGTAGTACAGATAAACACTGGCCCGCAGGCTGGCATTTGAAAGCTCTTCTTTGCCATACTCAACCTATCTCAAACTCTGAGAGCCTCCAGGTTGGGAGGCCGAGGTAGGCAGATCACTTGAGGTGGGGAGTTTAAGACCAGCCTGACCAACATGGAGAAACCCCATCTCTACTAAAAATACAAAATTAGCCAAGTGTGGTGGTGCATGCCTGTAATCCCAGCTACTCGGGAGGCTGATGCAGGAGAATTGCTTGAACCCGGGAGGCAGAGGTTGCCGTGAGCTGAGATCACACCATTGCCCTCTCAGCCTGGGCAACAAGAGCGAAACTCCATCTCAAAAAAAAAAAAAAAAAAAGTCTCCAGGAAAAATTCTGTAGTCTCCTTTAAACCATACTTTCTAATGGTCAATCCTACTCTCTGTCAGAAACTTCATTCTTCTGTGAAATTCCATGACCCACATGTTGTAGCTTGTGATTTGTTTTAATTAACTTTAGTATAGCCTCACTGCCAGTCAAATAATAGATGCATAGCTGCTTATCAGACACTTTGCTTATATAGCCTGTGTAGAGTTAGGACATATGGGCATTCCTGGATATTCCTAACACAATTTATCCATATATCAGATTTTTTCCTTTCTCACACAGAGTTGTGAAACTTTGCTCCCACCAGCTAGCTTCATCCAAAATGCCCTCACCCTAGGATATCCTGAAGAGGTAAGACATTACTAGATAAAAAGTTGAATAATGCAAGAAATAATAATTATTCAAACAACAATATAAAGAATGTCACAAGGTAGCATATCACTGTCAAATGAATGGCATTAAGAATCCATGCTTTAGTAACTCAGGATACCTTTAATGTCTGTATTAACTTGTTCATAAGATAGCACATTACTGTTTTCATATATTTCTCCAATATCTCTCTTTATTTCTATATTCCGACTTTCTAATTATTGCCTAACTCCTGATCTTAGGAGGAGTCTTTCTAACCTCCACGTCAAACATCTTTCCTTTTTTACCTGTCTTGAGTCCTCCCAACTCCTCTGATCAAACCTCTCCACTTCTTAAGTGCACCCAATGCAATTATTGCCAGTAAGTACCTCCTTTTGTTTGCCATATTCTCTGTATCCTCTACAAGTTTTCATGGACTCCCAATTACTAGCTTACCTAACAGCCCCTTCCTACCTTGTTTTGTGCTACTATAAGATGCTGCTTCTCTCTTCTTCCTTGACTAAACAGTTCTTGGGTAGTCACGTTCCATCTCCTAGCTCCCCACCGCATGCTTTCTCCACCTCCACCACATTTATTCTCTTATTGCACATATATAACCATACTAACTTTTAGTTACCAGCTCTGTGATTTTTATAGAAGCAAACTGCAGTTTTTAGCACTGGCCTAGCAATCAGAAGACCTACGCTTAAGTCCTGAAGAGTCTCATATTGGCTAATGTTGAACAAATCACTGAATCAGTTATGACCACAGCATTAAAATGGTGGTACTAGACATTGGTACTATTAAAAATTTTATTACTTCATGAAATAAAAATTTGACAACCCTTTAAGGTAGCCTTTGCTCCTAACAATAACATTAAAAACTACTTTTGGAAGCGTTGCTAGGACATGCAAACTACATGTCTGACAATTCCTACATTAGTGGACATGGTGAAAGATACGGGTAGAGAAATGATGTGGCTCAGGTTCTGCCAACTTTAGGCCCAGCAGGGCTTGGAGCTTGTGAGAGATGAGTTTGGAAGTCAGCAAGTGCTTAATCCTGGAGAGACATGTCTTGACACAAGCTACTGATTATAATAATAGGTAAGTTATTGAGTGTTAGCAAATTAATATATCAACAAATGAGATGATGTGTATGACTGCACTATGTAAATAAGTCAGGACAACCACTATTCTGCAGCTGATTAAATCCTACTGATGTTACACTTGGGTACCCGGTGCTTTTGGACAAGCAATGGAAGAGAAGCGATGGTATCTGGGGCTAGGTCACAGCCTGTCCCTACCCCATGGAGGGCTTCTGCTCTACTTCGTATTTTTACCTGAGAACAGAGAGTTTTTTTTCTCTTGTTTCAAAAATTGTGTGATATCAATGACAATTTTCAGTGTTTTAGTCCATTATCTTCAGTAACAACCTGTTAACTATTCACATCTCTTCCTCTGTTCAAATTTCTGGTCCCGCATCACTTTTATTTATTTTAGTAATTTAGCAACCATAAAATCCTTTTTCAATGAAATAATAACATAAATGTACTGTTGAGGAATTTGATTTCAATAATGTCAATTCAGCAATATTGTAATATTGGTAATACTTCATTGTGGTATGTATTCTTTGTCAGTTGTATAAGTGAGTATTCTTTCTCAAGAATAGAGATAGTATTTCAGAGAGATATGCAATCAACATTATATCTATATACCTTTAACATCAGATTGATCATCTATAGCAAAAGGATCTCAATTTGGGGTGAAAATAAATTTTTTGATATTACTTATATGCAAAGATATATTGGTTCTTCTGAAAGAAAGGAATGCCATATAGCTTTTAAATTCATGAATAACTGCCCCCAAGTGATACTTGTCATGAATATAAATAACATTGAAGAAGTCAATTTGGTACATAAATAACCCAAGGGCAGCCAAATGTAAAGGGAACAATTCAGCCTCATATCCAAATGTTTTGTCTGAACAATGACAGACACGTGGACATTTTAAATATTCAACATATGTAGAATATTGAGGTTATCTTGTTAAAATATTAGGATTGATTGATTTCTTTTTATTTTTCTTGAGGGCAATCAACTGGTCCTAGACATAATCCATGAACAATTTAAAAGGAAACTAAATCATTCTCTTCAACCATATTCACATTTCTGAGAACTGTTTCTGCGTGAGCAATGATAGAAAAGGAATTTGACTTAGGCCAGGAAGCATGAATTCTGGTCCCAATTTTCCAAGTACTAACTGTGTGACCTTAGGTAAAATTCTTTCTTGTTTAGGCATCAATTTCTACACATGCACATTTATAAATGAATGTAATCTTGTTAAAACCTAAATTGAATATGTCACTACTCTGCTGGAAACCCTCCAATGGCTTCCAAATGGAGTAAAGACCAGTCCTTGCAATAGCCATTGAGACTGTAGATCTGGCTCCCCATTTCTCCTCCTCCTCACATCTCCCTGATTCTTACTTGCTCACTCCATCTCAGCTATGCTGGCCTCCAACAGACCATGCACACTCTCTCCTTTTCTCCCCTAGGTATTCATGGGTGTGGTTCATTTCTATACTTGCTTAATTCCTTACTTAAATGTCACATTTGCAATGGGGCAGCCCTATCCCAATATTTCTTATGCCCTTTCCAGCTCAATTTTCCTCCCTGGTACTAATAACTGTCAAACGTACTATACATTTTATAGGCTTTGATGGTTAATTTTAATGTGTCAACTTGACTGAGCTAAGGGATGCCCAGATAGCTGGTAAAACATTGTGGTTGAGTCTGTGAGAGCATTTCCAGAAGAAAGCATTTGAATCTTTCTAAGTGAGTAGACTGAGTGAAAAAGATCCAACCTCATCAATATAGGTGAGAATCATCCAGTCGTTGGGGCCCAGAGAGAACAAAAAAATGGAGAAATGGATGAATCCACTCTCTCTTCTTGAGCTGAGACATTCGTCTTCTCCTGCCACCTGACATGAGAGTTCCTGGTTCTTAGTCCCCTGGACTCCAGAACTACATCAGTGCCCTATCTTGTCCTCCCACCTCCCCAGTTCTCAGGCCTTCAGAATCAGACTGGGAGTTATACCATTGGCTCCCTTAGTTCTCAGGCCTTCAGACTGAATTACACAACCAGTTTTCTTGGTTTTCCAACTTGCAGATGGCATATGGCAGGATATCTAGACCTCCATAATCACATGAACCGAGTCTCATAATCTTCTTTTAGGTTCTGTTTCTGTGGAGAACCCAGAATAATATACTGCCTTGTTTATTGTCTGTCTTTCCTGACTAGAATGAGAGCTCCACAAGGGCAGATATTTTTTTTTAATTTTTTTAAAATTAATTTATTATTATTATTATACTTTAAGTTCTAGGGTACATGTGCATAGCGTGCAGGTTTGTTACATATGTGTACTTGTGCCATGTTGGTGTGCTGCACCCATCAACTCGTCAGCACCCATCAACTTGTCATTTATATCAGGTATAACTCCCAATGCAATCCCTCCCCCCTACCCCCTCCCCATGATAGGCCCCGGTGTGTGATGTCCCCCTTCCCGAGTCCAAGTGATCTCATTGTTCAGTTCCCACCTATGAGTGTGAACATGCAGTGTTTGGTTTTCTGTTCTTGTGATAGTTTGCTAAGAATGATGGTCTCCAGCCGCATCCATGTCCCTACAAAGGACACAAACTCATCCTTTTTTATGGCTGCATAGTATTCCATGGTGTATATGTGCCAGATTTTCTTAATCCAGTCTGTCACTGATGGACATTTGGGTTGATTCCAAGTCTTAGCTATTGTGAATAGTGCCACAATAAACATACGTGTGCATGTGTCTTTATAGCAGCATGATTGATAATCCTTTGGGAATATACCCAGTAATGGGATGGCTGGGTCAGATGGTACTTCTAGTTCTAGATCCTTGAGGAATCGTCGTACTGTTTTCCATAATGGTTGAACTAGTTTACAATCCCACCAACAGTGTAAAAGAGTTCCTATTTCTCCACATCCTCTCCAGCACCTGTAGTCTCCTGACTTTTTAATGATTGCCATTCTAACTGGTGTGAGATGGTATCTCATTGTGGTTTTGATTTGCATTTTTCTGATGGCCAGTGATGATGAGCATTTTTTCACGTATCTGTTGGCTGTATGAATGTCTTCTTTTGAGAAATGTCTGTTCATATCCTTTGCCCACTTTTTGATGGGGTTGTTTGGTTTTTTCTTGTAAATTTGTTTGAGTTCTTTGTAGGTTCTGGATATTAGCCCTTTGTCAGACGAGTAGATTGCAAAAATGTTCTCCCATTCTGTACGTTGCCTGTTCACTCTGATGGTAGTTTCTTTTGCTGTGCAGAAGCTCTTTAGTTTAATGAGATCCCATTTGTCAATTTTGGCTTTTGTTGCCGTTGCTTTTGGTGTTTTAGACATGAAGTCTTTGAAGGGCAGAGATTTTTATCTATTTTATTCACTATTGTTTCCTCAGCACCTTGAACCACACTTGGAACATAAAAGACACTCAACATATATTTGTTGAATAAGTAGCTGAATTGATCATGTATGTTCTAAACATGTGTAGCTTGCCATACATCATGATGGTTGCTGAAAATCCAGAGGTGAATAAATTGGAATCCTAACCCTAGGGGAGGTCACAGACTGTTGGTGTAAGCCATCCCTTACCTAAACAGCTGGGCGAGTTTAATAAGACAGATGTTCCAGCCTCCATGTTGTAGTTACCAAACTCTCCTACAGAAGCGACTGAGGAAGATTTCATGGAAGAAAGAATGTTCGAGCTGAGTTATATAGCAATTTATCAATTGGATGAGACTAGAAAGAGGTCTGTATAAAGAGAGGGAGGGGTCATGTATAAGGGCATTCCCTACATCACAGGGTTTTAAAAGTTAAAAAGAAATAGTGTATATGGAAGTGCTTTGAAAAGTAATGCAATAATAGAGTACAGTTCATCACTTGGTATCTGTTGGGGATTGGTTCCTGGACCTCCCAAGGATACCAAAATTCACAGATGCTGAGGACCCCAATATAAACTGGGTAGTATTTGGACATAGCCTATGCACATTCTCTCATATAGTTTAAACCATCTGCAGATTATTTATAATACCTAGCACAATGTAAATGCTATGTAGATATTTATTATACTGTATTATTTAGGAAATACAAGAAAAAAGTCTGTACATGTTCAATACAGATGCAATTTTTAAAAATGTATTTTTGACTTGCAATTTGTTGAATTAATGGGTGCAGAACCCACAGATACAGAAGGCCAATTGTATGTGTGCTATCATTATTTACCCATGTTAATTTTTTTCTTTTCCCAATGGCATCATCTCATAAGACATTTCATAATGCAACTTTATGACAAAAGACAATAATATGCATTTGAATTTTATTGAAATAGCTTCTCAGAATTGAAATATTCATATTGGTCAATGAACATATGAAATAGTATGCCTCAGCATTTTAAAACCTGTTTTTCAGTAATTAAAAACTGTTATCTCTAATTTCTCAGGCTGAGTACAAATTAAGTAGGACACTGTGAAAAAAAATTAGTCTTAAAATAAGCTATACTATATTTCTCAAGTGTACAAATTGTTAATTAGAATTGGGAAGTGAACAGAAGGAGCTTAAAATAAAGACCTTCAATTTCAAATTAAAACTGAAAATGGACCCACATTTGGCACTGGCGTTAATAAAAAGCTAAGATTTATGGAGGCTGAAGTAGAAATAGGTAATTTTAAAAATATTTAAATAATTTTGATTTAAAGTTTTTATACTTGATTGAAATGTGCAATTTGTTTTTTAGTAGGATTTTAAATTTTGAATAAAATATTTTTAAATGAATTTTTTTTATATTTTCACATTTACTTTACATTTTATAACGTATTTAAACTTTGTACACTTCGAAATCAATTGCATTTTGATTTCAGTAATTTAGATTGGAGTTCAGAAAATTATGCTTTGCAGACCAAATCCGGCCTGTCACCTGTTTTTATATAGTCTACAAAAGCTAAGAATGGGTTTGAGGGTTTTTCTCTTTAAAACATTTTTAAATAGTATTGGGAAAAATCAAAAGAGTAATAATATTTTTTGCACGTAAAATTTACATGAAATTCTGATTTTAATGTCTATAAATAAAACTTTATTCAAACACAACCACAATCATTTGTGCAATTACATGTTGTTTACAGCTGCTTTCATTACAACAGCAAAGGTGAGTAGTGGCAACAGAAACCTTATAGTCTAAAATGTTGAGAATATTTACTACATATGTTTTATAGAAAAAGTTTGCTGATTCCCACTCTAGATTACTGTCAATAGAGCACAAAAAATAACTTTTATAAGCAAATCACTTATCCACTTAAATTTAAATTTATTTTTAATTTTTCTGAAAAAAAGGTATTTGCTCCAAAACAGAAAAACACAAGGCCACAGAAACATATCTTATTTTGAAATAAAGTTAAAATATGCAAATATTTGAATTTGCATATGAGTACAGCTCTCTTAATATCCTCTACATAACTTTTGTTATAAATTGACAAATTATAATACATATTATACATTTACATATGTATATGAATGTACATATATTTTTCATATTATACAGTTAATACAATTATACTATATACATATTATTGTGTGTATTTACGGGATACAAAGTGATGTTATAATTTATGAATATAATGTGGAATAATTAAATTAAGCTGTGCAGTGTATCTCCAAGAAAATACAGCCTTATTTCTCCTGTTTAATTAAGACTTTGTATCTTTGACCATCATCTTCCTATTTCCCTCAAATTCCCAGCCTCTGGTAATCCCCATTCTACTCTCTACTTCTTTGGGTTTGTTTTAGATTCTACATGTAAATGAGAATATTCAGTATTTGTCTTTCTATGTCTGGCTTATTTCACTTAGCATAATGTTCTCCAAGTCCATCTATGTTGTCACAAATTACAAAATTCCTTTCTTTTTTAAGGCTGAATAGTACATTGTGTATATATATATATACATACCACATTTTAAAAAATTATTCATTTGTTGATGGACATTTAGGTTGACTTCATAACTTGGCTACTATGAACACTGTTGCAATGAACAGGAGCGTACAGACACTTCTTCCACATACTACATATCTTTTTGGGTTAATACCCAGAAGTAAGATTACTGGATCATATGATAATTCTATTTTTAATTTTTGAGAAATCGCCACAGTTTTCTATAATGGCTACACTAATTTACATTCCCACCGAAATATTTTTACATTTTGTTACTCTTCTAAATATCACTGACCCATGAATGTAAAATCATAGCTTTACACATTTTAAAAAATTTTTATATTCTGACTGCATGTTTCATAATGGAGGAGGAATGAATATGTTAAAACATGTCCAATAGTTTGTTGACTTGATTTACAGCTTTAAGTATTTAGATATAAGGTAGATGGGGCTCCATTTGTACTTTACTCTGGACTCAGCAATGTTAGTGGAGCTGAGAAAAAGAGCAAACAGGGATAAGCAGGAAGGGCAGAGGAGGTGAGCAGGGTGATGGCAAAGCACTGATTTAACAGAAGACACTTAAAAAAAAAAAGAAATTGAGCGAATGAGGGTCAAAGAGGCACACACATCTCTGTGCCCTGTGGGAATCTGTGGGCACTAATAAGTAGATTAGTTATAGGAAAAGCTTTCTTTTTCCTCTGTCACTCCACATATCACGAAGAAACAGGCTGAAGCACAGTAAGGTTATTGGTCATACTGTTACTTAATGATGAGACATGACAAAATCAATTCATGCACCAAAAATTAAGAATTTAGAAGTTACAGAAATATTTAATTTCACCGTTATCTATCATAATGACCTTCCAGGGAACTTTCAACCTTATGATTATATTACTTATTAGATGTATTACTTAATATTGCCTGTGCCTGAGACTCATTTGTACAATTAACTGTCTGTTTGGTTCCAGATACTACACTAGAACTGTGGACTAAAGTAATAGAAATAAGCAGTCCAGTCTGGTGGCCATTAGCCATATGTGGCTATAGAGCACTTCAGTTGTGGCTGGTCAAAACTGCCGTGTATTCTAAGCATAAAATGTACACCAAATTTCCAAGACTTACTATGAAAAAAAAAGAATGTAGACTTTTTTGTTATAAACTATAAGTTTTTTTATTTATTACATTTTGAAAATAATATTTTAGATGTATTGGGTTATATTAAATGTCATTAAAATTAATTTTTCCTGTTTCTTTTTACCTTTTATAATGTGACTAGTAAAAAATTCCAAATTACACACATAGCATTGTATTTCCACTGGACAACGCTGGAATAAAAGAGAGTGTCCTCCAGGAAACTCACATTTTAGTCAGATCAATAAGTAAGCAAGCAATGACAGATGACCATCAGGTAAACATGAGCTGCTTTGACAGCATCCAAACAGGATGCTCAGATGAGCCCAGGAGGATCAGGGGGAACCTGGAGTGAGAGGTGATGCCTGGGCTGAGTTTTCACAGATGGGCAGGAGGAAACCTTCAGTAAGATGAAGAATATTCCAGGTAGAGAATAGAGCATGTGCAATGACACAGCAGTTTGAAGTAGCTTCTCATATTTGGAAAACTATTAATAGTTTGATATAATGACTGGGTGTGGTGGCTCATGCCTGTAATCCCAGCACTTTGGGAGACTGAGGTGGGTGGATCATGAGGTCCAGAGATCGAGACCATCCTGGCCAACATGATGAAACCCCATCTCTACTAAAAATACAAAATATTAACTGGGCATGGTGGTGGACACCTGTAGTCCCAGCTACTCCGGAAGCTGAGGCAGGAGAATCGCTTGAACCCAGGAGGCGGAAGTTGCAGTGAGCTGAGATCACACCTTGCACTCCAGCCTGGGCAAAAAGAGCAAAACTCCATCTCTAAGAAAAAAAAAAATTGCTCGATACATTTAAAACTAGGGTGGGTTTTTGGAGATGGGAAAAGTAAAGCTAGACAGACAGGAATCATCAATGAAAGGATTTGGAAGTCAGGCACTAAGGAAAACTTGGAGGAAATTTAGACCTGATCATATCTTAAAATGTGCCCTTTTCCAATAATGTTGAAGAAGCACTTACAAGCTTTGGAATGAACCTTCTCCAAAACAGCCTAATGTGAATTCTAGAAATGATATTGATTGTTCATTTGCAATTGTTTCATGAATGAACTAACTTATGGCTATTCAAACAGAGGAGTGCCCAATAGTATTGTTGTGTGGTGTATGAAATATAAATAATGCTTAGAAAGGTGATGAAAAGGCAAAAAGCCCTGTTAGGTAACAGGGAAACAAACAGTTTTCAGGAGGATGCAACCATTAGAAAAAGGCTACTTACGTCAGCTTGTAATTCACTAATTATTTATGCAAAAAGGAAGCTGTATTCTACCATCCAGCATACAACTTTTCATGCTTTATGCAGTCTTCACGAGAAAGAGACAAATGACCATAACCTCAAGGACTTTGTAAATAAATCATGTTTCTGGGCCAGTTCTGCACTGGAAGCTGGTCAACCTGGCACAACCATTGCTTGGCTTTTGCCTGTAGAGTACTCTTCTGCCAACAGCTGTGGCCACCTGCCTCCCCCCAAAAACTTCAACTTTACCCTTCATCCTGGAGCCAGTTGATTCCTAAGTAAGGAACACTTTAAGGACCCCTAATTTAGCATATTATTTGGCTTGATATCACTTCATATTTGTTCTTACCTCAAATCCCAGGTCTGATAACTAGGCTTTGGAAAAGCACTTTACTTTGAAACTCACCTGAATGGGCACCTGTCATTCTCTTTCATCACATCTGCTAAGTGCTGTGTTTCATATTCTTGGCCAGGCCTTCTCCCTTCTTTCTACCTCTCAGGCCTGTCCTACTCCAGTAAGCAAACTGTGATTCTGGCTCTTGCCTACCTCCTGGCCAGTGCACCACAGTTTATGGGCCTGGACACCCCTACTTCTACATCAGTGCCCCCATTTTGGGCTCCATATTGAAAACACTCACTGAGAAAAGCACACTTTATAAGAAGTCAGGAGAAATTGTGACTTCTGTTGAAAAGGCTATTTTTAACCCTCACTATTATAGTTTTTAAATGTGCTATCTGATTAATTTTATGAGCTTGGATTTTCTCTTCACAGGCTAATTGACCCATTGTAATACTGAAGTTGAATCTTCAAGAGTGTCTGAATGCTTCCATTTTCACTTTATTCTTTCTCAGTTCTTTGAGTTTTTTGAACCAAAAAGTAGCCTTGATTGCCAGGGGTTGGAGGTAGATTAACCATTTAGCTAGATTGTGGAAAAATGGAATGAATAGTGCTAAAAGCCAAGCACCGTTTCCTTTGATACAAATACCCTATTCTCCTTACATATCTATTAACTTGCTTAGTTTCCAATCAAGACTGGGTAGACAACTTTAGCCGGTCACCAAGGAGCCCAGTGTCTGATCCTGGGTCTCATTTACCAAAGAGCAACAGCCAGAATCACTTTCTTCCAAGTGCTTCATGGACATACTTTGAGTTTTATAGGTTTACTCCAGTGGAGGACTGGATCTGCTTTTCTTTTGCAAATGATTTGTTGTGGCCTACAGACCTATGTCCTGTAATCTTGTGGAAAATAAAATTAAATAGGAAGAAGAGGCCATGGAAAATCTATTGCATTGTTCAGACTTTGGCTGAAGGTGGCTGTTTCAGTCATCTACTTTGGGTAGTCATTTGAGACGCTGAGTGACTCCAGGAAGTGGTGGTTTTTGGGTAATGAAAGACAAGTACTTCTCCTGGGGACTGTGAATCCTTTATATTTGAGTAATTTTAATTTTTTCATCTGGAACTAAATAATGCAAAATTAATTGCATATTTTTATCTCTTCATCATCCTGTGGTATTTAAACACTTTTTAAAAACTGTGTTATTAATAAGCCTGCTTCTTAGGAGAAATCTTACTGATTTAGAATTTATAAAACAAAAGAAGGGGTGCACAACCACAAAAAGAGTGTAAGAGAGGAACAGCAGAAGTGACCATCCAGACTCAGGAAGATGGGTATGTACATCTTCTGTTCCTCATGATCAGGCACCGCCTTTGGTAAATTTGCTGCAAGGCCCTGTTGTGTGGGAGCAGTGTGGAGCCAGAAAATAGGATAGACTTTTGGAATGATTCACAGCATATGAAGGCAGAATTGATAACTCTCCCTGGAAAACAGGATATAGTCCTAACAATAATAAAAGCTCTTCAAATGCGAAAGTATTTTCTTAAGTGACTTCAGGCTGAAATGAGCTATCTTCAGTAGCCCCACATATCTGTATTCTCATTACCTAATTTGTAGCACATGGTGGAGCAGCCCAGGCAGTGTTGAAGGTTAATCTCAGTATTAATGTGGCATCAGTAATTTACTCTGTAGAGCCAGATCTTCCACTCAGGTTTAATGCATCAATCAGTTCCAGACACAATAAGGTGGCATGTAGAGGTATCTGGACAAAAATAATAATTTCTTTATGAGGTTGTGTTGATTTTTAAAGGTCTTTTCATAGAGATATAATATCAAATAGATCACTGACTCTTGGATGGTTGTTTTTGTTGATGTTGTTTTGTTGTTGTTGTTAACTTTCAGAATATTTGGGATCTGTTAAATCTCATCTCTGACCAACCGCACAGACAAAAACTCTCTAAAGAGGAAGAGGTAGTAAATATGCATCTGTTATGTTATTGTTTAATTGGTGTCAAGCTATAGGCTCCTGACTCCCTTGTTTTTATGTCAGACTCACACTACACTCTCTGAACTCCTGGTATAGCACTCTCAGGAAGACTCTTAGCTCTCTCAGGCAGAAAAGCAAGTAACTGAAAGCAACTCTGGAAGTTGGATCTGTTCATCATCACCTGTTATTATCATGAAGACACAGCCTCTTGTAAAGGCTTTGTATCTGAGAAGTCTGCCTCTAAAGTCACAGTGGCAATTAATAATGCCCACATCTAAATCAAAATTCCTACTGCTGCTCTTGCTGGTAATATAAGATTCTTCCTGTTTCTTTCACAAATTAGTTGATAACTGTCTCTGCTTCTCTGTTGAGTGAAAGGATTTTAATTACACAATGCACAGCAGCACAAAGCTTCATCTCCCGGCCAGCGGACAATGGAGGCTTGTGATAAAAACACATTAAACCTTCATTGAGGTTGTTTACACATTTGTAACGGTGGTTGTGGTCGTCTCTGATAGCAGGGACAATAAAACCTTAGGATGTTCTTTTCATTAGCCAATGATTTTATAGCCTGCGGTGGCTTTTTAACCATCCATGCATAAAATGGAGTAATATAATTTGTAATTACTGGAAATAACTAGAATAACTAGTGGGTTTTTTTTTTGTTTTGTTTTTTGTTTTTTGTTTGTTTGTTTTTTGAGATAAAATCTCACTGCAACACCCAGGCTGGAGTGCAATGGCGCAACCTTGGTTCACTACAACCTCCGCCTTCTGGGTTCAAGGGATTCTCCTGCCTCAGCCTCCTGAGCAGCTGGTATTACAGGCGCCCGCCACCATACCTGGCTACTTTTTTTTTTAGTAGAGACAGGGTTTCACCATGTTGGCCAGGCTGGTCTCAAACTCCTGACCTCAGATGATCTGCCCGCCTTGGCCTCCCAAACTGCTGGGATAACAGGCGTGAGCCACCGTGCCCAGCCAATAACTAGTTTTAATTCCCCCAACAGATATTTAGGGCTTTCACGTGATTCTGAAGATTCATGTAGTGCACTGATAGTCCCCTATTAGTGTGCAACACCCACTGCACGCTGGGAAGTTCCATAGGCTTTTTCCTCAGCCTTTAATCGATTTTTCAGTAAATGGGAAGCTTTCTCTTTTAAAAAGTCGAATTGAATCTTATTTACAATAGATTTTTCTAACTCAGAGATATGGACACCATAGTGGCAATGTTGATTTCAACCAGACGACAAAAAGAAAAGCTGCCTGGCTTCCTGGGGAAACAATTGGATGGGAAAAGAGATAGGTCGGTGCCTTCATCTCTGAGAAGAAATGTGGAGAGAAGACTCTCTGGGAAAATGAGAGAGGTCTGTGTTCTCACCTAGCTCTACCATGTACTATGCATGAAAGAAATCAAGATGGCTGTGGCCCATTTGAAGTACTCAACTGTATTTTCCTTTTGTTTTCTAGCAGGGAGTCACAAATACAATTTTGCATTGCAGAGCCCTAGTTTGATGCCTAAGATGTGGATTTAATTTTCACTAAAATCAAAATGTGACCGTCGATGTTAGAGAAAATATGGCAGAAAGGAAAAATTTTAAAACTATGTCTAGTTAGTTTGTAATGCTGAGTCAAGTTGCCTTGAGTGTCCAAAAGTTCCTGGAAATGTTTGTTAAGTTCTTTCATTGAAAAAGCTTGAATTTTAAAGATAGGCAGTCCTACAATCCCAAGAAGGTGGTTGACAGCAGAAATCCCATTCATTGGTGAACATTGGGTTGTACAATCTTTCTCCCTCTTCTAGCTCTATCAGTATCACCACCACATCAGGAAACAGCTGTCAGTTGCTTTGTTTTCCATCAATTGTTGATGTGTTTAAGGCTGACATAGTTTCAATTTATGTGTTTTCTTTCCATAAGAGTCACTAGTGATATATAGGCCACCCAAATTCTAGATGTGACATGGTCAGATAGAACTTTATTTCTTTTCATAAAAGAAATAAGATTAATTCTGGTTTTAATCTTCCTTATGTCATTATTTTACTATTACCATTTTTATTAACATAAAACTTATTAATATATTAATGGTAATGTTAAAATATAGCTTTATACACTAATATATGATGGTCATTAATACTAGTATATTGCATTTATAATAATATCTCTATTTGCTTAGCACCTACCAAGTGCCAGGCTTTATATACATTGTTTAAAATCTTCACAGCATCCAAACAAGATGGAAATTATTGTCCCAGGGTTACAGATGCAGAAAAAGAGTGAGGCCCAGAGAGGTTTAGCAACTTTTTCAGTGCCACATAGCTAGCAATTAACACAGTTAATATTCAAATAACATATGGTCTGACTCCAAAACTCAAGTAGTTTCTATCATATCCTACTGCACCTCTTTCTCACGCAGTGGACCACGCTCTAGTAAAAGATGTGCTGTATATGGAAAAACACAGTCTACAACAGCTCATAACAGAGCTTAAAGAGTGGTTGCTATTTTAGTCTCTGCTAATGCTATAAATGTGCCAAATAAGTGTCACCTTCATGTGGGCAAATTTTAACTACCTCATGAACTACATTTACAAGGAGATGCTTAATTTACTACAGTTTGTTTATGAGTGCTCTTGTGTGAGGTGAATCATTTAGGGCAGTTTATTTTTAGAGTTACACAAGGAGTGGATTAATAAAATACACGCTCAAACAAGAATGTCAAGCAAATTTAGCTTGAAACACAAGGTAGACATAGTGTACTAAGAGGGCTGAGGATAAAACTTTGAACTTAAAGAGTCTTGATTCCTGTTTGTAACCCTGATGCCCAGATCACTGGTTTGTATTTCACAGTATCGATTTTTCAGTAAATGGGAAGCTTTCTCTTTTAAAAAGTCTGAATTGAATCTTATTTACAATAGATTTGCATTCTTCAAAAAAAAAGTTTTTAGCATATTTAGTTTAGGCCAAAAAACTTGGAGTCATCCTCGACACCTTTGGTCTTATACCGCATATCTAATCAATCCATCCAAAAACGCTTGATGGTGGCCCTTAAAGATTTATGGAGATGATGAACACTTCTTCCCAGCTCTACAGTTACACCCTAGTCTCAGCCATCATCATTTCTCACCTGGATTTCTTTCCTTTTTTTTTTTTTTTTTTTTTTTTTTAACACTCCATTACCAAGGCTGGAGTGCAGTGGTGTGATCTTGGCTCACTACAACCTCCACCTCCTGGGTTCAAGACATTCTTGTGCCTCAGCCTCCCAAGCAGCTGTGATCACAGGCATGCACCACCATGCCTGGCTAATTTTTTGTATTTTTAGTAGAGACAGGGTTTCACTATGTTGGCCAGGCTGGTCTCGAACTCTTGGTCTCAAGTGATCTGCCCACCTCAGCTTCCCAAAGTGCTGAGATTACAGGCGTGAGCCACCACGTTCAGCCATTTGCCTGGATTTCTGTAATACCCTTTGAACTGGTCTCCTGGCTTCACAGCTTTCTTGGTCGCTGTAGCATGGAAAAAGAGAGCTGGATAGTTGAGCCGTAGCCATAAATGCTTTGGCCTAAAAGGGACTCATATCACTTCTACTCATTCTTTTTTTCATTTGACTAGAATAAGTCACATAGCCACACTTACTTTCAAAGGAGCAGGGAATAGTAATCTTCTGTTTATCAGAAATAGAGAACTAGATAGGGGTAAACATAAGTAATGATACCACAACTTAGATCTAAGCCACTTGGCGATGAAAGCAAAAAGTGAAAGTTTAAATTGCTCTCTCTGCCTAATAAGATGACACCAGTTCATAAGACAGGAAAACTTTTACCACAACTTGCATAATAAACAACAGTTGAACAGCCGGGCATGGTGGCTTATGCCTATAATCCCAGCACTTTGGGAGGCTGAGATGGGCAGATCACTTGAGGCCAGGAGTTCGAGACCAGCCTGGCCAACATGGCAAAATCCAGTCTCTACTAAAAATATAAAAATTAGCCAGGTATGGTGGCGCATGCCTATAGTTCCAGCTACTCAGGAGGCTGAGGTAGACTTGCTTGAACCTGAGAGGCAGAGGTTGCAGTGAGCCAAGATTGCACTACTGTACTTCAACCTGGGAGACAGATCAAGAGCAAGACTGCCAAAAAAAAAACCCACAAAAAACAAACAAACAAACAAACAGAAAAACACACACACACACAGACACAGAAATAATCAACATTATCTAATCCAGCCAACAAACACTTGCCAAAAACGAAACACTTGTTCAAAAATGAATACTTTCTTATTGTAGGGTATTTTAGAGCATTTTTAAAATTATACTTTAAGTTCTGGAGTACATGTGCAGAATGTGCAGGTTTGTTACATAGGTATACATGTGCCATGGTGGTTTGCTGCACCCATCAACCCATCAGCTACATTAGGTAGTTCTCCTAATGCCATCCCTCCCCTAGCTCCCGACTCCCCAACAGGCCCCGGTGTGTCATGTTCCCCTCCCTGTGTCCATATGTTCTCATTATTCAACTCCCACTTACGAGTGAGAACATGCAGTGTTCGGTTTTCTGTTCTTGGGTAACTTTGCTGAGAATGATGGTTTCCAGCTTCATCCATGTCCCTGCAAAGGATATGAACTCATCCTTTTTTGTAACTACACAGTATTCCATGGTGTATATGTGCTACATTTTCTTTATCCAGTCTATCACTGATGGGCATCTGGGTTGGTTCCAAGTCTTTGCTATTGTGAGAAGTGCCACAAAAAACTTACGTGTGCATGTGTCTTTATAGTAGCATGATTTATAATCCTTTGGGTATATACCCAAGTAATGGGATTGCTGGGTCAAATGGTATTTCTGGTTGTAGATCCTTGAGGAATTGCCACACTGTCACAATTGCTACAAAGAGAATAAAATACCTAGGAATACAACTTATAAGAGATGTGAAGGACCTCTTCAAGGGAAACTACAAACCACTGCTCAAGGAAATAAGAGAGAACACAAACAAATGGAAAAACATTCCATGCTCATGGATAGGAAGAATCAATATTGTGAAAATGAACATACTGCCTGAAGTAACTTACAGATGTAATGCTATCCCCATCAAACTACCTTTGACTTTCTTCACTGTATTGTAAAAAATTACTTTAAATCTCATACGGAATCAAAAAGGAGCCCACGTAGCCGAGACAATCCTAAGCAAAAAGAACAAAGCTGGAGACATCATACTACCTGATTTCAAACTATACTACAAGGCTACAGTAACCAAAACAGCATGGTACTGGTACTAAAACAAATATATAGAGCATTTTTTAAAATGGGCTTAGTTAGTTCACTTTACTTTTCTTGTAGAAAAACACTATGTAATGGCCACAGCTAGAACTTGGGTCCTCTGTGTGGAAATTCTTGTGTGGTCTTTACTAGATGGTCAGTGAATTCTTCATGGAGGGACTTGGCAACAGTCTCTTTCCGGAGGTCAGGGATCAGATAGCTGTAGGTCTTGGAGATGGCATCAAAGGTGGCCTTGGTAAAGTTGCCTAGGGCAGCAGTGCAGCCCTGATCAAGGTGTAGCAGTCATCAATACTGGCCATCATCAGTAGCTTCTTAGGCAAAGGAGCAGAGGTGACCAGCACAGAGCCAAAGTGGTCAGTCACTCCACAAGGAATGATGTGGAGCATACTGATCTTATTCCCCAGTAGCCTCTGCATGAGGAAAACAGAGAGCTTGGCCAGGGTGATGGACCCTCAGATGGCAGTGGCTACCTCCCTGAAGCATTTATCACCCAGATGATGTGGCCATTTTACCTGCTCCACTGGCTAGCAAGAGTCTGCTTTTGCAAGGGCATGATCTTTAAATTTTCATCCTTGAGGGATGCCCCCAGGAAAAAGTCCATTATCTCAGCATTTTTATGCACAGGGAGAAGAGACAGATCTCTTCCAGGGACTTGATCTTTATGTCCTTGACCAGGAAGCCCAACTTGGTGACTGGGAGCCACTCACCCTGTCTTGCTTCTGTGAGCTCTGCAGGCTCCCAGGCCCTCCCACAGACCTGGTGTCATTTGCCCTTTGGTGTTTTATCAGACAGGCAGCTCTTTAGAGTATTCTTGACCAATGAATTCAAATGCTTCTTAAGGGCACTATTGAATTATCCAATACATCAAGAATTGTCACACTTTTTCTTTAAAAGTCCATATAGTAAAATAGTTTAGGCTTTGCAGGCTGTATGGTCTCGCTAGTGACTATACAACTCTGCCATTGTAGTACAAAACAGTCAAACACCATACAATAATTGAGCATGTGTTCTTACACACACACCACACAGACAGACACACACATACACAAAAATAGTGGTAAGCTTAAACTGGACCATGGGCTGAGCTGTAGTTTGCTGATCTCTGTAATATACCATCCACATAGCAGTGCTTGCTCTAAATAATATCAAGTGATATCAGTATAGACTTTAAAGGGAATGGAATTCAGTTATCTCAACAGTTGCCAAGTTTTGCCAAATAAATTTATTTCTGAAAAAAAGAAGAGCTAATTAGAAACATAAGACAGTATTCAGTTCTCCTTGAAGAGGTCCTTTACATCCCTTGCAAGTTAGATTCCTAGGTATTTTATTCTCTTTGAAGCAATTGTGAATGGAAGTTCATTCATGATTTGGCTCTCTGTTTGTCTGTTACTGGTGTATAAGAATGCTTGTGATTTTTGCACATTAATTTTGTATCCTGAGACTTTGCTGAAGTTTCTTATCAGCTTAAGGAGATTTTGGGCTGAGACAATGGGGTTTTCTAAATATACAATCATGTCATCTGCAAACAGGGACAATTTGACTTCTTCTTTTCCTAACGGAATCCCCTTGATTTCTTTCTCTTGCCTGATTGCCCTAGCCAGAACTTCCAACGCTATGTTGAATAGGAGTGGTGAGAGAGGGCATCCCTGTCTTGTGCCAGTTTTCAAAGGGAATTTTTCCAGTTTTTGCCCATTCAGGATGATATTGGCTGTGGGTTTGTCATAAATAGCTCTTATTATTTTGAGGTACGTTCCATCAATACCGAATTTATTGAGTGTTTTTAGCATGAAGCGCTGTTGAGTTTTGTCAAAAGCCTTTTCTGCATCTATTGAGATAATGATGTGGTTCTTGTCTTTGGTTCTGTTTATATGCTGGGTTACGTTTACTGATTTGCGAATGTTGAACCAGCCTTGCATCCCAGGGATGAAGCCCACTTGATCATAGTGGATAAGCTTTTTGATGTGCTGCTGAATCCAGTTTGCCAGTATTTTATTGAAGATTTTTGCATCGATGTTCATCAGGGATATTGGTCTAAAATTCTCTTTTTTTGTTGTGTCTCTGCCAGGCTTTGGTATCAGGATGATGTTGGCCTCATAAAAAGAGTTAGGGAGGATTCCCTCTTTTTCTATTGATTGGAATAGTTTCAGAAGGAATGGTACCAGCTCCTCCTTGTACCTCTGGTAGAATTCAGCTGTGAATCCATCTGGTCCTGGACTTTTTTTGGTTGGTAGGCTATTAATTATTGCCTCAATTTCAGAGCCTGCTATTGGTCTATTCAGGGAATCAACTTCTTCCTGGTTTAGTCTTGGAAGAGTGTAAGTATCCAGGAAATTATCCATTTCTTCTAGATTTTCTAGTTTATTTGTGTAGAGGTGTTTATAGTATTCTCTGATGGTAGTTTGTATTTCTGTGGGGTCGGTGGTGATACCCCCTTTATCATTTTTTATTGCATCTATTTGATTCGTCTCTCTTTTCTTCTTTATTAGTCTTGCTAGCAGTCTGTCAATTTTGTTGATCTTTTCAAAAAAACCAACTCCTGGATTCATTGATTTTTTGGAGGGTTTTTTGTGTCTCTATCTCCTTCAGTTCTGCTCTGATCTTAGTTATTTCTTGCCTTCTGCTAGCTTTCGAATGTGTTTGCTCTTGCTTCTCTAGTTCTTTTAATTGTGATGTTAGAGTGTCAATTTTAGATCTTTCCAGCTTTCTCTTGTGGGCATTTAGTGCTATAAATTTCCCTCTACACACTGCTTTAAATGTGTCCCAGAGATTCTGGTATGTTGTATCTTTGTTCTCATTGGTTTCAAAGAACATCTTTATTTCTGCCTTCATTTCGTTATGTACCCAGTAGTCATTCAGGAGCAGGTTGTTCTGTTTCCATGTAGTTGAGCAGTTTTGATTGAGTTTCTTAGTCCTGAGTTCTAGTTTGATTGCACTGTGGTCTGAGAGATAGTTTGTTATAATTTCTGTTCTTGTGTATTTGCTGAGGAGTGCTTTACTTCCAATTATGTGGTCAATTCTGGAATAAGTGCGATGTGGTGCTGAGAAGAATGTATATTCTGTTGATTTGGGGTGGAGAGTTCTATAGATGTCTATTAGGTCTGCTTGCTGCAGAGATGAGTTCAATTCCTGGATATCCTTGTTAACTTTCTGTCTCGTTGATCTGTCTAATGTTGACAGTGGAGTGTTGAAGTCTCCCATTATTATTGTATGGAAGAGGACACAAACAAATGGAAGAACATACCATGCTCATGGATAGGAAGAATCAATATTGTGAAAATGGCCATACTGCCCAAGGTTATTTATAGATTCAATGCCATCCCCATCAAGCTACCAATGACTTTCTTCACAGAATTGGAAAAAACTGCTTTAAAGTTCATATGGAACCAAAAAAGAGCCTGCATTGCCCAGACAATCCTAAGTCAAAAGAGCAAAGCTGGAGGCATCACGCTACCTGACTGCAAACTGTACTACAAGGCTACAGTAACCAAAACAGCATGGTACTGGTACCAAAACAGAGATATAGACCAATGGAACAGAACAGAGTCCTCAGAAATAATACCACACATCTACGGCCATCTGATCTTTGACAAACCTGAGAGAAACAAGAAATGGGGAAAGGATTTCCTATTTAATAAATGGTGCTGGGAAAATTGGCTAGCCATAAGCAGAAAGCTGAAACTGGATCCTTTCCTTACTCCTTATACGAAAATTAATTCAAGATGGATTAGAGACTTAAATGTTAGACCTAATACCATAAAAACCCTAGAAGAAAACCTAGGTAGTACCATTCAGGACATAGGCATGGGCAAAGACTTCATGTCTAAAACACCAAAAGCAACGGCAGCAAAAGCCAAAATTGACAAATGGGATCTAATTAAACTAAAGAGCTTCTGCACAGCAAAAGAAACTACCATCAGAGTGAACAGGCAACCTACAGAATGGGAGAACATTTTTGCAATCTACTCATCTGACAAAGGGCTAATATCCAGAACCTACAAAGAACTCAAACAAATTTACAAGAAAAAACAAACAACCCCATCAAAAAGTGGGCAAAAGATATGAACAGACATTTCTCAAAAGAAGACATTCATACAGCCAACAGATACATGAAAAAATGCTCATCATCGCTGGCCATCAGAGAAATGCAAATCAAAACCACAATGAGATACCATCTCTCACCAGTTAGAATGGCAATCATTAAAAAGTCAGGAAACAATAGGTGCTGGAGAGGATGTGGAGAAATAGGAACACTTTTACACTGTTGGTGGGATTGTAAACTAGTTCAACCATTATGGAAAACAGTATGGCGATTCCTCAAGGATCTATGACTAGATGTACCATATGACCCAGCCATCCCATTACTGGGTATATACCCAAAGGATTATAAATCATGCTGCTATAAAGACACATGCACACGTATGTTTATTGCAGCACTATTCACAATAGCAAAGACTTGGAATCAACCCAAATGTCCATCAGTGGCAGACTGGATTAAGAAAATGTGGCACATATACACCATGGAATACTATGCAGCCATAAAAAAGGATGAGTTTGTGTCCTTTGTAGGGACATGGATGCAGCTAGAAACCATCATTCTTAACAAACTATCACAAGAACAGAAAACCAAACACTGCATGTTCTCACTCATAGGTGGGAACTGAACAATGAGATCACTTGGACTTGGGAAGGGGAACATCACACACTGGGGCCTATCATGGGGAGGGGGAACAGGGGAGGGATTGCATTGGGAGTTATACCTGATGTAAATGACGAGTTGATGGGTGCAGCACACCAACATGGCACAAGTATACATATGTAACAAACCTGCACGTTATGCACATGTACCCTAGAACTTAAAGTATAATAATAATAAAAAAGAAAGTATTCAATTAATGACAAAATATTAAGGTAATTTCCACTAAGCTTGAAGTAAAGAACAGGAAAAGAACACCTGACACACATTCATTATTCAGTGATGTTTTGGGAATTCCAGGCAATGGAATAAAAAAGCGAAAAATGTGGAATACATATTGGAAGGAAGGAAAGCAAATTATATTTTGTATAAGGAGTATGAAACTCTACCTGGAATATCTAAAACAATCAACTGAAAACTTGCAAAATTAGAAAATCAACAATAAGGTAAACATTAAAAAACAATTGGTTTGCTATATACCACCAATTGCACTTAGAAAATGTAATAGTAAAGATTTTACTAACAATAAGCCAGAAATTTAAAATGCCAAGGAGTAAATTAAGAAACATGTAAAACCTAAATGAAGGGACCAGAAAACTTTTCTAAAGGACATAAAATAATACCAAGAATAATGAAGTGGTTGTTGAGTTTCTAGATACAAGATTTAGTAATTTTAAAATGTCAATTTTCCTTATAGATATTTATTTACAAATTTAATGTAAGCCACTCAAAATTCCTACAAGTATTTTGTGGAAGTGGACAATTGATTTTAAAATTCTATGGGAAGATAAAATGTGAAGACAGAATTAAGCAAAATGTGAAAAAGAGGAACATTGAAGGACACTTGCCTTTCCAAATGTCAGAATTTCTACAAGGTCACTGTAATTTAAAGTGGTCTGTAGTTTTGAAAAATAAATGATAAATCAATGATACAGAATATGGACTTCACAAGTAAACTCATATAAAAAGAAATTTGTAATAAAGATAATAGTTCAACTTGGGAAATGGATAAACTATTTCATAAAGTATCTTGAAACAATCATTTTATTCATATGAAAACAGGCATAAATCTTCATCCTTTCCTCATGCCATTCATAAAATAAATTCCAGATGGCCTAACAATCTAAATATATACAAATTTATTAAAGCATTAGAAAATATTTTACAAGTTCAGGCTAGGAATATCTTCACAGGACACCATATAATCCTGGACCCAAGAAGGAAAATACTGAGATATTTTATCTGAATGCGGTGTATGGGTATGTGGGTGGGCGTGTGTGTGTAGACACAATATATAATATGCAGCAATACATATTTTGGACAAAAGCTTAATATCTTCAATATAGAAAAGGCTTCTAAAATTCATTGAAATTAGAAAGTGTATTTTTTCCCAAAAAGTGAACAAAGTCTACATATATTTAATATTTTCTTACATGGCAAGGGGTTTAAAGTGCTTTATTTAATCCTCACAAAAATTTTTTCCAAACATTACTAATCATTATAGAAAGACATGTTAAAAATGTTCCTCTATCTGATTGATGAAAATTTTAAAGACTTATAATATGAAGTGTTAGCAAGGTTTGGGGATAAGATTACCCTCATATACTTAGGGGGAATAAGCAAAGAATTTTTGGAGGACAATTTGACTGCTCGGTCACTCTTTAAAATGATCATGGCTTTTGATCTAGCAATTCTACTTATAGAAAATTCTCCTGCATAAATACTTGCATATATGTATTAAAATACGTGCACAAGGATAATTAGAGAAGTATTGTTTCTGATAGGAAAAAAATGGAACAAAAATGTTGCAGTGTATTACTGTTACAAACTAAGAATAAGACAGAGAAATGTGATTACTCTTTTACCTTAAATTGTTTGAAAAAAATGGCCCAAGAGTTGGAAACAGGCAAAAGAGGTTACTGGATATTCTTCCAATGGAGTATAGTTGTCCATGGTGACTCCCCATGAATGATCTGATTCCATAAGGAGGGTACAACTTTTACATTAAGTAAGCTATTTTGTAACTGAATTGGCAGAAGTTTTAGAAAACAGATATTAATGCAAATGATTCCTGTTCATGGCAATGCAAATGAATTACTCCATATTAATACAATTGACTTGGACCCTGTAGAAAATGATAATCTCAAATATAAAATTTAATCGCTCCATGGAATATTAAGCAATTTTACATTTATTAACCAATTATATTTCACAATCCTGACTGCATATATATGTAATGTCTGTTCTTCAAGTTGTCCTTTGAACTTGTTATTTAACCATTATTTAACATATTATTGACTCCCTCATTAATTTATGAATTTAAAACAGTCTTTGATGTGATTATATTTGCATGAGAGTCAGGATTGTACTTTTGTGAAAATTATAGATCAGTGCAATACTAAAGCAGTTAACTTTTATGAGACAAGAAGTTCTTTATTGCATGGTCTTTGCTATGGCTTTAACCATTTTTTCTTATTTAAAATCAAAATGGATTTTATTATGCCCTGGACAAGAATTAGATTCTATTTAGTGATACTGTTGAACTCTAGGTTGGGATAATCATGAGGCTTATCAGTTATACATGAAAACAAGAAACGTTTTCTGGAGGTTCTGTGTCACCTCATCTCATGATCCTTCAACACAGATCTAAGATAACATTTATGCTAAAAGAGAAGGGGATTATGGACACCAAAAAAACTGAGGCATTCTAGTGAACTTATTTTAAAAAAACAAAACCAAACAAACCTCAGCTTCTGCGAAAATTAACATATTAAGAATGGAAATATTTTTTAATTTTTAAAATCTTACATTTTTTTCCCCTTTACCAAGGTAAAACGCATCATCAGTATTAAATTTCAACAAAACAGACTCTTGCCCTTTTCTATACATTTGGCCACTTATGGGTTATCAACATTGGTATTTGTTGAGGCAGAAGTGAAGGCACAATAGTATAGACTTTGTCATGCAGCCAATTCATTCTTCTTGCCACATAAGCAATGCCCCAGGGAGAGAAAAAAAATTAAGGTGCTTAAGGAAAAAAAAAAAAAAAAAAAAAAGAACAACAACAAAAAAAACCAGAAGAGAACTCAATCTATATAGCTCAGTGAAGTACCACTTGCTTTTTCTCTTCATACAATCAGTTAATCACCCTATAAAATGCTGAAATCATCAGAGTCTGAGCTGAAACAGTGAGTTCAATTTTTTTCTCTCCTTTAAATGTCTCCTTTTCAGTTATACAATATTTTATGAAAAATTGATGTCTTGGTAGTCAACATGATGAATGTTGGGACATGCAGGGAATAGTTTAAGGAGTTTGTTTTAACAGTTATGCATTTAAATTGTTCCATTATAGTGGACATGTTTCTACTGCCAACAAAAAATCAGTTCTTAAAGATCCAGTTCTCCTAGAATTTTTTTTACTGCTTTCAATCATTTTGATAGCAATCCTGATGAATTCATGAATTAAAATTATTTCATCCAAATGTTAGATTTCAAGGTGGCAGTTCAGCATTTCATTTTCTTATATTACAGGGACTTAACACATAATACTAAAGACATTTTGAGTTTAAAAATATGATATATTCTCTAAGGAAAACCTTTAGATATCTAGGCGCAGTGGGGCATTTGCCTGAAAGCAATTAAGTTATACAATGTATATCTGTATAAAAACCATTCCTGCAACTCAGTGTACTTTTGTTTCAGTCTAGTTCTTAGGTCAAGGTCCTAGCCTCAGAACCTGTTCATAATAGCTGCGTAAGAATTTATTGAATCAGTTAGCACAGAGAAAACATTATGCATTATTCTATTCCATCAATGGGAGAACAAAGTTAAATTATCTTTTTATTTCTCTTTGCCCTTCTTTGCCTACTTACCCCCAAATCATGAATTTATACAATAACATAGCTGGATCTTAACAACCATTAAAGTCAATTTCTATAATTTACAGATGGAGCATCTGAGGCTTGGAGTTTTGAAGGGGCTTACCCATGTCTACACAACAAGTTAATGGCATAAAATCCAGATGCAAATCCACGCCTTCCAGCTGTAAATCCAATGACCCTCATTATGTCAGACTGTCTTTTGGGTTGGGTGTGTTTCCATAACATCAGCAAAGGGTAGAGCGAGACTCTGGCAACCTGTCCAGGTCTTTGGCTTTTTTTCTTTCTGGAGGGAAACGAGAAAGGTCCTAAAAGACCTTTTGGTGTTTGTTTTTTTTCTTTAACTGCCCACATCTTTGGAAGCACCTCAGAGCTGGCAAACATCCCCTTAGTTGCCTGTCATCAGCTTTACCTATTTCATTCACACAAGCAGAGTCATTTCTGAACTTTCCACAAAGCAGTGCTACTGTCAACACAATCAGACCAGAGTCCAAGGTACTGTTCTATGATTACATGTAAACATGGCTGAGATTTAAGAAAATGTCCTTGCCAGCACTCTTCTTAAGGAGTTCTACCATTACAGTGGGTTGGCGAAGGACTTGAGCTCCATGATGAAGGTTCTGGTAGGTCAGGGGTTGTCACGGACGGACGGGTTTTAATTTAGGAAATGAAATATTCAATTGACTCTTTTGTAAAAGTAACCTTAGAAAAGTAACTATGACAGCAGCTTGTTAGCATGAGAGTAAGACTGGATTCAGGGGAAACAATTAGGAGGCAGTAGCTATCATCCTGGTGGTCTTTGCAGGTGATTTGATCTCAGAGGTCATAGAATTGCAGAAAAGTGAAAGGACTTGAGAGGTATTTTACAGTAGAATAGTCAGGACTTGGTAATTCATTGAATCTGATGGAGAGGAAGGTGAGAGATTAGGAGACTCAAAAATGATTCCCAGGTTTCTGGCTTGGTTGACTGGGTGGGTACATGTCCCATTCATAAGAATGAGAAGTCTGGAGAAAAGACAGGTTTGGAGGCGAATATGTTGAGTTTTTGTTTATGTTGAGTTTGAATACCTTAGGACACTTGAGTAGAAACGTCCTATAGACAGTCAGATACACTATATGGAACTTAGATTTGAAGAGGATTATTCAAACAAGTTTGGGCAATTTGCCCAGTCTACAGCCCAGCCCAGAGAACTGTTCCCACTCGAACCTCATATTCTAGTGCCCACCCCAAAACCTCACTCCCCTCCAGCTACACTGGTTTCATTAGTGAGTCTCCAAAACACCGGGCACACTTCAGATTGGAGGCCTTGGCAGTGGCTGTTTTGTCTGCTTGGAATGTTCTTTTCCCCAAATCTTCACAGCCAATTTTATTATCTCCTTCAAGGCTTTGCTCAATCTCCTTCTCAATGTGGCCTTAACAAGATCACGCTGTTTAAAGTTGTAATCACAGCCCCCTCCCTGACATATTACTGATCTTTTTTAGCTCTACTTTTTATTTCATAGTTCTTATCATCTTGTATTGTATTAGATCATGTATTTATTCATGATGTTTATTGCTTATTATGTCTCTCCCACTGCAGGAAAGGAAGGTCCATATGGGTAAGGATCTTTGTTCACTGATGTATCCCAAGTGCCCAGAACAGTGCTTGGGACACAGTGAGTGCTCAATAAATATTTGTTGTCTACATTAATGTTTGCTTAGCACATAAGTGCTCCATTTTATTGACTTACTGAAGCACCAGAATCTCCATGTGGGAGGCCCTATTTCCATCACTCCCTCCACTGCATTAACCCAATGCAACAGATCCTTAGTTTAGTGATTCTCAAATTTAGACACACTGATGAATCACCTGAGAATATGAATATATATATATATATATATATATATATATATATATATATGAGATAAGGTCTTGCTCTGTCACCCAGGCAGGAGTGCAATGGCAGTTACAGCTCACTGTAGCCTCAAAATCCTGGGCTCAAGCAATCTTATTTCTTCAGCCTCTTGGGGAGCTAGGATTATAGGCACACACCACCATGCCCAACTAATTTTTAAAAATTTTTTGTAGAGACAAGGTCTCATTATGTTGCCCAGGCTGGTATTGATCTCCTGACCTCTGGTGATCATCCTGCCTTGGCCTTCCAAAGTGCTGAGATTACAGGCTTCACCTGGGCATCTTTTAAAAATGCAGGTTAGGACTGATCAGTGAATGTGAAGCCAGAGATTCTGCATGCTTATCAAGCTTCCACTAATGCCAATGCTACTGGTCTGTGGACCACATGTTGATAGCAAGAACTTAAGAGAACATCCAACTACTGGTTAATACCTGCTAAAAGTCACAGATGCTTTTCTGTATGTTAGTAGATTGTCATTTCTATGAAGAAAATAAATATATAGTAATATGAATTAGGTAACAATACGTTAAGACAATTAAGTGCCAGAAGCAATGATGCACACGACTGTTACTTGTGAGAATTGAGGAAAGGGGATGACAAAGTTGTAGGGGTGAGTACTCACCTATGATAATTGGTTGAGAGGCAAATGGTTAAGAAATGTTTAGTTATTATCAAAGAACAGAGTGAGGTATTGAATATTCATTAAATAATATTTCAAACAAATTCAGTACCTGTTATATGCCAGGTATTTTATGTATATTATCCTAATCTCCCCTTCAGTCTGTAAAATTGTATTATCTCCTTTTGATGAAGGAGAAGAGTTAAATAGCTGGACTGAGTACACAGCTAGTAACTTTGTTATTGGGTGTGTTGAACATCAAAGCTCCTTTTCTTTCTACTACTACAGTATCATGCCTTTAAGAAGTGAATGAGTCTGACTGTGGTGTCCTCTGCTTACCAAAAATCCTCAGGTTCCTCCAACCTCTGAATAATTTGGAGTGAACCTATCATGGGCTCTGGAAACAATAAACAATTGATGGATTGTTGCTTTATTCTCCACTTCTCATATTTTTCAGTTCCTGTTTCTTTGGGCTAGTTACTTAATCTCTGTAAAGCTCAGTAGCCTCATTTATTAATGAACATAATAATTTCATCTGCCTAATAGGGCTGTTATGAGGATCAGAAGGGATTGTGTATATAAATCTCCTAACCCTGTACCTGACACATACATAATAAGGACTCAATGAATGCAAGTGATAATAGCACATCCTACAGGATTTTATCTGTTCCTTCACCAACAGTGAGCAACTTGAAGGCCTCAAGTGTAAGATATTCATTCTCCTATCTCCATACCCAATAATATTACACAAATAAATACATGCTTTGTAATGATAAGTGAACTGACCATTATTCCACTAAGTCCAGTAAATATCCAGGTTTCTAGTAAATGCTGAGCTTGCATTTAGTGGTGAGAGGATGTGCAAATTTGAAAATATGCAAACTCTATCTTTGAGGCATCTAGACTAAGTGGGATGTAGTTCTAATGTAAACAAGGTTGAGTGATATCTATTTGTTGAATTAAATAATTTTAGGTAGTAATAAAAATAGCTACCAGTTTTTTACCCTCTCGTTATATGCCTGGCACATGCATAATTTTATTTTACCCTCATACCAACCTTATGTGATAGGTACTATTTTCATCCTTATTTAAAATAAAAGTAATATCTCAAAAGGTCAAGCAACTTGTTCAAATACAATCAGTTAAAAAGTAATATAACCAGTACTTAAATCCAGGAAAATGTGACTCCAAGACTCGTACTCTTTTCATTGTCCTCTCTATACATATTTTGACTTACTTATAGAAGCATCTCCCCAATCTAAGTACTTATGAACGTGAGAGCCTCCCACAAATATGGCTAATATTGTATCTAAGCTGTAGCATCATGGAAGACCATGGGTCAGGGACTGTCAAACTGACAAAAGCTCATTTACAAAAGCAAAGATCTCACAGCCCACATACTTTATCCATTCCTTTAATGGACAAATAAAATGTAGGGATAACCAAGAAATGTATTTACAAAAGCAAAAAATGAGGAGGGTGGAGTATTAAATATACACCTACTGTACCAACAAGAGTATGGATGAATTTTTCTAGAGATTTTTAACTCTCTCCACAGAAATACCACAATGAACAAGTATCCACACCAAATATCACCTTCATATGAACAAAAAATCAGATAAGCAACCACACTACCTGGTTTTAACATTGTATCAAGTAAAGAGGCACTGAAGAGGACAGAAAAAACAGTCTTGGATTGTCAACACCACCTCACACCAATCCTCTGGCAGTGGCTGTATGGCACAGAGAGAGAATTTGTGCAATAGAGGGAGAGAGAGTGCAGTGATTGTGGGACTTTGCATTGGAACTGTGTGCTGCCCTGTCACAGTGGAAAGCAACACTGAGAAGAACTCAGCTGGTGCCCACAGAGGGAACATTTAGGCCAGACCTAATCAAGAGGAATCGCCCATCCCAGCAGTCAGAATCTGAGCTCCAGCAAACCTCACCATCATGAGCTAAAATTCTCTGGTGCCTTAAATAAACTTGAAAGACAGTCTAGGTCACAAAAACTACAATTCCTGGGCATGTCTTGATGATGTTCTGGGCTTGAAGCCAGTGGAATTGGGGGACACATGGCACAGTTAGACATGAGCCAAGGTGGCGCCACCCTCTCTCAACCCTAGGCAGTACAGCTTGCAGCTTCGGGAGAAACTCCTTCCTTCAGCTTAAGGAGAGGAGAGGGAAGGGTAGAGGATTTTGTTTTGCGATTTGCCTACCAGCTCAGCCACAGTAGAATAGGGCACCAGTCAGATTCCCGAGGCCTTCGTTCCAGGTCCTAGTTCCTGGACAACATTTTTAGACACACCCTGAGCCAGAAGGAAACCTGCTACCTTGAAGAGAAGAACCCAGTCCTTGCAGGATCCATAACCTACTGACTAAAGAGCCCTTGGGCCCTGAATAATTAGTAGCAATACTCAGGCAGTACTTGCTGTGGGCCTTGGGTAAGACTCAGAGATGTGCTGGCTTCATGTGCGACCCAGCACATTCCTAGCTTTAGTGGCTACAGGAGAGGAATCCTTCTGCTTGAGAACAGCAGAGGGAAGAGTAAAGGGGACCCTGTCTTGCAGCTTAGGTACTAGCTAGGCCACAGTGGGGTAGAGGACCAAGTGGACCCTTGGGGTGTCTGATTTCAGGTCGTGGCTCTTCGATGGCATTTCTGTTCCTGCCTTGGGTCAGAGAGGAGCCCACTGCCCTGAAGGGAGTATCCTAGGCCTAGAAACATCTACCACAAGCTGACTGAAGAGCCCGGGGACCTTGAAGGAACTTCAGTGGTAGCCAGGAAGTACTTGTCACAGGTATGGGATGGTGGTGGCCATGAAGAGTGACTCCTTTGCTTGTGAAAAATGGAGGGAAGAGTGGGAAAGACCTTTGTCTTGTGGCCTGAGTGCCAGCTTACCCACAGTACAATAATGCACTAGGTAGAGTCCTAAGGTTTCAGACTCCAGGCTCTAGTTCCCAGACAGCATCTTGGAACCCACCCAGGACTAGTGGGATCTCACTTCTCTGGAGGGAAAGACGCAAGCCTGGCTGGCTTTGCCACCTGCTGATTGTAGAGCCCTAGGGCCTTGAGCAAAAGTAGATGGTAACCAGGCAGTGGTTACTGCAGGGCTTGGGTGAGACCCAGTGCTGTGCTGGTTTCAGGTCTTACCACAGTCCCAGTGATGGTAGTGACATAGGTGTTTATGTCACTCCTCCCCCAACTCCAGGAAATTCAGCACAGAGGGAAAGACTCTATTTGTTTGGGAGAAAGTAAGGGAAGAGAAGAGTCTCTGCTTGGTAATCCAGATGATTCCTCCACATCTTATCCAAGACCAAGGTGGTACCTCTATGAGTCTGTAAGAGCCACTCCATTACTGGGATTGTAATGTCCCTTAATGCAGACATGGGTGCACTGGCCAAAATCTTAAACACTCAAGTGTCTTTGAACACCCAAAAAGCTTTCCCAAGAAAAACAGGTACAAACAAGCCCAGGCTGCAAGGACTACAGCAAATACCTAACTCTTCAATACCCAGACACTGATGAACGTCTATAAGCATCAAGATCAAGATCATCCAAATATGACCTCACCAAATAAACTAAATAAGGTACCAGGGACCAATCCTGGAGAGATAGAGATTTTGTGGCCTTTCACACAAAGAATTCAAGCTAGTTGTTTTGAGGAAACTCAACTAGTTTCCTCAATTCAAGATAACATAGAGAAGGAATTACGAATTATTTCCGATAAATTTAACAAAGAAATTGAATATTAAAAAGAATTCAGCAGAAATTCTGGAGTTGAAAAATGCAATAGACACACTGAAGAACATATCAGAGTCTCTTAATAGCAGAATTGGTCAAGCAGAGGAAAGCATTAATAAGCTTGAAGACAAGTTATTTGAAAATGCACAGAGGCCAGGCGTGATGTCACACACCTGTAATCCTAGCACTTTGGGAGGCCAAGGCAGGCAGATCATGAGGTCAGGAGTTCGAGACCAGCCTGGCCAACATAGTGAAACCTAGTCTCTACTAAAAACAAAAATAAATAAATTAGCTGGGCATGGTGGTGCGCACTTGTAATCCTAGCTACTCAGGAGGTTGAACCAGGAGAATCACTTGAACCAGGAGGTGGAGTTTGCAGTGAGCCGAGATTGCACCACTGCACTTTAGTCTGGGCAACAGAGCGAGACTCTATCTCCAAAAAAAAAAAAAAAAAGAAAGAAAGAAAGAAATGCACAGAGAAGACAAAAGAAAAAATAATTTAAAAGAATAAAACATACCTACAAAATCTAGAAAATAGCCCCAAGAGGGCAAGTCTAAGAGTTATTTAGATTTAAATACACCTAAGAGGAGGTGTACAGAGAGATGAGGTAGAAAGTTTATTCAAACGGATAACAGACAACTTCCTAAACCTTGAGGAAGATATCAATATTCAAGTAGAAGAAGGCTATAGAACACCAAGCAGATTTAACCCAAAGAGACTCCCTGAAGGCATTTAGTAATTAAACTCCCAAAGATCAAGGATAAAGAAAGGATCCTAAAAGCAGCAAGAGAAAAGAAACAAATAACATACAATGAGCTCCAATGTGTTTGACAGCAGACTTTTCACTAGAAACCTTACAGGCCAGGAGAAGGTGGTACGACATATTTAAAGTGCTGAAGGAAACAACAAAAACTTTTATCCTAGAATAGTATATCTGGCAAAAAATATTCTTCAAACATGAAGGAGAAATAAAGACTTCCCCAGACAAACAAAAGCTGAGGGATTTCATCAACACCAGATCTGTCCTACAAGAAGTGCTTGTAGTATGAAAGAAAAGTGCATTAATGAGCAATAAGTAAGCATTTGAAAGTATAAAATGCACTGGCAATAGTAAGTACACACAAAAACACAGAATATTCTAACACTGTAATTGTGATGTGTAAACTAATCACATCTTGAGTACAAAGACTAAAGGATGAACCAATCAAAAATAATAATTACAACAACTTTTCAAGACATAGACAGTGCAATAAGATATAAATAGAAACAACAAAAAGTTAAAAAGTAGGTGGACAAAGTTAAAGTGTAAATTTTTTATTAGTTTTCTCTTTGCTTGCTTGTTTGTTTACACAGTGTTAAGTTGTCATCAGTTTAAAATATTGGGTTCTATTATTTGCAATACTCATGGTAATCCCAAATCGAAATGCATACAGCAGATACACAAGAAGTGAAAATCAAGAAGGTAAAATAATATTGCCAGAGAAAATCAGTTTCACTAAAAGGAGGACAGAAAGGAAAAAAAGGAAAGACCACAAAACAACTAGAAAACAAATAACAAAATGGCAGGAGGAGGTCCCTACCTATCAGTAATAACACTGAATATAAATTCATTAAACTCTCCAATGAAAAGACATTGAGTGACTGAATGGATTTTTAAAAAGGCAAGAATTAACTCTCTGTTGCCTACAAGAAACACATTCATGTATAAAGATATACTTAAACCAAAAATAAAGGAATGAAAAAACACGTTCTATGTCAGTGGAAACCAAAAAGAGCAGTAGTAGCTATACTTATACCAAACAAAATGGATTTTGAGACAAAGACTATAAAAAGGGACAAAAAATGTCATTGTATAATGATAAAAGGGTCAATTCAGCAAGAGGATATATCAATTTTAAATATATATGCAATCAACATGGGAACACCTAGATATATAAAGCAAATATTATTAGAAGTAAAGAGAGAGATGGGCCCCAATACATTAGCTGAGGACTTCAGTATCTCACTTTCAGAATTGGACAGATCATCCAGACAGAAAATAGACAAAGAAACATTGGACTTAATCTGCAGTATAGACCAAATGGACCCAATAGATACTTACAGAACATTTAATCCAATGGCTGCAAAATACACATTCTTATCCTCAGCACATGGATCATTTTCAAGGATAGATCATATGTTAGATCACAAAACAAGTCATAAAACATTCAAAAAATTGAAATAATATTACATATCTTCTCTGACCACAATGGAATAAAACCAGAAATCAATAACAAGAAGAAGCCTGGAAAGTATACAAACACATTGAAATCAAACAATATGCTCCTGAATGACCAGTTGGTCAATGAAGAAATTAAGAAGGAAATGGAAAAATTTCTTGAAATAAATGATAATGAAAACAAAACATACCAAGACCTATGGAATACAGTGAAAGTGGTACTAAGAGAAGTTTTGACTTTGAGTGCCTACATCAAAGAAGAAAAACTTCAAATAAACAACTTAACGGTGTATCAAAGAACTAGAAAAGCAAGAGCAAAGCAATCCCAAAATTAGTAGAAGAAAAACATAATAAATAATCAGAGTAGAAATAAATTAAAATAAAGAAAATAACACAGAACATTAATGAAACAAAAAGTTGGTATTTTGCAATGATAAAAAATAAAGGACAAACCCTTAGCCACACTAAGAAAAAGAGAGAAGATCCAAATAAATTTTTAAAAACCAGAGATGAAAAAGGAGACATTACAACTGATACTGCAGAATGCAAAAAATCCTTAGAGGCTACTATGAGCAACTATATGCCAATAAATTGTAAAACCTAGAACAAATGGATACATTCTTAGACACATACAAACTGAGCAGACCAATAGCAAGTGACAAGATCAAAGCCATAATAAAAAGTCTCCCAGCAAAAGAAAGCCCAGGACCCAATGGCTTCACTGCTGAATTTTACCAAATATTTAAAAAAGAACTAACACCAATCCTACTCGAACTCTTCCAAAAAATAGAGTATGGAGGAATACTTTCAAACTCATTTAATAAGGCCAGTATTATCCTGATACCAAAACCAGACAAAGACACATCAAAGAAAGAAAAGTATAAGCCAATATCCCTGATGAACATTGATGCAAAAATCCTTAGCACAATACTAGCA
Organism: Chlorocebus sabaeus; assembly: GCF_047675955.1. Lineage (NCBI taxonomy): Eukaryota > Metazoa > Chordata > Mammalia > Primates > Cercopithecidae > Chlorocebus > Chlorocebus sabaeus. Next base: position 31,568,080 of record NC_132918.1, on the reverse strand, counting down.
AACCAAATTCAACAATACATTAGAAAGTTCATTCATTATAACCAGGTGGGATTTATCCCAGAGATGCAAGGAAAATTGAACATAGGCAAATCAGTCAACGTGATACATCATATCAACAGAATGAAAGACAAAAACCATATGATTGTTTCAATTGATGCTGAAAAAGCATTTGATAAAATTCAACATCCCTTCATGATAAAAACCCTCAAAAAACAGGGTATACAGGTAACATACCTCAACAGAATAAAAGCCACATATGACGAACCCACAGCTAGTATCATACTGAATGGGGAACAACTAAAAGTCTTTTCTTTAAGATATGGAACATGACAAGGATGCCCATTTCACTACCATTATTCAATCTAATGCTGGAATTCCTAGCTAGAGCAATCAGACAATAGAAAAAAAAAAAAACATCCAAATTAGAATGGGAGAAGGCAAATTATCCTAGTTAGCAAATTATATGATTTTATATTTGTAAAAATATAAAGATTCCACCAAAAACCTATTAGAACTGATCAACACATTTAGTAAAATTGCAGGATACAAAATTAACATACAAAAATAATAGCATTTCTATATGCCAACAGTGAACAATCTGAAAAAGAAATTTAAAAAGTAGTCTCATTTATAATAGCTATGAATAAAATAAAATACCTAGGAATGAACTTAACCAAAGAAGTAAAATGTCTTTGCAATGAAAACTATTAAAAAAATGATGAAAGAAATTGAAGAGGACACAGAAATATGGAAAGACATTCCATGTTCATGGAATAGAAGAATCAATATTGTTAAAATATCCATATTTCAAAAAGAAATTTACAGATTCAATGCCACCCCTATCAAAATACCAATGACATTCTTTGCAGAAATATAAAATATTAAAATTTATATGGATCCACAAAAGACCCAGAATAGTCAAAGCTATCCTGAACAAAAAGAACAAAACTGGAGGAATCACATTACCTGACTTCAAATTATACTACAAAGCTATAGTAACCAAAACAGCATGGCATTGGCATAAAACAGACACATAGATCAATGAAAAATATCTAGACTAGAGAACCCAGAAACAAATCCATACATCTATAGTGAACTCATTTTTGATGAAGGTGCCCAAAAAGTATGTTGGAGAAAAGACAGTCTCTTCAATAAATGGTGCTGGGAAAATTGGATATCCATATCAGAAGAATTAAACTATATCCCTATCTCTCACCATATATAAAAATCAAATCAAAATTGACTAAATGTTTAAATCTAAAACCTCAAACTATGCAACTACTATAAGAAAACATAGTCCCAGCACTCTGGGAGGCCGAGGCGGGCGGATCACGAGGTCAGGAGATCGAGACCATCCTGGCTAACACAGTGAAACCCCGTCTCTACTAAAAAAATACAAAAAACTAGCCGGGCGAGGTGGCGGGTGCCTGTAGACCCAGCTATTCGGGAGGCCGAGGCAGGAGAATGGCGTAAACCCAGGAGGCGGAGCTTGCAGTGAGCTGAGATCCGGCCACTGCACTCTAGCCCGGGCGACAGAGCGAGACTCCGTCTCAAAAAAAAAAAAAAAGAAAAAAAAAAGAAAAAAGAAAACATAGGGGAAACGCTCCAAGACATTAGACTGAGCAAAAATTTCTTGAGTAATACACTATAAGCACAAACAACCAAAGCAAAAATGGAGGACTGAGATTGCATCAAGTTAAAAAGCTTCCACATGGCAAAGAAAACAATCAACAAAGTGAAGAGACAACACACAAAATAGCAGAAAATATTTGCAAATTACCAATGTGACAAGGGATTAAAAACCATAATATATAAGGAGCTCAAGCAACTCTATAGAAAAAAATCTAATAATCCAATAAAAATGGGCAAAAGATCTGAATAGATATTTCTCCAGAGAAGACATACAAATGGCAAACAGGCCTATGAAAAAGTGCTCAACATCACTGATCATCAGAAAATGCAAATCAAAACTACAATGAGATCATCTCATCTCGGTTATCCAAAGTCTTTTATCCAAAGATAGGCAATACAAATGCTGGGGAGGATATGGAGAAAAAAATCCTTGCACACTGTTGATAGGAAAGTAAGTTAGTACAACCATTATGAAGAACAGTTTGGAGATTCCTCAGAAAACTAAAAATAGAGCTACCATATGATCCAGCAATCCCACTGCTAGGTATATACATCAAAGAAAGGAAATCAGTATATGAAGAGATATCTTCACTCCCATGTTAATTGCAGCACTCTTCACAATAGCTAAGATTTGGAAGCGACATAAATTTCCATTACTAGATGAATGGATAAAGAAAATGTGGTATATATGCACCACGGAGTACTATGCAGCCATGAAGAAGAATGAGATTCTATCATTTTCAACAACATGGATAGAACTAGAGGTTATTATGTTAAGTGAAATAATCCAGGCACTGTAATACAAACTTTGCATGTTCTCACTTATTTTTGGGAAGTAAAAGTTAGAACAATTGAACTCATGGAGATAGAGGATAGAATAATAGTTACCATAGGCTTAGAAGGGTGTTGTGGTGGGGGAGGGGGCAGCAGGAATTAGGAATAATTAGTAGGTTCAAAAATATTGTTAGCTAGAATAAGATCTAGCATTTGATAGGACAATGGGGCAAGTACAATTAACAGTAATTTATTGGACATTTAAAAATAACTAAAAGACTATAGCTGAGTTGTTTGTAACACAAAGAAAGGATAAATATTTGATGTGATGGATACCCCATTTATCTTGATGTGATTGTTATGCATTGTATGCCTGTAACAAAATATCTCATGTACCCCATAAATATGTATACCTACTATGTGACCACAAATGCTAAAAATTAAAAATTGAAAAAAGTATATGGATGATTTCTACTTGAACTGCAGCACATATGTGTTCAGTATCAATTCGAAAATAAATAAAAAATTATGTTAATGCACCAATATACACGGAATGATTAAGTAATCCAAGAAATAAATAAATAATAAATCTTAAAAGTACTTATAAGGAACTCTTAATTCTTTATTAAACTGAAATCTGTGAAGTCACATGTCATTTATCTGTAACAGTAAAACAAAGCACTTGTATGTTTGAATCAGTTATCTGGCCATTATCTGGACTTTCATAGCTTGGCACTGAGCCACAAATCATACATTGAGAATTGCTTTCACGTAACCTTGTAACAGCGATCAAAATTGAAGTCTGTATCATCTGATCCAAAAGTCGCTTTGAGTTCTTAAACCAGACAACATTCAGGAGGCATGAAGACCAAGATTGTGATACACTTTATCGTAAGGAAAACATAGTGAGGTCACCAAGAAAAGCCTAGACTTGAAAGAGAAGAGAAAAATCAGGCCATGAAATTAGGCACTTATCTCTTAATGCAACTATCAATATGTTTTTATTACTAAAGGTAACAATTATGAAGTGCTTATTTTATACCCAGAATTCTGCTGTTTTGCATATATTGTCTTGTATAAACTTCAAAACAAACCAACAAGGTAGTTACTGTTATCCATACCCAGTTTACAGCTGAGAAACTGAGGCTTAGAAAGGATAAGCAACTCCTTTCAATACTGCTTAGCCAATAAGTAGTGAAACAAGACTTTGAACCCAAAGTCCATGCTCTTAATAACTATATTCCATCATTGTATTCCATGTTCAATGTACTATTAGTTAATGTCCTATCACAGATTAGACTGCATCTTTTATTATGAGGATTATTATCAAACTGAGATCCTTTTGTCAGTAGAAGGAGGCATGATCAATAATTTTGTTGGGCATTCACAAGGACTGTCCCAGGCAAACAAGGATATATGTAATCCTATTTAATAACTTTCCAATCTACATCCTGGCATGACACATACACAGCAAGAATTTTAACACCAGTTTGTAATTGTAATTGGGTGTACAAGTTAGATTGTGTACTACAAACACCCGCAGGATAACCATTGTGATATATAGTGATGTGTTAACAGACCTCTAGTGCACTAGAAGAAAATCTATTTTCCTGGCTTGAAAGGGACCAATCAATTCTATGGGTCCAAAGTGGTGCTTTGGGGCTATGTGGAGCAAGTTTGCACTGTGAAATTTAACAGAGGCAAGAACATTTATGTCAATGAAAAAAGGCTGGTACCTCTTTACAAAACCAGTTCCCAGTGTCCCTGGCCCTGCAGGAAAGCAGTTCTACTGAACAGGTGACAGACACATCAGCAGCACTGGATCTGTAGCCTGGGTCCAGGCTGAACTAGGATGTCAGAGAAGGTCTAGAGGCAAGAGATGAGTGGTAGAGACATTGTATTAGTCCATTCTCAAACTGCTATAAAGAACTGCCTGAGACTGAATAATTTATAAGGGAAAGAGGTTTAATTGGCTCACAGTTCCGCATGGCTGGAGAGGCCTCAGGAAACTTACAATCTTGATGAAAGGGGAAGCAAACACGTCCTTCTTCCCATGGCAGCAGGAGAGAGAAGTGCTGAGCAAAAGATGAAAAGTTCCTTATAAAACCATCAGATCCCGTGAGAACTAAGTCACTATCATGAGAACAATATGGGGAAACTGCCCCCATTATTCAATTATCTTCACCTGGTTCTGCCCTTGATACATGTGGATTATTAGAATTCAAGGTGATATTTGAGTGGGGACACGGAGCCAAACCATATTAGTCATAAAGGTTTGATGGGAGAGAACAGAGCAAAATGAGGCTGCAGAGCTAAGAAGAGCTATCCTCAATAGTGGTTATGCAGATTCCCTTCAGATACTGATATTTTTATAACTTTTATTAACTGAAAAATGAACGTTTAAAACCTTTGTACTCCAATATTCTTTGAAACCATCATAAGGCATAGCACTTAATCTCTAGGAGTTTAAGATTTCTACATTCATTCAACAAATATTTCTTGAGGGCCCAAGTGTTCCAGGAAGTCTTCCAGAAGCTGGGGATGAGTGGTGAACACGATAAATTCTCTGACCACATTACTGAGTATGTCTGAAGGCCTTTATGGAAAATGACACTTTTAAAACTGTATATAAACAATGTTTTTCCAAGTCATGAAAATTATATCCCCTCTATAGTCCTCAGTTCCCTCAAGTGCAAAATAAAGGCACTGACCTGGCTACCTTTCCAGGGCCCTTCCTACTCTAAAATCCTATGGCCCTACTGTCACTTTCATCAGGTTGGTGTGAAGGACAATGCCTTTCTTTATTTGGCTTTTCCAATCTTAATGTTAAAAATATAAATTCATCTCAAAACAGCACAATTCACTATTTTTTATACACAGAATACAAATAAAAAGTTTAAACACATATATCAACTGAGGAGCTAAGCAAGAAGTGTAGTTATGCAACCAACATGTAACAAACCCATCTAGTGGCCTCCTCTGAAAGCTACACCAGAAAGACTCACTCTTTCTGGAGAGTAGTCTTGGTCAGATAATTCTTTGTGGGCCTTATGTGAACCAACATTTCAGAGAAACCACGCAGTGGCAGGGCACTATGGTTGAAGGTGAAATTGTATTTTCCTTCTTACTATTCTTGCATCAGAAATGGAGAAAAGGACTCCAAAGAGTACTGCTGCTTTCCAGAATAAGAAGAAAATCTCACTATTTCAGAATCAGGGCTGGTAACATTTGGAAAGCTAATATAGGGAAGCGAGAGAGAAAATGAACTTTAATATTCCCATCCTACATGTCAACACTATGCCATGACTTACATGCATGACCTCTAAGCCTCACAAGGAGTTGACCTGGTAAGAATTATTGTCTTCTGTCGTAAGATAAGGAAACTAAGGATAGAAGAGGCCAAGTAGTTGCACATTATTAAGTAGATGTTGAGTCCGAAGCCACACTCTTTCCAGGTTCTCTCCTTTTTGGGATACCCTAACATGTTTAATCCAGTTTACAGATTCCAAAGTCAATTATATATTCACAATTTTAACTGTTAGCTGTTCACATGTAGCCTTGTAGTATTGTTATATTAACAATAACACATAGAAGTGCTCCTGATCACTGCATAAATATGCAGCACAGGGCCTAGTATATATAGATGCTCAAATATACTAACTATTCTCCTAAAATCAGTGTTCCCCAACCTTTCTGTCACCAGGGACTGTTTTTATGGAAGACAATGGAATAGTATGGGGTTGGAGGGCAGGGATGGTTTGGGGCTGAAACTGTTCAACCTCAGATCATCAGGCATTAGATTCTCATAAAAAGCATGCAACCTAGATCTCACATGTGCAGTTCCTGATAGGGTTTATGATCCTATGAGATTCTAATGCTGCCACTGATCTGACAGGAGCTGAGTTCAGGCAGTAATGCTTGTGCACCTGCCACTCATCTCCTACTGTTAGGTGATCATAACAGGCCACCGATCAGTACTGGTCTGCAGCCCAGGGGTTGCAGACTGCCTTAAATGGTTATAGCCTATGTTTTCCTAACTAGGCTAATTAATATTATTGAAGATTAATTTGTTTTGAGATCAGACCAGCAGCTAAACCAAATGAATGAGGAAACAGTTGATTTAGCACCAGCATGTTCATGAAGAATGAACAGTCTGTGGATTCAGAAACTAAATTATGTATGTACTGAATATTAGTTTAGGCACTTAATAGCAACATGACTTTTGGCAAATTACTCCAACTGAGGGTCTGTATTATTCACTGTAAAACAAGGTAAATAGTACATTGCTGGATATTTTGTTTAACTTTTATTTTAGGCTCGGGAATACATGTGAGGGTTTGTTATATATATAACCTCATATCATGGGGGTCTGTTGTACAGATTGTTTCATCACCCAGGTATTAAGCCTAGTACCCAATAGTCATCCTTTCTGCTCTTCTCCCTCCTGCCACCCTCTACCCTCAAGTAGACCCCAGTGTCTGTTGTTCCCTTCTTTGGGTTCATGAGTTCTCATCATTGAATTACCTTTTATAAGTGAGAATGTGGTATTTGGTTTTCTCTTCCTGTGTTAGTTTGCTAAGGATAATAGTATCCAGCTCCATCCATGTTCCCACAAAAGACATGATCTTGTTTTTTATGGCTGTGTAGTATTCTATGGTGAATAGGTACCATATTTTTCTTTATCCAATCTGTCATCGATAGGCATTTAGGTTAATTCCAATGTCTTTGCTATTGTGAACGATTGCTAGATATTTTTGAAGATTAAATAAAAATATACAAATTAAACATTGAAATGAAAATATACTAATCCCCTAGTACAGTGCCTGGCACATAGTAAGTAGTCAATATTGTTATTACTAATTTAAGGTAACACATACTTCAGTAAAAAAATGTTATAGAAAAGAAAGAACAGTGATACTTTCAGTGCACATGCCAAAGATCTACTTTTGTTTTGCTTTGCTTTACAACTATATTCTTTTTAGTAAAAGGTGCTAATAAGAGTATAATGGGATAAAACCCATTTGACGGCAGAGTCAAACTGATGGCCTCCAGGATTTCACATAATCTAGCCCCTCCTATCTCTCTGACTTTATTTCACACCAGTGCCCCTTTATTTACTATTCTTGGGCATTTTTAATATTTCCCCCAATTCTCTGATCCTATGATCTTCGTATCAGTGTACCTTCTTCCCCAAAATCTTCACAAAGCTGGTGCTTTTTCATTATTTGGGTCTCAGAGCAAATGTGATCTCTCTACAGAAGCCTCCCTGACTATGCATCTTAGGTCCTGGCCCCACCTCCATCCATTACCATCTACCTTACTAATTTTATTCACAGCATTTATCATTATCTGAAATTATTTTATTTATATTTGTATTTTGTTTCTTGTTTATTGTCCATTTTCACCCAGTAAAATGTCAGTTCTACGATGTAGACATCTTATTCCTACAGAGTCTACAACAGTGTCTGGCATATAACAGACTTTTAAATTCTTGCTGACTAAATAAGCAAAGTTTCATTTTGTTGTTCACACTTTCTTGAATTGCTTTATTCTACTGGAAGGAAATCCATAAATATTTTTGTTCATTTAATTGGATTTTTTTCCACTTTCTAATCCCTCAAACATTCAATAATTCATCAACATCCTTGAGTAAATTTAAATTTGGATTGATTTCTACATTTAAAATCTGGATTTAGTATTTTTAGTAAAAGAATTCAATGAAAGTAGGAAGCCATTAATTGTGCAACTTCTCAGCATCTGATGCATGCATATGGTATGGCTTTGTAGGGCTTCTGGGCAGGGCATTAAATTATGTGACAATAACAGAATACCAATAACACACCTGAGGCTGCATCAGACAGGATGATCTGTTTGTGTGTGGTTAGTTCTGTTGCTCCATCAAGGAAAAGCAGCCTTTAGCTTTGTGAAGGCCAGTGTGAATCCCTGACAGAAAGCTGCAGTTAGGACACTATCACATTTTAAGAAAAATAAACTCTGTGATGATTCTGGCCAACCTCAATCTGTAATGTGGCTGAAAATGAACAGAGGTTGGGTGTTCAATTTCAGGCTAAGAAAGCTTCCTCAGCACTGGCTATTACATGTGTCATATTTCAGTCCCTTTGGTTCACTTCGCTTGGCAGGATTTGTTCAAGACAAGTCTGGAGTGATTTGTCCTGCTTACTAACAAGCTCTTCCTCCATCAGAGAAGTTCCTCCCAACCTGGGGTCCAAATCATTAGCAGAAGGATCTGGAGGACTGCTCAGAGCTTAGGAGACTGAATTGGCAGAAGAAATTTTGGGTTCCAAATCAGTCAATTGTAAACAGTCATGCAATCACTCGGAATCTCATAAGTTGGAAACACCGATAGAAAAAGTATTTCTTAAATTTTAAAATTAATCTTCATCCATGATAAGCATGCAAATTATACAGTCTTGGAGATGGGAAAATAGATTTAAAAACCAATACCACCCACCTCCACAAAAGCACATTCTCAAGAGATAACCACTATTATAAGTTTTCTTGGCATCCTTCTAAACATTTTCTAGATATGTGTGCTCATACATAGGTAAATAGATAGACGGATAGTGATGGGACCAATCAAAGAATACAATTCCTCAACTTACAGAGCATGGCACTCTGCAATCATGGCCCTAATTCTTCACTCCTTCCTGTAACTTTGCAGTGCTCTCCTGCCATGGGTAATTGACTGTTCCATCATTTGACATTGAGCTCAGCCACGTCACTTGCTTTGGCTAATGGGATGTTAGCAGATTTGAAAGAGCAGCAGTTTAAAATAGTGTTGTACATTGGGGCTGCTCTCTCAAACCTCTGCCGCCATATTAAGAATTTGTCTCAACTCGCCTGCCAGGGTATATGAGGCACATGGAGCAGGGCTGAGTGATCCCAGTCACCCCAGCCCACACCAGTCTGGATCAGCCAACAGCCTGCCAACAACATTCAGATATATGAGTTGATCATAAAAGATCAAAAAAGACTACTAGCTACTCCACCCACATTTGACCCCAGATGCTTGGGGAATGAACACATTGTTGTACGGCCACTGAGGTTGGTAGTTATTTGTTAAGCAGCATTATTGTGACAGTAGGTAACTAATACATATTCTTAGAGCTTTTTCCATATTGGCACAAAAAGACCTTTTTGTTTTCACTAATTGCAAAATATTCTATTGTGTGTAAGTACTCTGATTTAGTTAATTAATCCTGTATTGACAGGCATTTAGATTGTTTCCAGGTTTTTGCTAGTCAAGCAACACTGCCAAGGGCATATCGCAGATAGATATCTTTGTAGACTTGGCACGCTGATCCAAAAGATAAATTTCTAGAGGTAGAAATGCTAGATCAAAAGATGTGCATTTCAAATTTTGCTAACTATTGTCATAAAAACTTGCTTCTAAACTGTCATTGCAGGTCATCATCTAATTTTAAGGATGAGAAAGGCTGCTAGCCTCTTCTAAAAATAATGCATCTTTTTGAAAGAATGTTACAGGAATTTGATATTTATTAACTTCCAAATTTTATTAACGTTATAATGTTGTCTTCAAAGTATACAAAATATTGACTATTGTCATCACTGTGTTTTGATATACAGAGCCTTTTCTTTCTTTCTTTGTTCATTTCTGAATACAAGAAGTTATATCCTCAAGGTCAGACTTCATTAGCTCTGCAGGTCTGGCTTGGGAAATTTCCATAAAGGACTGGAAGTGCAGGGCTTCAGCTCTAAGACTTGGTGATAGCCTGAAGCCTCAGGGGGAACAGATGGCAGAACTCGGTAGCCACCAAACTACCTCTCGCTTCATAAGATTCTCATCTCTTTGATGTTAGGTAATGAAAAGAATGAAGACTTTGGGGTTCCCCAGAATTTAGTTTGATCAGTATGTTGCCTTTTATGTACTGTGTGGGTTTAGGTATGTTATAGAAATTCTCCTCAGTTTTCTTGCCCACGCAAGAAAATGGTGATATTTACTGTTTTGTGAAATCTAGTCCACGTCTCGTGTCTGTTGCTCCTTGCAAACAAACAAAAACATGAGGCAGCCACGGGGACAACTCACATCTCAGGAATGAGGAAGCATATTGAAGTGAAACGAGCACCACGAACCTGTGTTTAAAGGTTCACAGTGTGTCTTCCTGATGACCTTCCTGAGTGACTTTATGTGTGGTCAGTTGGTCTCTCTGCACTTTGTTTCCTGCATTATGAATGGGGATATGAAATCTATCTTGCAGGGCTGGAGGGAGGACTAGAGGTGCTGTGTGTGAAGCTCCTAGCACAAGGTTTGACACACAGAGGACTCTCAATAGTGGTACTTAGTACTTTTATTTGTGTGGCTCTCCTGACCATAAATGAGTGGTTGTCATTTTACCTCACTCTTCCCCACTCCCCCGCAGTATTTAATTTAATTTAGGGAGCACATTCTTTCTCCACATTTTCACATCTCTGGAAAGTCCGTGGCTTAAAATTGATGATATCTGGCTGAGCGCGTTGGCTCACACTTGTAATCCCAGTACTTTGGGAGGATGAGGCGGGTAGATCACCTGAGGTCAGGAGTTCAGGACCAGCCTGGCCAACATGGTGAAACCCCATCTCTACTGAAAATACAAAAATTAGCTAAGCATGGTCGCGGATACCCATAATCCCACCTACAAGGGAGGCTGAAGCAGGAGAATTGCTTGAACCCAGGAGGCAGAGGTTGCAGTGAGCCAAGATCACGCCATTGCACTCCAGCCTGGGTAGCAAATGCTAAACTCTATCTTCAGAAAAAAAAATGATGATATCTTATAATTGTGGACAGCCAGGTCACAGTCATAATGTAACTGCCATTGCCTGTGCATGCAAAAACTTGGTGGCATGACTGGACAACTGGAACCTTTCCGTGTCTCACTTTAAAGACCATTTAAGGACCATTTGAAGAAGGTCTAAAATTTCTGCCTATTGTCTGAAAACTTGTTATTTCCACCACTGCTATTTTCATGACCATCAGTTAAGAGCCTAACAGGTGAAGGAATCTGGGATAAGACCCAGAAATATAAAGCCCTTGAGAGTCTTAAATATCACCAGGGAAACAGGGCATAGATTTAAAATGTAATTAACTCCATGAAGTAGTCTGTGGCTGGTGCCAAGCAATAGTGCAGACACTATATAAATGCTTCAGGGAGCAAAGACAAGAGAAATGACTGGGAGGGTGAAGATTCAGAGACAGCCTCACAAAAGAGAAACATCAGGAGGCTTTGAAATGAGGATTGGACTTAGGGGAAAAGGGCGATCTTTCTGGAATGGAGGATGGTTGGAACAATGGAGCAGGGGGAAAAATACCTGAAGAGTATTAAAAAATAGAAGCACCCTCTTTAGATTGATGCATCAGGTTCACCAGGCGAAGGGAATAGGGTGGTAAATAAAGCAACAGTTAGGTACAGGCTAGACTATGACCTTAAAGTCACCTTGGATGTCCCTCCTTATTTTTAATTCATAAGTTAATGATGTGAATGCTTGTGGATGATTGCCATTTAGGCCATTGAGAATAGGAGGGAAATTTCTTCTTCATGGATGATTTGATCTCATTGTTCAGAACTAGAAGAGGTCTCAAAAGACAATTTGTCCTGCTATCTGATTATTACTGGAAACAATGGCATAATTATCAACCACTCAGAAATGGAGAGCATTATTTTTGGCAGATGCCTTTTAAATGTAATTGGTTCAATTTCATAACCCCAGGAAGCTAGTCAATTTATTTGGTTACTGAGAAGCTCTATTGAGACATTTTTATGGCCACAGTGAGCAATTGGTAACACCTGTTTTGAGGATCACACCAAGCCAGTATTACCCTGGCCATATGGTGTACAACTTTTAAGACATAAGCAATTATTTGTTTATGGAGTAGATCCAGGCAATTTCTTAAGACAAGCCTGCCTGATGCTGAGAAGGAGAACCCATCCAACTGAAAGTTTCACCTCATTAAAATCTTCAGATGTTCATCAAGGATGATACTGATCTTTACAGTGAGAACTAAGACCATGATCAAGCTACTGAAAGTTGCAACCTGCTCCCATTCCCCCCAGGATCCTGCACTCTCTAGACACCTTTACCTGCTGTGGTGTTGGTTCTGTTACACAGAATTTGTCACCTTTTGATATACTATATAATATACATATTTACTAAATTTATTGTTCATTATTTTCTTACCTAGCTGGAACGTATATTTTACAAGGGCAGGAGTTTTAGTCTGCTCTGTGTATTGCTGTATCATGGGAGTCTAGAACAGTGCCTGAAGTTTACAAACTTCAAATATTTGAGGAACTGTCACTTGGATGAGTGCTTTCATCAAGAGGAAGCTTGGGATGTTGTGGAGGAGACTATCATATACTCCTGGGATAAGTTCCATATCTGGTTCTGTGGCTTTGCTTTTTCTTTACTCTAGGAATCTATGACTTTATACTATGGAAAAGGAGAACAAATAAGGTTAAAATATGCTTAACATTTGTTGAGGTGCAACATGTGTGTAGCAATGTTTTACAGATATGTCTAATGCCAGGGTAGGTCTTTTCGCTTGATAAATAGCCTGGATGGAGTTTTCATTTAAAAAAGCTGACAGAAATTGACGTAAGCATATTCTTATGTCTTTGATTTACAAAAATGACTCTATTGCTCTTGACCACTGGAGTTTGGGATTGGGACTATATATTCTGGCAAAGTAATCAAATTAGATACATCAGTTCATCTGCTGAATTTCAACTTTTACAAGTAGTTCCTAACCCTCCACCACCCATCCTCATTAATTAAATTCATACTGAGCCCAGTATATGTTTCTCTTAAGCCCCTCAATAACACAGTTGAGTCATGTTGCAATTTTTTAGCACCATGATACTTCAAAGAGAGGTCGGGGAAAGAAAGTAAGTTAAGTGAAAAAAAAATAAAGGAAAGATTTTCCAGTGTTATCTTCTGAAAATGAATGGCATATATTTATGTGAGAATTGCATTAGGTTTTGTTATTTAGTTGCTGAATTTAAATTCCAATGGTCATTTTCAGCATTTTCTCCAGAAAGGAAAACATTCTGTAGATCTTTTGTCTGGTGTGGCTTTCAATATATTGTGTGCTAGGCAGAAATCTGAGGGTGACTTCTTTAATTTCATCAATGGATTGCTAGGTAGGAAATGAAAAGGGTGGAAGCATATTACCTACTTACCCACTAACTTAGGTTTTTTGAAAAACTCCTTGAATTTCACAAAAAACTCCCAGTTTATATCATTTTTGCCAAATATATCTAGCAAAGGCTTTGCTATTCTAAGCAAGTTGTAGACCAGAAATAAGGGATATCTAGCACCTTGAAATCCAGCTAAACTAATATTAATGAATCAATTAATACTGTTTTTTAATTAAATCTTTTATTGACATTTGTTGTTTAAAAGTGCACAGATCCCAAGCATGCAGCTCAGTGAATTCCCACAACCCGAATACACCTATGTAACAACACCCAGATCAAGAAACAGAACGATGTCAGCAGTTCAAAAGTCCTTCCAATCACTGCCCACCCTCCAGGGTGAACCACTAACCTCACCAGTACAGTATGGATTAGTTCTCCCTTCTTTTTTGTTGTTTATGTAAATGGAATCATACCTTATGTGTACTCCTTTGTGTTTGGCTTCATTTTTCTCACATCTGTGAGATATATATTTTGCATTGGATTTATAAAGTTAGAGGTCACTTATTCTCATTGCTGTACAGTATTCCATTGTGTGGGTATACCAAAATTTACTTGTCTTTTCAACACTCAGTGGGCATTTGAACAGTTTCTAGTGAGGGGCTATTGCAAATAATGCTGCCGTGAACATTCTAGTGCATGGAATTATGGTGGAAACACACAGGAAATTCTATTAGTTACATACTCAGGAGTAGAATTTCAGGTTCCAACACCTTTCTGTAAGTGAACTGATTGTTCTCCCCAAAGAAAAACATAGAAATATGCATAGATGAGTAAAGAATATGTCATGGCAATAGAATCCAGTGATAGTCAAGCTCTTGATGATTTCGTAAGAGACTACAAGGTTTTCATAGGGTCCCCTACTTGGTGCTATGAAGAATACAAATTCCTTCTCTCTCCCACAGAGAGATGATGTGGGGGTAAATATTCCCATCACCAAAAAATACACAGAGAACTTTACTTTCCAAAATTGAAGCATCTAAGTGATAACTTAGACTGTTGCTTCTCATTCCAAGAAATTATCCTATTTGTATCTGCCTTTCTAGCAAGCATCAAGGAGAGCAGGGAACCATAATGAAAATTCATGCTTGCAAATCACCCTCCATCTGTAAAGTATTTTATGGATATTAACTAATTAATCCTTCACTTCTTTCCTCCTGTTCCCCCACCTTTTCTCCCCACCATGAAGCAGGTGGCATCCCCATATTGTGTCACTCATTTGCAAAAAGATAAACACAAGAACAGGTTATGCCATATCATTTATGAGGTCCAAGAGTATAAAATAAATACTTCACTGCCTGGGGCCTTCATGAAATAAAATTACCACATACTTTGAGCCTGGAGGTCTAAATTGCACAAATAAAGCCTCTGAAGAATTTTTGTCACATATGACAGGAGAGATGGATTTGTTGTTGGATTTATTTACTAAACTGTCACAGTGGTTGCTCATGAATATCAATGATGTGATAGATCCTGGGGAAGCTGTGGAAGAACCTTAAGAGGGAAGAATTGCTAAATGTTTTTGAACATGGCACTGAGCAAAGGCGACTAAAGTGATTACTCTCAGTTCCCCCCATTCCACTACAATCCAAACAGAAAATTTGAAAAATTGCTTAGAAAAGGATGTATAGGTGAAAGGACACTTAGATTTGTAAATATAGAGAAAAAGTGATGTCTGTTCCTGCGTGTGTTTGTGATTAGAAATGGGCATCTGATTATGAATTTCTTCTGATTTTTAAAAAATAATCAGATTTCATGTAAGCCCTGGTTGTCTTTATTTAGATATTAACCACTAATTAAATGTGGTTTATTATTTTCTAATGGAAAAAAAGCCTAGGCCTGTGGAAAATTTCTCTCATTTTATATTTATGATGCACAAAAATGGAGTAATCTACTTTTAATTTTAGATACAACCTACATTTTTAAAATCAGGAACCAGAAAAGTAATCAGAACTAGTGATTATACCAGACAAAAAAGAATTCTTCCTGAGGCTACATTCTGCTCTGGTTCTATGCTCTCCACTTACTCTGGTTTCCCAGAACATTTTTGTGCATATTGAGGGCACTGGAGGTTCCTTGGGGCATTGAATAGAAAGGAGAGAGAGAGAGAAAGAGAGAGAGAGAGAGGAAATAAGTGGTTACTAGGCTTGATAGATTTTTTCAAAAGAGAAATTAAGATGCTTAATATTTGATTTTTTTCTATCTGTCTAGACACTCCTAGGGTGAAAGCCCCATGTGAAAAACTACTAAAGAAAAATAAAACAGAGCCACTGCCCTCAGGGACTCTGCAGATAGGGGCAGGGATAAGTCAAGTAGGCATATGTCTAAAGTATGAGATAGAGCAGGCAAGTGGTCTTCTACAAAAGAATGGACTGAGCTGCTCAGGGGGGCCCACATCCCCATCCCCCATGGTGTATAGAAATGCCCCTCAATAGTACCACATTTACCAAAATACAGAGCAGTGCTCCAAGCAGGCAAGGGATGTCTTGAGACCCGGAAATGAAGAGGGACTCAAAACTGGAATAAAAAGCTGGAGTTGAAGCCAACAGGTCCAAGGAGTGAAACTGACCTTGGGACCAGGACCTTCAATATACCAGTTTGAGGTACACAGTGAGCATGTCCTATGGAAAAGGGCTCTTAGACTTTTAAAGAGAGTTGGAGTAGTAGAGCATTTAATTTAGCGAGGAGGAAAACAACACAAAACACCAAAAGGAGGTAGAACCACAGAGGAGCTAGGAGAGGACCGGAAGTGAAGTGGGCAAAGCCAGGAAAAGAGGCCTTAAATGTCAAGGGAGAAGCAGTCTGAGAGGCCATCGGAAGTCTCCTTGATGACGCGTGTGTGGGAGGGTGTGGTGGAGGAGTGCTCACATGAAGTAGCTATGAGGGAGTAGAGGTAGCTGAGGCAGAGGAGGTATAAAAGGTGAGGGAAAAAAATGCAGAAAAATGAAGGAGTAGCCAGCCTAAATAGACTTTCATTTTTTGATGGTTGTTTTTGTTGTTTGAGGATAAAAGACATGTTTATATGTTTGTAAGCAAAAAGTCAAAGTGGTGGGGGGGGAGTGAGAGGTTGAAATCTAAATTACCATAATAGAGCAAAAACCAGGAGGAAACAGAAAAGATTGGACTCAAAAAGCAGGTGGGGTTAACAATGAAAAAGAGTAGGTATCCTGGCCAAGATGGTGAAACCCTGTCTCTACTAGAAATACAAAAATTAACTGGGCATGGTGGGGCATGCACCTGTAATCCCAGCTACTCGGGAGGCTGAGACAACAGAATCAATTGAACCTGGGAGGTGGTGCTTGCAGTGAGCCGAGATCGGGCCACTGCACTCCAGACTGATGACAGAGCGAGACTCCGTCTCCAACAAACAAACAAACAAAAAGTAGGTAAAAGCAATGATTTTCTTATTTATCATTCATGGTATTTTACTATGTTTGGGCATTACTATTGCTGATGGAAGTCTGCAAAATGAGATGTCATTACTTTTAGGTCATTTACCTTTTTATCTTGGCATTATGTTAATGAGTTTTGCTTAACAAATGATTCTAAAATGCAGTAGTATAAAACTATAAGCATTTATTCTCTCACACAGTTGCTGTGGATCAGGAACCTAGAAGTAGCTTGGATGGGTGGTCTGCCTCGGACTCTCACATGAGGTTATAGTTAAGATGCTGACTGGAGCTAAACGTTTGACTGAGGCTGGAGGATCCAAGATAAATCACTCTGACACAAGAGAAGTTACTGCTGGTTGTTGGCGGGAGGTGTTGGGAGCTCTGCATGGACCTCTCTATAGGGCTGCTTGAGAGCCCTCACAACATGGTAGCTGCCTTCCTCCAGAGTCGGTGATACGAGAGAGAGAGAGAAGAGATAGATCTCAAATCCTTTAATCACCTAGACTTGAAGAAAGTCACAAATTCTTTTGTGGAAGTCATACATGTTCACTTCTACTGCATTCTGTTAGTGAGAAGTACTTCCCTATGTAGAGACACACTCAAGGGAAAGGGAACCAGGCTCTACCACTTGAAATAAGTAGTATCAAGGAACTTGTGGATGTCTTTTAAAACTACCACTGGCAGCTAGGTCTTGAGAAATTTAGGGAATCTCACACTGGAGATGTTTGATGTAGTTAAATGATCTGAGATTCATTAGGTGTGAAATAATGAAGTGTATATATAGTTCTGCGTATACACGCCTGGGAAGGTATAATATTCAGAGCATATTATTGCTCAATCCTATCTGCTGTGGCCTCAGACAGTACAGGGCCATGCTTGCATTGATAATAGAATGGGAAAGGGAGGGAGTGGATGCATCAGTGGCGCCATGTGTTACTCCATTTCTTTGCAGATTTCCTCAGTGAGGCCTCTTTGATGTAGTATTTCACAGGAGAAACAATGATGTGAGTTACAGAGTTCCTGTAAGTTCTGACCTCCCTTGTCCAGCTGCTTAGAGCAGGGCAGCCCTTGTAAAGTAAAAACAGCCAGATTTGAGGTGAAGCTTCTAACACAGGACAATAAAAAGAGAAGAATTTGCCCCTAGTTTTGTTACCATTTTCCTTCAATGCACTTGGAAGGAAGAAGGAATTAATGAGGCTCATTGTGTATGCAAGGGTAAGCACAGTTTGTGTTGAGCTAAGTCTAGCAGAAGCTGAAAAAGCATATCTGGCACAGCTAAGTAATTAGACTTCACATTTCTCACATTTTGTAAGGGAAAAAAGTGTATTTAGTGGAAAGTGTCTTTAAACTCATTTTCCACGGACAGAAAAGACTTTCTAAGTCCAACCCTGGGCTTGGTCCTTTGTGGACCACATTTAAAATGAAGGTAGAAATCAATGTAGTCATGTTTTAGATTATTTGTATGCTCTGCAAGAAAGGGGTGACCACTTAAGAGCAGAGCTGGTGCCAGGTTCCTGACTAGAATTAAAATCCAGCAAAATATCTGTCTAGATCAAATATAGAAATCAGGGCAAAGATGAAGATATCTATTGCCATTCTTTTCAAATGATTGGAAATACCTACAGAACAATGATCATGTCTTTCATATACTGATTAAAATATAGTCTTTAGAGCCAGATTTCCTGGATTCAGTTCTGGCTCTGCCACTTAATAGCTGTGTGATTTGACACAACTGAAATTAACTTCCTCTTTCTCTATCTCAGTTTTCTTGTCTGTAAAATGGGGAAAATAACAGTACCTACTCCAAAGGGCTGCTGTGAAGAAGTAGATAATACATGTAAGTCACAAAAACAGTGACTAGGGCATTTTAAGAACTGCAAAGGTTAGTTTTTTTATGATGACTCTTAATTATTACTAAGAATAGTTGTGCACCAAGTAGGTGCTGAATAAATATTTGCTATTTGAACTGAACACTAAGACTGATAAATATAGCAGAGTCTGTTGGGAGAGGTTACTCTTTCATCTTCACCTGTCCCCATTACAGCATTAGCTACTCCATCCACTGCCCCCAACCTCCATGCTCTAGTAACACTTTGTTGTAGTTATAGTACTTGTCACACTGAATCATAATTGTGGTCCACATCTGTCTCCTCCACTTGAACTACAAACATTTTAAGGGTAGAGTGCATGTCTTATTTAGCTCTTTTTCATCAGCATCTATCTCAGTGAACAATAAATGTTTGTGGAGTGATTAATTAAAATTAATCAGTAAACATTCATTAGGCACCTACGATGTGCCAGGCACATTGCTAGTTGCAAGAATACAGCAATGACCTAGACAAACACTATCCTTGCTCTAATGGAGTTTACCATGTTGTAGAGCTGTTTGCAGAACCCTGAGTCCCTTCAGGACACTGAGAGAGAGAGGAAGAAGGCAATACATAATGTTTGCTGATCCTACTCCATATCAATTAGGATGTCTAAGACAGCAGATAGCAGAAAGCTCAACTAATAGTGACTTAAACCTTAAGACACATATGGTTCTAGTTTTAAAAAGTCTGGTGTTAGATGGTTCTGAAGATGGTTCATTAGTTCTCTGTTGTCAGGGTGTCAGGGTGATAGGTTAGTGTATCAGCAATTCCATGGGTTTCCCCTAAAGGTAGCAAGTTGGTTACCAAAGCTCCAGGCATGTCCTCATCCCCATCATCTCCAAAAGGAGGAAGCATGAGGAATTTCCATGTGCCTGTTTCCTTTTAATAGAAGGAATATCTTTTCCCAAATCTCTCCAGTAGATCTACTTTAGATCATCTATGATGGGATCATATGGCATTCTCACCTTCAAAGAAGGCTGGGAAATTGAGTTTCTATTTTATTCAGCCTGTAATAATAAGTTGGAAGAGGAAAAAGTAGCAGGAATGGCTTTGGGGTAGTCAAACAATAGTGTGTTACACTGTCTGGCTACTCTTACTCTTCTTGTTTCCCATGACCTAAAAGGACAAGACAGTGTGAGCAGGCATTGTGTGAGACTCTGCACTCAACCTCACCCTGTTCTCCACCTGTAAAATGATGAGATAGAATGGGTAGTCCTTGAGGGTCCATTCACCTTCGCTTTTTAGAGTCAGTTATCTATGACCACAGACCATGGGCAGCAAGACTTGATCACAACCAGCTTTCATTTCTGTGCGTAATAACTATGTTCCAGATACTGTGCACACTTTACACTCATTTGAACAGAATATTCGGAGTCAATATGTCTGGGCTCTAGTCAGAGCCTTGGATTTTGACAAGTCACATGTCTTCTCCAAGCTTCAGAGTTCATCATTTAAATGGAGATAATTATGCCCAACAGCAAGGTTGCTATGTGGGTTAAATGAGATATTCCATGTAATTTGCATTTTGTTTATAACCTGGTTAGTTTCACAAGAGGATTTGAGGTGAATGTTCTTTGTAAGCTATTGCTATTATTACCTCTTTATACAATTCTGTTATCCAATCAATCATATCAAAGTAACAGAACATTCAAAACAAGCCCCAAACACTTCCTCCTACACCTACAGGGATAAGCTCTAGTGCTTATATGGAATCCTGGAATCACTGCTATCAGAGTTGTCAGTTTTCTCCCCTTAGGTTCCAGCACATGAGCTCTTGTTTTAGTGTGTCCCCTTGGGTTTCTGGGATCTTCAAAATGATTGAATGTGAACCAGTAAAGGCAAGTGAAGAACTTTGCCTTTGGCGCCTCACAATTTCAAGGTTCATTCATAACAGAAGGTACATTCTTGCAGACATTATGCATGTAAATGTAGTTCTTAATTAATCTTGCTAAATATTTGAAACATGCTAATAAGAAGACCATGTTTGTGTTCAGCTGTGCTCGTGGAAATGCCACCCTCTGCATGGTGTCATCTCCCCAGGCTGAGTGTGTGATGCTCCTCACACAAAGCAGGTGAGAGTTTCTCTCACACCAGACTCAAATCCTTGGAGATATTTGAGGGAAGGTGGGTGGGTAATAATTTCCTAAAATCTAACTCTTGACTTCTTTCAGAGTCAAGCTTATTGAATCTTATCACCCAGCAAGAGACATAGACAGCCAGGCCAAAGGGAAGAAGAGCAGATTAATCCTGTTTGCATGATAAGAACCTCCTAAGTGTGTGTCTTAAATGATGAGATCTGACAGCTCAGCCTGAAAGCTTCAGCTGGAAAGTGATCATGAACAAAAAGCTGCTAAAAATGCTCTACAGGTGTGGTCACCCAAAGTAACCCCACAATATTGCTAGTGATTTAATCAGCATTGGTATCCAAAAAATCATGCTGGAATTTTCCACACATCCATGCACACTCTTGCACACAATCATGTAATCATTTATCTTTTCCAATCGTTTAAGATAAGCTGTGCATGAAAAGTAGTAGTGTAGGCTTTGCAGTCAAGTAGAGTTGGGCTTGGATCTTTTCAGCTCCTACTCATTGGAGGATATTTACATTTTTGTGTCTCAGTTTTCTCATCTGTAAAATGAGAAAATACCTGCCTCAGCAGATTGCTTTGAGGATTAAGGGAAATTAACTCCTAGAGAGAATCTAGCAGGGAATTTATCTCCATGTAAAGCGATCAATAATAGTCCCTTCCTTTCCCTTCTCACTGGTACTAGAGGAGCTTTGTACCTTTTCTTGGCTGCATTCATCTTTTTCCAAATATTAATGGCTGAAATAATTAATTTTTGGCAAAGCTAATGAATGCCCCAGTTATTTAATTAGGCCTTAGACTTGGAGGGTAGAGTCTATTTAGACTGCAATATAGAAAATAATGAAAGGTCAAGACCCAAGTTTACTTGAAAGGTATCTTCAAAGGGAATTAAATACTGAGAGGGCCAGTGACATGTTCCTTATATGAACAGTAATGGCTTAGGTGTTAGGTACCAATGTGCTTTAGTGAGAGTGAGGTTTTCTTGGCCTGGATGTCAGTTTGCCTTCTGGTCTGTGTATATGGTATATGCCAGGAGTCTACACCTTTATGGTTCCATCAGTCTCTAGGGTCCTTTATTTGTCCTTTAGGAATTTCTAAGGCGCTGTCATGGAAAGTGAGTCATGGTGAGGGTGATCAACTCCTTCTAATTCTTAGCTTTGAATTATAGATGCCTAATTACTGATGATTAATTGGGAATATAAATATTGTTCATCCTTTCCACTTCTAACTCCTGCTGGCCTTTGTTATGTCCATACTATAATATGTGAGACTCTCCACTGTCTAAGGATAAAATTCAAACTCCTTAGTGTATAAAGTTTTCCCTTATCAAGTCCTTGTTCTTCTTCTGAGCCATCTTCACTGCTGCCTGTGATACGTGCTAGCTGCCAGCCATGCCAACTATTGATATTTGAGGGGCTCCAAGGATCCCGGGCTGTCTCACATTATGCTTTTGAATATGTTCTACCTTAACCAAAGTTGGCCTCCCCCATTTTGTCTATCTGGGTAAATCCTTCTGCGATCATCCTCTAATATGTAAAGGTTCCTCCTCTAGGATTTTTTTCTTGACTCAGAACCAAGGATTTTTGAGTTCTTCTTCTTTATTAATGTCCAGAAGTTCACATATAAAACATAAATGCAGATCTGTCTTATTGAAATGGGGGATGGGGCTGGGATTAAGCCCAGAGCTCCTCCCTGACCATGCCTGAGGGGTTCCTTGGAGCACTTAAGACTATAGAAGCCTGGCTGAGAAGCTCTGATCACATCATAAAGCCCACATTTTCTGGGAGGACTAATGTCACCTGATCCTTCAATCCCCTCAATCCAGAGCAAGCTCCTTCGAAGACCTATCTCTTCTATCCCCATCCCCTGCAAAGAACACAGGATTAGGATGGACTGGACAGAAGGAATTGAGTTCTGCTCCTCTTTCTGCAGTCATTTTTTTCCAGCTTTTAAAGTTCAAGGATACATGTGAAGGATGTGCAGGTTTATTACATAGGTTAATGCATGCCATGGTGATTTTCTGCACAGATCATCCCATCACCCAGGTATTAAGCCCAGCATCCATTAGCTATTCTTCCTGATGTTCTCCTTCCTTCTACCTCCCACCCTTTGATAAACCCCAGTATGTGTTGTTTCCCCCTATGTGTCCACGCTGTCTCATCATTCAGCTCCCACTTATAAGTGTAAACACATGATATTTGGTTTTCTGTTCCCACATTAGTTTGCTAAGGATAATGGCCTCTAGCTCCATCCATGTCCCTGCATCATTCCTTTTTATGGCTGCATAGTATGCCGTGGTGTATATGTACCACATTTTCTCTATCCAGTCTATCACTGATGGGCATTTAGATTGATTCCATGTCTTTGCTATTGTGAATAGTGCTACAATGAACATATGCATGCATGTATTTTTATAATAGACTGATTAATATTCCTTTGGGTATATATCCAGTAATGAGACTGCTGGGTCAAATGGTATTTCTGCCCCTAGGTCTTTGAAGAATCATTGCACTGTCTTCCACAATGGTTGAACTAATTTACACTCCCACCAACCGTGTAAAAGTGTTCCTTTTTCTGCACAACCTCACCGGTATCTGTTGGTTTTTTTGAATTTTTAGTAATAGCCATTCTGACTGGTGTGAGATGCTATCTGTATTAGTCCATTTTCATACTGCTATAAAGAATTGCCTGAGACTGTGTAATTTATAAAGGAAGGAGGTTTAATTGACTCACAGTTCAGCATGGTTGAGGAGGCTTCAGAAAACTTACAATCATGGCAGAAGGCAAAGGGGAAGCAAGACATTTTCTTCAAAAGCTGGCAGGAAAGAGAAGTGCCAAGTGAAGGGTGGAAGAGCCCCTTATAAAACCATTAGATCTCATGAGAACTCACTCACTATCACAAGAACAGCATGGGGAAAACCTCCCCATGATTCAATTACCTCCAAATGGTCTCTTCCTTGACACATGAGGATTATGGGGATTATGGGAATAACAATTCAAGGAGAGATTTGGGTGGGAACACAAAGCCTAACCATATCAGTATCTGATTATGTGGGTTTGATTTGCATTTCTCTAATGATCAGTGATGTCGAACATTTTTTCACATATTTGTTGACTACATGTATGTCTTCTTTTGAGAAATGCCTATTCATGTCCTTTCCCCACTTTTTAATGGGGTTGTTTTTTTCTTGTAAATTCATTTAAGCTCCTAATAGATGCTGGATATTAGACCTTTGTCAGATGCATAGTTTGCAAGTTTCCTCCCAATCTGTAGGTTGCCTATTTACTCTGTTGATAGTTTGTTTTGCTGTGCAGAAGCTCATTAGTTTCTTAATTACATCCCATAATGTAACTAGCTCCTATTTGTCAATTTTTGCTTTTGTTGCAATTGCTTTTGGTGTCTTTGTCATGAAATCTTTGCCCGTGTCTATATCCTGAATGGCATTGCTTAGGTTTTCTTTTAGAGTTTTTTATACTTTTGGGTTTTACATTTAAGACTTTATCTATCTTGAGTTGGTTTTTGTATATGGTGTAAGGACAGGGTCCAGTTTCAATTTTCTGCATATGGCTAGCTAGTTCTCCCTGCACCATTTATTAAACAGGGAATCCTTTTCCCATTGCTTATTTTGGTCAGATTTGTCAAAGATCAGATTGTTCATAGGTGTGCAGTCTTATTTCTGGGCTCTGTATTCTCTACATGTCTGTTCTTGTGCCAGTACCATGCTGTTTTGGTTACTGTAGCCTTATAATATAGTTGGAAGTCAGGTAACATGATGCCTCCAGCCTTGTTCTTTTTCCTGCAGTCATTTTTGAGTGCCCCTTCAAAAAGTTTGCTTAATGATATGGCTGCACCTCATTGTTTTCTGCCTGGTGGAAGTGTGCTTCTGCAGACTCCAAGATTTACATTTTAGAGTCTGAAGAAAGGAGGACAAGAAATGAAGATGTGATTTTTACTGTGCAACTTGCCCTGTTCTGTTTGGTAAGATTAGAACTGAGGTTCGCTCTCTTGCCAAATATTTTAAGAATTGCCGGCCAGGTGCGGTGGCTCACGCCTGTAATCCCAGCACTTTGGAAGGCCGAGGCAGGCAGATCATGAGGTCAGGAGATTGAGACCATCCTAACATGGTGAAACCCCGTCTCTACTAAAAATACAAAAAATTAGCTGGGGTTGGTGGCAGGTGCCTGTAGTCCCAGCTACTCGGGAGGCTGAGACAGGAGAATGGTGTGAACCCAGGAGGTGGAGCTTGCAGTGAGCTGAGATTGCACCACTGCACTCCAACCTGGGTGACAGAGCAAGGTTCTGTCTCAGACAAAACAAAAAAAGAAAAAGAAAAAGAAAAAAAAATTGCCCCAATTTTAATTCATTACTAGCCATATTTTTTACTCCTAATTTGCTCTCGTTTGAGCATTTACATTGTCCCGAGTAGGCTATGGCCATACTTTCCACGTCTACACTGTAATTTAATCAGAATGTTTGTATTATTATATAAATAGACACACCGGTAAACCAACCTAGCTTTTGCTGTAGTTACCATTGCTTACGTGGTTGACTCAGCATAGATATTCAGAGCAGGTTATTATCCTCACTCAACTCAACAGCTCCTGTACTAGTAACTAAAGCTCACTCTGATGGGGAAAATAATATATCTTTGTTTTCTAGAGCACAACCCTTCTGACCAGCTACACACTGTAGAGCTGTACAGACTATTTTCTCAAGAGACAGGAAGACTGTTATCTTTGTATGGCTGAGTTCAGAGAACTATAATCATCACAGTGATAGAAGAGGCACTTCCAGCTTCCTTGTTACACGCAAAAGCATGTGGATTATCCCCAAAAATCTGTCTTTTGCATTAGTTTGCTAGACTCTAACCAAAAGAGAGGCCTTGAAACAATACGTCTCTGTGTGCATATGCACACACATACATGCGCACATACAGACATATATATTTACATTCCTTGTAATATGTGCTTTTCATTACCCTTAGGTGATTCTACATGTTACATGTTTCATTTGTAGATTATTTTTATCAGGATTCCAGAGGTAGCCTGGGCCTCTTAAGTTATTCTTTCAACAAACATTTATTGAGTACTTAGTGGTGATGAATACTGTCTTCAGACTCTATTTTACATTCACAAACATCATATAAATTAAGCACTGTTAACCTCATTTTATAGGTGAGAGAACTTAGAAAGCTCAAGTAATTTGCACAAGCCAAGCAGCCAGGTTTTTTTTTTTTTTTTTTTTTTTTTTTTTTTGGCGGGGTGGCAGGGGTGGGGAAGGGGTAGGAGAAGTAGAGAGCTGGGATTTGAAGCCAAGTATTATGTGAGAGTTCAAGCCAGCACTCTCAACCACCATGTGAAGTGCCTCTATCTGATGGAATTTACATGGGAAGATGAAGGTTAAGAACACTAAGTCATAGACCCTGGCTTTGGGACCCTCAAACACACCAATACAGAAATCTGATGAGGAGTGATAGGTGCTACATAGAACATTAAAACGTAGGGTCCTGGGCCAGGGAGGAATTGAGTCTGCCTGGAGGGAACAGGGCAGAGGCAGAGATCAAGGAGAGTTTTGCAGAGAAAGTCCTTTCATCTTGTCCTTGAATGGTAGGCAAGGAATCTTTTATTATTATTATTATTATTATTATTATTATTTATTTATTATTTAGAGATAGGGTTTCCCTATGTTACCCAGGCTGGTCTTGAACTCCTGGGCTCAAGCAATCCTACTGCCTCAGCCTCCCAAGCAGCTGGGATTATAAGCAGGAGTGAAAAACTTATTGAGAAGGAGAAAAAAAATCTTTGTAAGAAATAGCATGAACAATTGTATGGCTATGGGTTGTGTCCAGAGAGTAGAGATTAGGCTGATGTGGCTAGAGTGTGAAAATGGGAGAACTGGCAAGAACTGAGACTGTAAATGGGTCTTTATTTTGAGCTGTATCAGCCAGGGCTGCTTGCATGTATGCAACAGAAACAGACTCCAGGTTGAGCTAAAGTAAATTCACAGGAAGTACACCGGGAGCTTACAAAGTCAGTTGGAGAGCTGGCCTTTGAGACTGGCAGGAATTGTTTGGAGAATAGCACCTGGAATATCAGGAATGGTCCCAAGCAGGAAGGGTCTGGTCAGGATAGGAGTGCTGCAACCTTTGTTTCTGTCTCCTATCACGTGTTGGAGATCTAGAGTCTAGGAGGATAACAACTAGCTGGCTGAGCTCAGGTCCCCTATCCTCCCAGGCCTTAGGGAATAAGGCTGTGGGAAAAGCATCCAGTGGTTTTTTTTTTTTTTTTTTTTTTTTTTTTCCAGCTTTTTACATGAAAGGGAAGAGTAATTTACCAGAAATAAAGGAGAGGGGCTCTGCTAGGCTGGGAGAATGGGTGCAGGGTGGATTTTTAAAAAATTGCTCTTTAGAAACTATCTATACTTTCAGAACTGGGTACCCACATGGTCAGATCCATGAGCTGGCTGCTCCTGACAACATGGAGGGAGGTTTGCAGACATTTGTGGGAGAGGCAGTGGTCTTGCTATGAGGCTACTGCTTTGGTCCAGGTGAGAACTCCTAAGTCTTCAGAGTGATCGTGGGGATGGAGGTGAGGAGACAGGCTCACAGGGTAGTAGAAATAGCACTCCACTGCCACAGTTTACTATAATATCCCTCGCTTAGACAGCATTACATTCATTTGATGAGAATATTATTGATCTAATGAAGGATTATCCCAAGGCTTATGATTTTATAAATGAGAAAATAACACACACTCCAGGGAGACTTAGCTGTTACATTAACAATTAATAGGAAAATCTGACAAAGCCAAGGCTTGGAAGTCATGCTTATCATGAATAATATAGAGCTGAGAGAGTTGGTCGGAACCCAAATACATTCAGAGTAAGTTTCCATAAACCTGCCACCTCTAGTTTGAAAATATTTCATGTGTGAGACTGCGATTCTTTCTGACAGTCTGGGGTAGAAAGAAGAGGATGTTGGAAAAGTAAATTGCTCTTTTTGTACTGGTAAAAATGTCATTACTGTGAGGAACATTAATCTTACTGATCAGGTATTCTAGCTTCAGCTGAAATTCTGGTTCTGAAATTCTCGGCGTTATAAGCAAGCATGTTTGAGAACCCCTAAATATATGATAACTGGTTTTATTTTATTATCCAAACAGTAATAGAAGTATTTTTTTCAAGTTATTCAGTGGAGCCAATCACTTTTCTCAACCCTGGAAACAGCAGTAATTTCAAGGTGAAGTCATTGTGGTAAAACTCTGACCTCAGTTCCACCTGGCCCTGATGGTTCCAGTTAACCTATTCCCTCTTTTTTTTTTTTTTTTTTTTTTTTTTTTGAGATGGAGTCTCCCTCTGTCACCAGGCTGGAGTGCAGTGGTGCCATCTCAGCTCACTGCAACCTCTGCCTCCGGAGTTCAAGCGATTCTCCTGCCTCAGTCTCCTGATGGGACTACAGGCATACACCACCATGCCCAGCTAATTTTTGTATTTTTAGTAGAGACAGGGTTTCACCATGTTGGCCAGGTGGTCTCGATCTGTTGACCTCGTGATCTGCCCAGCTTGGCTTCCCAAAGTGCTGGGATTATAGGCGTGAGCCACCACACCCAACCTACAGTGAACTTATTCTTACAACACTGATGCCCTTTTTGGATTCTCTGTATGAGTCCCACCTTGAAGAATCTGCTTGAGAGGATGAGGCCAGTTTCTGGAACTACAAATTAGGTTCACCAGGTTCCATAGTGTAATCCCAGACACCAGTTAGGAAACATTTGCTTCTGACTACCAGAGGACTGTAGGGAAAGAGTAGAATTTGTTTTAGTTTGCGTCCCCCAACTGCAGACCCTGAGACAAGAATCTGAGAGCAGCTCGTTTACTTAGGGAGCACTGAGAGGGGGTGGTGAAGCGAGATAGGAAGACAGAAAAGGCAATGAAGTGTGCATCATTGAGCAGCACAGCTGTGAGCAAGAGGAGCGCAATCCCATGGAGGACCCTCAGGGAGACTGTGTGGGACACACTTCAGGATTGTCCCACTGAGAGGAGAGGAAGCATTTAACCATCAGCTTCTTATCTGAAGGTCACTTCAAGGGTGGGGCTACATCTTCAGTACTCCCAGTCTACTCTCCACCCAAACGCAAGTGACACATGCACTTGCAGTTAGAGAATGCCCCCAAGAAGCCATTTGTATACACAAGAACCATCTGCGGGCAACCTTCAGGATGGTCCCTGGAGAAATGGCAGAGCACAATCAGCAGCTGATACAAAATGAATGGGAAAAAATTAATTGCTGTACCTTAAAAAAAAAAAAAAGGCACAAGTATCCTTAAATAACTTGCCATGATGTTAAAGGTGGTGAATTGAATTTCTCTGAGGGACCCATTCAGGGGAGATACTCAGCCATGGATCATACTCTGAAAGAACTTATAATCTCATAAAGGAGTTAAGATACATTTACAAATACGTCTAATACATGAGACAAAGTGATGAGATGTAGCAAATCATTCGCAGAATGAGAGGTGGCAGGGACAACCTCTAGGTAGGAAGGACTCAAGAACAACTTCTCAGAGAAGGCAGTACTTGGCTTTCATGCTCAGAGATGAAGAGGGTGAACCTTCCATGCAATGAAGCGGAATCATTACAGACACAGAGGATGGGAAGCAAAGGACCAGGTTTGCATCCATTGAACCTGTTGTTGAGGAAGTGAAGGTGAGTTGGGGGAAGATTAGAAAATTCAACTGAGCCCAAATTGTGAAAAGTCTTCAATACCAGGCTCAGGATGTCAGCCTTTACCGTTTAGGCCAGTGGTTTGCAATGGTGTACCAGGCATATGGAATGCTACCAACTCTTTCAGGTGTGATATCACTTTTTTTATTTTCTGCAGCAACATATACATGCAAACACACACACACATACACCCATTAATATTGTTATGATGGTATCTCTCAGGCAATAAACATATATTACTGGGTCATATGTCATAGTGTGCAACAGGATACAACTTGCAAGAAACAAGTAGAAAGAGGTGGAAGAGAATAATGAGACAATGTTTACAACAATACAGAAAATACTGCCTTGTGTGTATATAAACAGGCACAGGCAGGGCAACAAGGAGATCTCAACATTCCTCAAATGCAAAAGACAACCAATAGTTCAGTGATTAGGGGTCAAATCCTCTCAATACTGTCAACTGGGAACCTGCCCCCACCCAATTTTAATATTTAGAAGTATGCTAAGAAACCAAAAGGGTTGTTAATCAACTTAAAGCAATGGAGAACCATTTCAAGGTTTTTTTGCAGAAAAGTAAGGTGGCCTGTTATTAAGAGCATGAACAGTGACATGGGCTCTCCATGGTTCCCTATAGATGAGGGGTTTTCTGTAATAAAAATATGTGTTCGGGCAAATTGCAATACAACTTATGCGTGTGGCAAAATGAGAAACTGAATGGAACATTCTGGGACTAGAGACAACTCTTTCTGATTTAAGTGTAAAAGGAAAAACCTAGTCTCTCACATCAACTTTTACCAGTATGCATTTGACAATTATGTACTGACTTCAGCTGAACACGAGACCTTTTAAATGCCAGGTCAGAAAGACACTTACTGATATGTGACCTTAGTAAGTTACTCATCCTAGTGTCAGTGTGCTCATTGACAAAATGGAGGTAAAAAGATCAACCTTGAAAAATAATTGTGATGATTGAATAATGTAACTTACTAAAATCTTGGATCTTGATAGGATTCAGGCTACAGAAGGAGTCAGACTAAGTAATTTGGCCAATAGATCAGAATCATGATCCAAAATGCCTTCAGGAGCCAGTAAAAATTTGAGGTGGCCAAGAGTAGAAAATAGAGTGATGGATACTGTGGGGAACTGGACAGTAAAAAGGTCTTCAAATTTTAAAATACATGAGTCTGGGCTTTCCAAACAAAATATGTTGCCCAGCCAAGTTCTGCTTGCCAGATCCTAGTGTTCAGCCACTGTTCTAGATCATTATCTGGGCTCCCATTGCTGTGCCATATGATTGACAGGTATTACCAATCAAACAAATCACTTTTTTACTGAGCCTAGATGAGCCCTGAGAATTCTTCTCATTATGATACATTGTGAGCTTTAGTTTATTGATTCTTCTCCCATCCTGCTTCCCAAGCTCAATATGATCGTTACAACAAGTTTACTTTGAACATATTTTCAAAAATACTTTAACATATGAGTGAAGGGGGTGGTATTCTTGTATAAATGTGCAGTTTATCAGTACCTTCTCCTAACTCCCAACTGTCCACAATTAATTTTTTTCCTTTTGCATTCATTTTAAAATAGGTATCAAGTCTGCACTATTCAGGCCTTGGGTTATAAGGTTACCCTTCCCTTAAGGGAAGCAGGGTCTCACAGTGTGCTAAGGAACAAGGAGCCTAGGGATCCTGGCAAGGGTAGACAGGAAAATAGGCTTATTTAGGAACTTGAGAAAACAATGCCCGGTTCCACCACTCTGAGTCTTTGCTTAGCTTCCAGTCAGGATAATAATCCCTTTCTTGACCACTTGATGATATAACTGTGAGGATCAAATAAGTTCATTAGTGTGTAAGAGTTTGGCAAACTAAAAGTCTTTTAACATTATTGTTCTTCACACCTGTGATCCCAGTACTTTGGGAGGCTGAGGCGGGTGGATCATGAGGTCAAAAGATTGAGACCATCCTGGCTAACACAGTGAAACCCTGTCTCTACTAAAAATACAAAAATTAGCCAGGTGTGGTGGTGCACGCCTATAATCCCAGCTACTCAGGAGGCTGAGGCAGGAGAATCGCTTGAACGTGGGAGGCGGAAGTTGCAATCAGCTGAGATCACACCACTGCACTCCAGAATGATGGCAGAGTGAGACTCCGTCTCAAAGAAAGAAAAAAAGTATTGTTCTGTTGTAAGGGAATTGTGGGGAGTGGGTTGGTAGAGTATGTCTGATGAGACTGCTGGGCTGCTGTGTACTGATTAAGTTGTGTAATTTTAAGATTTGCCATAAAATATGTGTTAAGAGTGTCCAGGAAAACAAGAGAACTTTCTCTGCAAGACTCCATGTTTGGTGACAATAATCTCAAAGAACAGAAGTAAAATAAACAAAACTATCATTTTGTAGATTGTGTCATCCTGTGCTATAGACATGGAACTTTCTCTTCTCTAGCCTCTGTCATCTTAATGTACCCTAACACACTCATGAACTCATGTGGTGCTCACAACAGCATCATGAGGTAGTCCACGAGGGGATGGATGCCCTTGGGAAGTTACTCATGCCTGGCCAACATGACAGCCAGGAATTGAATATGGGTTTTCTGATCTTTTATATAACACTGTCAATTTTCATGTCTACTCTTACATAAAAATATTGTTCAACTAAGCTTTCTAGAGGATGATGGGAAGAGGAAATAAAAAAGAAGTTAAAGCACTGCTATTCCTGTCCATGTCTTTAGCTGGGTACCAGAGATGGCACTGCTAGGCTTTGGTTGCCCTTGGCTTGCATAATCATGCCCAGATTGAATCACTGTGCCGTCATGGCCTTACCTGCAGCTAACCTGATGCCCTTCTGCTTTGCTCAAATGCTAGAAGGAATGGATTTACACTTAAATCAATATTTAATCTAATGTACCTCTCTTGACTCCATTTGTAAAATGGTGTGTAGATCTTGGATAAGAACACAAGCCTGCAAGCTGAATCAAAGTCATTTGCAAGGCAGCAAATTCAAGAGGGAGGCATGGCAATAAATGCAGAAGAGGGAAGGCCTCCTTGACATGGAGCAGTGTATTTTCTTGCTCTCCTCCCTTTTTATTAAAACACTATTAAAGACAATAGTGCTTTAATCATGCCTTGTTGCAAGTGAGGCTCAGGATTCCAATAGGCCCAAAGACATTAACAATAATGAAGAAAAATACCCTAACAAAATAGTAGGAATTCTTTTCAGTCATACATCATAATACTTCAGAGAATATTTTCATTATTTGGATAAGAAAAGGCCTTATATATGCCTTTTTCATATCATAAAATAATAAACACAGGGATACTGAATGCAACTTAAACCTAAATATTTCATCATTATGTAGAAACTGAAATCTATGGTTACTATTCAAAGTGCCCCTGGTTCAAAATGATTTGCCCAATGCCATTTAGATTAATTTCAAATTAGAAATGGAAATCTTAGCTTAATTTTCTTTAAACAGGTTGAACTTCAATTTCTGAGTCTGGAAAATAAATTGCTGTCTGTGGAAAGGAAATGATAAATTAAGTGAGCTTGAAGCATGAAGGAAGAAATAAAGAAGGGAAGGAAAAGAAAGGAAAGAAAAAGAACAGAAAGAAAAAGAAAGAGAAGAGAGGGAAGAGAAGAGGAAGGAAGAAGAGGGGAGAGGAGGAGAGGGGAGAAATTACTTTCAGTGAGCTGAAAGAATCAGTTTCTCAGTAGTAAGCTATACATCTTTCTTATTGGCAAAATCAGACTTATTTCTAATAAAGAGAGTTCAAGGCTTCAAGTTCAACAAATTGGTCTACTTAATTTAGAAATGTTTTCACTCTTCCTATGCTAAAATATTGTCTCATATTCAATAATGTTCTACATGCCCATGTTTTTGGTGGACAGTAAAATCACAGAAAGGGATTCATTCCATAAATTCACAATTAAGTGATGCTATGAGGCATATAAAATGAACAGCATTTCATCCATAAGTTCTATTGCCTGCTTATAAGCATCAACAAAATGCCCCTAACTCCAGGATGCCTTTGGAATTGCTTGTTATATTGATAGAAGACTTTAGCTACATGCTTCTAAATCCATAGTTTCAATAAGCAATGCTCCACTCATAAGTGGTGCCTTTAATGTCACTCGTGGTAACTAAGGCTTTTGGAAGTCAAGTCAGATTCAGGACAAGAAGCACATTTGATAACGTATTATACAAAGCATAAACATTGGGTTTATATGGTGATGAAACAGCCTCTCATAAGTTCCTTCAGCCCTGCCCCCAGAGCTTCTTCAAATAAACATATAATCAGAGCAGGAGCATGGCACTTGCTGTGCAAATACAGCTTCAAGCCAAGTGCCTTTCTCCTCTTCAATTCTATGGCCTCCCCCAAGCCCATCCTATAGGAAAATTTTGACACCTTTACAAGAACAAAATTATGACAGTTGAAAATGTTCAAAATACCTAACTTTCCACACTTAGTATTCTTGTAATGACTATGAGATTTAAAACCACTACTAATTTACTGTAAGAAGCTAAGATTTTGTTATAAGCATACAGTTAGGAACACCATTCTTTATCTGAAGGGCGCATGTTAAAGTACACGTGGGTGGTCATTTGTTTTTATGTTAATGTTTACACAACCCTCTTAACCCTGATGACACATGTCTTTTTATGCCAATGGGCAAGAGAGTGTTAGACAAAGACACTGTGGTCAAAAGAAAAGGGAGAGCATATGGATAAACTACGTGAGAATCACAACCATTCATCTATTTCTTTTTAAGAGCACACATTTCCACTGTGAATGTCTGATAACGACATTTACTTTGTCATTTTAGGTTTAACTAAACAGTCAATTAGAAAAACACGAACTGTGCTTTAACTGATCTTTGGTGTAAATTAGATTATACCATTTCTGTTGGCTTCATCTGAAAAAAAAAATCAATACTTTCTTTAAAATCCATATCCAAGAATCTCTAGTTGGCATCTGAATTCATTAATAATTGTTAAATCGCTTAATCAATACATGTTTATTCACTGAATAACTGGTGCTAGGAAGATGCTAAGATACATAAAACTGTCTCTGCCCTTAGAGAGGCTATAATCTAGAAGGAAAAATAATGCACATAGAGACTCATTCTGCTTTATGTAAAGCAGAATGTTCTAGGAGGAAGGCATAAAGTGCTGTGAGAGCTGAGGAGAAAGGTATGATTGGAGCCTGTGGAGAGACAGAGACCAGACAAGCCACAAGGAATAGCTGGGATTAGGGTCCATACTGAAAAGAGAGGTAGATTTTTACGCTCAAATAAGTATACTCTTTCCTTTTCCAGAAAGGGGAGTCCAGCTTTTCTAATCTTAATATGAAGATGACACAAAGATGTGTTTGAGAAAGTGAATCTGCGTTATGTGTAATTATTTCACCTACATACCCCTGATTTCACTTAGCTGTAAGAATAAGAAGCCAAAAAATGTCTCAAAACATTTCTTCTTTTTTGTTTTTTTTAAGTTCTGGGATACATGTGCGGAACGTGCAGGTTTGTTACGTAGGTATACATGTGCCATGGTGCTTTGCTATACCTCTCAACCCATCATCTAGGTTTTAAGCCCCACATGAATTAGGTATTTGTCCTAATGTTCTCCCTCCCCTTGTCCCCCATCCCCCAGTAGGCCCCAGTGTGTGATGTTCCCCTCCCTGTGTCCATGTGTTCTCATTGTTCAACTCCCACTTATGAGTGAGAACATGTGGTGCTTGGTTTTCTGTTCCTGCGTTGGTTTGCTGAGAATGATGGCTTCCAGCTTCAACCCTGTCCCCACAAAGAACATGAACTCATTCTTTTTTATGGTTGCATAATATTCCATGGTATATATGTACCATATTTTCTTTATCCAGTCTATCATTGATGGACATTTGGATTGGTTCCAAGTCTTTGCTGTTGTGAACAGTGCTGCAATAAACATATGTGTGCACATGTCTATATAGTAGAATGATTTATAATCCTTTGAGTATATACCCAGTAATGGGATTGCTGGGTCAAATGCTATTTCTGGTTCTAGATCCTTGAGGAATTGCCACACTGTCTTCCACAATGGTTGAACTAATTTACATTCCCACCAACAGTGTAAAAGTGTTCCTATTTCTCCACAGCCTCACCAGCATTTGTTATTTCCTGTCTCAAAACATTTCTTGTAACAGATCTTCTCCACAGCCAATGCAAGAGAGAATTTTTTAAATGCAAAAAGAAAGTTAATAAAATATCAGATGGCAATAAATTGCTAGAATTTGGCTCAGCCTAGAAAACCAAACTTGTCTTTGACTTTGCAAACCATGCCACATGGAGCTGGCTTCTGAATAAAATTGGGCTTCTAAAAAAAACTGGGGAGAAAAAGTACAATTACAACTGAATACCGTCAGTGTCAGCTACAATCAGTAGCTGCTCTCATCTTTTGCTGCTCACCCCAGTTAGGGTTTCCCAACCAACTGTAGCTGCAGGTACAAGGGCAGCCACAGCTGGAGACTGCACAGGACAAGAAAAGAGCACCCACCTGGCCCTGGAGTCTAGGCGTTGCTTTTTAGCCCACTGTGTGACCCTGGACAAGTCATGTGTCATCTCAGTTTTCTCATCTGCAAACTGCCATGCCTACATCACAGGCTTGTTGTGATTTTCCAGGGAGATAAGCCATACGAGAATGCTCTGTAAACTGCAAAGCGCTGCCTAAAGTTCAGGAAGTGTCTGTGTTAAAACCATCACTGTCGGCAGTTGGTTTCTGTCCTGAACAAGAAACCTCCCTTACTGAGGCAAAGTGCTTTAATTTTTGTAATCCAGGCCTTTCTTATTGCTGCTTTCACTTAGCTGTGTGGCCTCAGATAAGCCATTGAAACTTTTTGAGCCTCATTTTTCCCACACTTCAAGTGGACATTGAAATTATGCCTGTACTGTCTATCTTTGAGGTTCACCATCATAATCAAATAAGATAAAGGGATGTAAAAGCAAATTACAAATATAAAGTGCCCCATAAATATTAATGTTATGCTCATATGGAGGTTTCACCTGGATTTCTGACCTAGACTTCTTGATTGAGTGCCTGACCCTTTCCTTTAAACCACCCACCTACATGTGGCTTGTCACGTGCTGCTACCTTTAAGCCTTCAAGCCTTCTGCTCATCCTTCAAGTCCTGCTTGCCTCTGTGATTCTAGCCCACTGAGCGCTAATACAACACATACTCCTACTCAGCAGTGGACCCCACTACCCTGACCATCATTCCAGAAATCATATTCCAGAACCAAGCTCCTTCTACTCTACCATCCTGTGTCTGAGCCCCAGCTAGGCAATAAATTTTCGGAACTTGACAATTCCAGGTCTTTATCTGCAGCCTGCAACTCTCTGTTGCTTAGACTCCCAAAATTCACAGCTGATTTTGTTTCATTTCATTCCTGGAAGATTCAAGTAGGGCAGTGATTCTCAGCATTGCCTGGACACTGGAATCACAAGGGCAACCTGAAAAGAATAACAATGCCTAGGTACTATCCCCTGAAGATTCTGATATGATGGGTCTGGTGGGTAGTGTGAGCATTAGGACTTTTCAAAACTACTCCTATGATTTAAATACATAGCTAAGTTTGAGAACCGCTGACTTAGGGGGATGTTCCCAGCCAAGTTGTAACCTGGGATGGGGGTGGGGGCTGGTGACAACCCACCTCTCACCTGCATTGGGTGTGGTGGCCAGAATCTACAACAAAGGCAAGTCCTGAAACCAAATCCTAGGGAAATTGATTAAAAATGCAGTCTAGTCCAACTGGGTCACCAGGTCTCAGGTAGCAGAACTCAGTAAAAAGAGAAATAGGTATGACAAGACCAGATCTCGGTGTCCCCAGTTAAGCATTGTTTAGATTCTATCCCTGAGTTTGGGAAGGGGGCATGGTTAAAGAAAATAAACATGATTTTCCCTATAGCAAACAATAATAGAATTTCCATGGTCTCAAAAGTCAGCCTTTATTCTGATTTGTTCGCATCTATAAATTTGTACCAACTCTGGGTCCTGGAAGTCTTGTTCTTCCCCACATATGAAGTCTGATAAAAAAACCAGAGATGAAGGTGACAGGAGCCTCAAAAACCAAACTTAACATTTTACACATGAAAAATCTGGGGCCCAGAGAGGACAATGACTTGTCCAAGATCACACAGCAATCTGAAGGTAGGCTTAAGAGGAGAGGACAGGTCTTCTGTCACCATCCATGAATGGACCTATAGGAAATTGATTTGTATATCATGTATTTAAGCCATGAAGTCAAGAACTATGCGGAATACTCTTTTAAAATAGATCACTATTTAGAAAATTTGTGACTCACGAAAATGTTTTTTAAAACTTCTTCCATTTTGAAACTATAGAGCAAGATACTTCTGTTAAGGGTAGAAGTCCAGCAGATGAGACCCAGGTATTTGTCACTTATTGTAAAGGAAAAAAGAGGGAGAAAATGAATCTGGATATTTTACTGGATTTTTCCCAGCTAGCAGGAGATTATTAATATTATGCAAATCAATAAATGTATTCCACCATATAAACAGAACCAAAGACAAAAACCACATGATTATCTCCATAGAGGCAGAAAAGACCTTTGACAAAATTCAACAGCCCTTCATGCTAAAAACTATCAATAAACTAGGTATTGATGGAACGTATCTCAAAATAATAAGAGCTATTTATGACAAACCCACAGCCAATATCATACTGAATGGACAAAAACTGGAAAAATTCCCTTTGAAAACTGGCACAAGACAGGGATGCCCTCTCTCACCACTCCTATTCAACAGAGTGTTGGAAGTTCTGACCAGGGCAATCAGGCAAGAGAAAGAAATAAAGGATATTCAGTTAGGAAAAGAAGAAGTCAAATTGTCCCTGTTTGCAGATGACATGATTGCATATTTAGAAAACCCCATTGTCTCAGCCCAAAATCTCCTTAAGCTGATAAGCAACTTCAGCAAAGTCTCAGGATACAAAATCAATGTGCAAAAATCACAAGCACAAGCATTCTTATACACCAGTAACAGACAAACAGAGAGCCAAATCATGAATGAACTCCCATTCACAATTGCTTCAAAGAGAATAAAATACCTAGGAATCTAACTTACAAGGGATGTAAAGGACCTCTTCAAGGAGAACTACAAACCACTGCTCAGTAAAATCAAAGAGGACACAAACAAATGGAAGAATATGTCATGCTCATGGATAGGAAGAATCAATATTGTGAAAATGGCCATACTTCCCAAGGTAATTTATAGATTCAATGCCATCCCCATTAAGCTACCAATGACTTTCTTCACAGAATTGGAAAAAACTGCTTTAAAGTTCATATGGAACCAAAAAAGACCCCGCATTGCCAAGACAATCCTAAGCCAAAAGAACAAAGCTGGAGGCATCACACTACCTCACTTCAAACTGTACTACAAGGCTGCAGTAACCAAAACAGCATGGTACTGGTACCAAAACAGAGAGATAGACCAATGAAACAAAACAGAGCCCTCAGAAATAATACCACACATCTATAGCCATCTGATCTTTGACAAACCTGACAAAAAAAAGAA
The DNA here is from genome assembly GCF_047675955.1 of Chlorocebus sabaeus. Lineage (NCBI taxonomy): Eukaryota > Metazoa > Chordata > Mammalia > Primates > Cercopithecidae > Chlorocebus > Chlorocebus sabaeus. Next base: position 31,528,823 of record NC_132918.1, on the reverse strand, counting down.
ATGGGGAAAGGATTCCCTATTTAATAAATGGTGCTGGGAAAATTGGCTAGCCATAAGTAGACAGCTGAAACTGGATCCTTTCCTTACTCCTTATATGAAAATTAATTCAAGATGGATTAGAGACTTAAATGTTAGACCTAAACCCATAAAAACTCTAGAAGAAAACCTAGGTAATACCATTCAGGACATAGGCATGGGCAAGAACTTCATGACTAAAACACCAAAAGCAATGGCAACAAAAGCCAAAATTGACAAATGAGATCTAATCAAATAAAGAGCTTCTGCACATCAAAAAGAAACTACCATCAGAGTGAATAGGCAACCTACAGAATGGGAGAAAATTTTTACAATCTACCCATCTGACAAAGGGCTAATATCCAGAATCTACAAAGAACTTAAACAAATTTACAAGAAAAAATCAACCCCATCAAAAAGTGGGTGAAGGATATGAACAGACACTTCTCAAAAGAAGACATTTATGCAGCCAATAGACACATGAAAAAATGCTCATCACTGGCCATCAGAGAAATGCAAATCAAAACCACAATGAGATACCATCTCATACCATTTAGAATGGTGATCATTAAAATGTCAGGAAACAACAGGTGCTGGAGAGCATGTGGAGAAATAGGAATGCTTTTACACTGTTGATGGGACTGTAAACTAGTTCAACCATTGTGGAAGACAGTGTGGCAATTCCTCGAGGATCTCGAACTAGAAATACCATTTGACCCAGCCATCCCATTACTGGGCATATACCCAAAGGATTATAAATCATGCTGCTATAAAGACACATGCACATGTATGTTTATTGCGGCACTATTCACAATAGCAAAGACTTGGAACTAACCCAAATGTCCATCAGTGATAGACTGAATTAAAAAAAATGTGCCACATATATACCATGGAATACTATGCAGCCATAAAAAAGGATGAGTTCATGTCCTTTATAGGGACATGGATGAAGCTGGAAACTATCATTCTCAGCAAAATATTGCAAGAACAGAAAACCAAACACCGCATGTTCTCACTCATAGGTGGGAATTGAAAAATGAGAACACATGGACACAGAGTGGGGAACATCACACACCGGGGCCTGCCAGGGGGTAGGGGGTTGGGGGAGGGGGGAGGAATAGCATTAGGAGATACACCTAATGTAAATGATGAGTTAACAGGTGCAGCACACCAACATGGCACATGTATACATATGTAACAAAACTGCACGTTGTGCACATGTACCCGAGAACTTAAAGTAGAATTTAAAAAAAGATTATCTAATATATTTGCTCTGTAATTTCTTGGGGAGGGCAATCACCTGGCTGGGATGCATTTTTTACCTAGAGCCAGGGTATTGATTCCTCTAAGGACTCATAATATAGTCAAATACCAAGTGCATGTGAATAATATTTCCATATAGGTGAATGTTAGGCCAGGAGAGAGCCGCTAAAAGTCTCATATCCCTGGATGACTTCAGCTAATTGGGGCTAAGTCTGATGGAATCTACCGACAGACCCAGATGGCCAGAGAAGACAAGCATGGCAATAACAGTAATATGCAGCATTACACTTTACAGTTTACAAAACACTTTAAGGCACTGTTGTAGCCATGTCTCAGAAAAGTATACAAGTCAAGCAAGTGTCACAAAATAAGTTGAAACAACTTAAGCTATTTTAAGAAGCTGGGGAGAAAAATCACTGTAGGAATGCACCATGATTTGAAGAAAACTATTTCATAGGTGGCGCAACTAAATTCAGCAAGATTATGTGACTTGTCAAGCTGACCTGAAAATAATGATAGGCCCAATCCTAATGATCAATGTTCTTATTTCACATTCAGAGTCTATTTTACTATCATACCAGAGATGCCTCAAGTAAAAGAAATGCAGGCAGCATTGAGAGGCCAGGATGCCACAGTCAGGAGGAACAGCAGCAAGAAGCGGGTTTGGTGAGCCCAGTTCTAGGACTGGGTGTGAGACATCCTGGGCTGGTGATTGGTAAGTAGGTGGTTGGACTTAGGGCAGAGGCCTGGAACTGCTGTCTACCTTGATGAAGGAAGAGATGCTGACATAGTTAATGAGTGTTTCTGGAATGTCTATGTGCCCAGGTTGTATCCGCACTGAAGACCATCTGAGCCAGCTGAGCAGTATTAAGTCTGTCTCTCAAATGACCAGATATCGCCTCGACCTAATAAAATAACTTAATGGATTTTTTCACTCTGATCAGATGGTTTCAGGCCCAGTTTAGGATGACTGATCACATTCCCTGAGCCGCTCTGTCATCCTCCCTTCGCTGGAGCTTGCTGGGTTGGCTAGTGATAGGATTTGAGTGATGTTGCCTTATAGTTTTTGTCTCTGTTTAACTCGAATGAATATTGTGGAACTTAAGTAAATTTTTTAATATAAAGAATAGAAGCATTTCTGTGTCTTTTCTCTATGTTGAGGGAATGATGGAATAATGGACTTCATTTTAGAGAAAATCAGATATATCGATCTTTTCATCTGTGTGGATATTGAGAGCTTTCATACTTTGGTTTGGAAAGATGAACAAAATTCTTACCCAACTAAATGCCTTATGTATACCCCAGAAAATTTTCCTCCATGAAAAAGAGATCTTATAAGAAATCTATACCTCACTTTCTCTATGCTGTGAAGGTTAGAGATCTTTTCTCACATTTTAAATGATACATGAGATACATAGTAAGAGATACATATATGCCCATTTATAAATGCTCCTCTAGATGATTTGGGGGACAGAAGGAAGAGAACAGAAGAGCACTTGGAAGTGTAAAGAAGTTGTTAATAGATGTTCAGGATGAGAGATTAGAGTTTAACAGGGTAACGGCTTCCACTTCACAAAATAATCCGTTAAGATCTTGATGGGCGTTTTTCTTCCCAAACCTCTTGGTCACCCTGACCTGACTTTAGAAGTATCAAAGAGTGAGAAAGTCACATGTAGTCACATACACACATCATTAATAGGTGTGTATCCTCATAAAAATATACAGAAAATTTTAAAGATCACGATTTTAATACAAGATTTTATAGAAGCACACAATATCAAAAGGGTTATTAAAACATAACATTGTATTCACATGGTATTTTTCAAGTTAATTTTATCTAATTAGACTGGCAAAATAAAACCCTTACTATAATTATAATTTGGAATTTTTGTACTATAAGAATTTTTTTCTCAAATTACAAAAGCTTGCAGACGCCATTTCTTTTGTCTCTGTAAAAATTAAATGTATTCATTTACACATGGTACTTTTTTTTTTTTTTTTTTTTTTTTTTTTTTTTTTTTTTTTTTTTTTTGAGACGGAGTCTCGCTCTGTAGCCCAGGCTGGAGTGCAGTGGCCAGATCTCAGCTCACTGCAAGCTCCGCCTCCCGGGTTCACGCCATTCTCCGGCCTCAGCCTCCCGAGTAGCTGGGACTACAGGCGCCCGCCACCTCGCCCGGCTAGTTTTTTGTATTTCTTAGTAGAGACGGGGTTTCACCGTGTTAGCCAGGATGGTCTCGATCTCCTGACCTCGTGATCCACCCGCCTCGGCCTCCCAAAGTGCTGGGATTACAGGCTTGAGCCACCGCGCCCGGCCTACACATGGTATTTTTAAAATGAGAGATGGTGAGAAATTCTGGATGTGTTTACTGATGACCATGCCTATAATTAGCTCCAACTTCCTCATTTAAAAAGTAGGAGATTTCCAAGAATAATAGCTCATCTAATTGAAGATCATTATAAACAAATTAGGATGTATTTATGAGTTATGCTAATGATGCATAAAGTGATATCCTGCTGTAGAATTATAGTGAATATCTTTGTCTTTACCATTCTTTGTAATTATCATTTCTATTATGCTTGTGCTTTTTCTGCTTTTTTTTGTTTGTTTGTTTTGTATTTTTTAATGTGTATGACATTTTGGAAGTAGGGAAGTTGCAAAATTGGTGCTGTGCTTTGGGACAATTCATTTACTGGGCAGGTATGAGTTGGATTGGAGGAGTAAGAGAAGTCCTTTTTGAAGGGAAGGAAGGAAGCTATAAAGAGAATGTTTAGTTGTATTAATATCTGATTTAAAATATCATGTATTAGATGTTAATTCGACAGAGTTATATCATTCAGGAAAATATGACATGTCAAAGAGAAATATATACAGTAGTGTTTCCTTATCCTCAGAGGATATGTTTCAAGACCCCCAGTGGCTGACTGAAGCTGTGAATAGTACTGAACCCTGTATATCCTGTATTATTTCCTATACATACATTCCTATGATAAAGTTGAATTTATAAATTAGGCACAGTAAGAGATTAACAATAAAATAGAATAATTATAACAATATATGTAATAAAAGTTATATAAATGTGCCCCCCAAAATATCTTACCCTTCTCTACTCATGCAGTTTTGGGCTTTAGTTGACTGCAGGTAACTGGAATTATGGAAGGCAAAACCACAGATGAAGGAGTACTGCTGTATTTTTAAAGAATGTTGGCAAAAATATATTAAATCTCAAAACTGGCTTAGCAATTGATAAAACTTTTGAGAATGTCTTCTATGCAAGGAATTTTAAGCACTTTATCATGCATATACTTGCAAAGTGATGCAGAACTCTGAGGAAATAATCCAAAAGAAACTTTAAACCTAATTGTAATATGAAATCATCATGAGTTATCTTCACGCAAATGTGTCTGTGTGACTCATGGCACTGATCCAGTGACAACCCTTCTGTCCTCCACAGTAGTTATCCTTTCTCAGGAACAGGTGGCCACACCTGCCTAATCACATTCATCCCTCACCCGAGAAAAGTCCACTCTCCAGGAATTCGCTCTAACTGCTGAGGGCACTCCCTGGAGGATGTGTTTAACTACATCCCCCGCAAAGAAAACCTGCAAGCCCAGGAGGGTGATCTCAGCAGCCAAAGTATTCAGGACACAAGAGTGGCCTCTGAGCTTCTTTTCTTGTTTGGCTTCTGGAAACTAAGAATAAGGGAAGAAGTGGACTCTGTGGGCAATTTTTAAAAGTTGTACATTTAGTTCAGCCTCATAACAGATGAACTGACTTTATTTTTTTTTTTTTTTAAAAAAAGGAGCTAATGGTTTGAGCTGGTTGTAATAGCTCCTTGTAATAGGTAGTAAAGAGTTTTCTGGATTGAAGCCCAACTTACCTTCAGTGAAAAACACATGAAGGTAATTGCTTAGAGAACTTGCACACTGAAGAGAAGAACAGTTCATGACATTTTAACACGATAAATGATGGTGAAATCCCATTAGGGAATTAATCTTTTATCCATGGAGCTAGAAAGTTAAAGGAGAGAAAACTTATTCTTTTATCTGCTTTAAATGAAAAAACAAAATCCTGAGGGAGCTACTTATTTGCTAAAAGTACAGGGTCTTTCCTGAGCTAAGAGGTTTTGTTCTTAATGCACTTTAACATGCATCTCCTTGTGGACTTGTTTGGCTGAATACCTTCATTTCTGTGAGTACATTGTTCTTCATTGTTCTAAACTTTGGCATCAAAAATTGCATGTATATTTTGATGATTCAAAGAAGATAATTACTAAGTTTCTCTCTCTTTTTGATTATGCAAAATATAATGAGGGCACATTTACTCTCTCTGCGTCCTCAGTACTCAATCATGCTTGCTGTTCATTCACATTCTTCACCTTCTTAGAAGTCCTCATGCTCCAACTGCTGCTATCCCAGGTATGGTCTCCTGGGCCCCATGGTGGTTTTATAATGCTGGGATCAAAGCTCAGAGATTTAATTGCAGCCATTTTAAGATTATGGCCCAGAAAATACTAATCAAAAAATTTAATAAAAAAGATTGAGGGAAGCCTTGCTTTTCCAGGCTTCTTGCTCATAATGCTAATCAGCCTTTATTCATTTGACAAATATCACTGAGTACCTACTAGGTGCCCAAATCTAAGGGGCTGGAGATACAGAAATGTGAATAAAGGTCCTCACCTGAAAAAGTCTACACATAACTGTAGTAGAGCAACAGCTGAACAAATTATAGTACTCTGTGAAAAATGCTATATAACAAAAAAAAAAAATGTGATGCAGCTGTATCAGATAGAAATATTTCAATGCAAAGACACAAAGTAAGACTAAAACTCAGGGTAGCCCAAACAAAACAGTTCCTAGGCACCTCCAGTACCTAGAATGTAATTGTATTTAGAGGTAGATCTTTTAAAATGTTACTGAGTTAAAACGGGGTCATTAGGGTGACACCTAATCCAATATGACTGTGTCCTTATAAGAAGAGGAGATTCAGATACAGGCATACACAGAAGGAAGTCCACATGAAGACACAGGGAGAACAGGAACATCCACAAGCCAAGGAGAGAGGCCTCAGAAGAAAACAACCCTGTCAACACCTTGATCTCATACTTCTGGCCTCCAGAATTATAAGAAAATAAATACCTCCTCTTTAAGTCAGTCTGTGGTCCTGTGTTATGGCTGCCCTAGCAAACTAATACTGGGTACAGCCACAGGCTCCATGGCGGCTTCTCTTCAATTCTTACCATCACCCTTTGGACTACAAAATAGCATCAGCTGTTCCGCACTTTACAATTTCTCACTGTATTATCTAAGGGCAGCAAGAGGAAGCTTCTAGTAGCTCTTCTAGTTTTAGAATTCCTACTCTTTACCATGCCTTTGTTTGAACAGTTGCTGTGGCTTAGGGAATGCAATCTGTGGACCGGCTTCAGCCATCCAGGACACACCCTGAGGGTGGGTGAGGTCAGTTCCATCCAAACCACATAAGGTGAGGTCCCCAAAGGAAGGTCAAGGTATATTTGTAGAGCATAGCATGGGATAACCTACAAAGACCCAAAGAAAGTGATCAAATAAATCTACTTGGAAAAGCTGAGCAAAAGTAGCCCTGAGGGGAATTAAGGTGGGTCTTGGAGAATAAATAGGTGTTCTGTAGAGAAGGACTCAAAAAATAACACACACAAAGGAAGCAGCGTATATGAGGGCACAGAAGGCACAAAAGAGCCTGTTGTATCTGGTAAGGTAATCAGTATGTCCCTGTCTACCTGGAAATTTCCAGTTTTAGCCCTGGAAGTCCTACATCCTGAGAATTCTCTTTGTTCCTGGCAGATATAGTTTGCCTGGAACTGTATCTATTTTAAATGGAAGTCCCACATCCCAAGACCCCTTTAGTCTTGGACAAACTTGGGTGGTTGGTCACTCTATGTTGGGGAAATTATGAGCAAAGTTTATGAAGCAAATTGGCTGGAGATAAAATTGGAAAGACTGGCTGAAACTAATTGGAAAGGACCTTTCATGACCTTAGTTTGAAGTAGAGAAAAAGATCTGTAGTGTTCTTTTGCCATGTTGCAAACTAAGTTAGTAGGACATTACTCTATGGAGGGTAGAGGAACTCTGTGTTAATCATACAAATGCCATGGACATTTTGCAACTTGACCTGCTTCAGGAATTTCGTGGAACCTGAGGGCTATATAGCATTTGGGAGCAGCAAAAAGTTCCAGGCCAACTCTTCTGACTCAGAGACACTGATCCCTGGGGTCAAGGGTCAGCATTCTGCTGGGCACATCGCAAGGCCCCACAAATACTAGTTGATTCTTGGTTAATAAGCTTCCCTTAGTAAGTGGAATTGCCTCTTCATCTTCAACTATCCTCTCTGCATATCTTCCTCTAAAAGCTGTGTCTCTTTTTCTCTTTCTACCTTTTCATGCCTTCATTTCCAATTGCCAACCAGGGGCTTCAAACCCACCATACCTACCACTTAACTGCTCACCTTCTCCCCAACATTACCTCTTCCACCTACTGCTTTCTGTCTGTTGAGTATGCTGCCGTTCTCCAGTCACCCATCCCCATGCTGCAGAATACACTGCAGCCACTGAAAACAAGTGGCTGAAGAAAACAAAATTGCAAACAATGGATATTTAGAATGCTCTCGTATTCATACAGATTACATATAGGTACTTTCAGATATATATTAACACAAACATGTAGGAAAAATCATCCGGAAGTTTTTTGTTGTTGCTGTTGTTGTTGTTGAGATGGAGTCTCACTCTGTCACCCAGGCTGGAGTGCAGTGGTGCAATCTCGGCTCACTGCAACCTCCGCCTCCCTGGTTCAAGCAGTTCTCGGTATACCAAACTTTTAACAGTTACTATTTTGAGAGCGTCTGATGGGAAACAGAACGGAGATCCTTTTATTTTTTTACTTTATATACATCTCTGTTTAAATTTTTAAAGAATAAACATATGTAACTATTTTCCAAGCAAAGATAATACATGTTCATTGTGGAAAAATTAAATTGATAGTACATGATCACTGCAAAAAATTTAAATTGCAGATAAACATAAAGAGCAATATAAAACCATCTGAAGGCTGGGTATGATGGCTCACGCCTGTAATCCTAACACTTTGAAAGGCCAAGGTGGGCAGATCACTTGAGGTCAGGGGTTTGAGTCTGGCCTGGCCAACATGGCAAAACCCCATCTAAAATACAAAAATACAAATTTTTTTTGTATTTTTAAATACAAATACAAAAATTATTTGGGCATGGTGGTGCATACCTGTAATCCCAGCTACTTGGGAGGCTGAGGCAGGAGAATCACTTGAACCCAGGAGGCGAGGTTGCAGTAAGCCAAGATCGCACCACCACACTCCAGCCTGTGCAACAGAGCAAGACTCCATCTCAAAATAAATAAATAAATAAATAAATAAAATAAATAAAACAAAACTATCTGAAATGTCACCACCAGAGTGACTGTTAGCAGTGTGGGGAGCGGCCTGCCAGTCCTTCCCTGGGCACCATTGCTGATGGAGATACAAAGACTGACCGAATAGATCTCCGCAGCCTGCCCTGCCATCCTCCTTACTGACGGTGACCCTTAGCAAGTTGCAAAGCCCTCCCATTTGCTTCAGCACTTGCAGGGCCTCTGGTATCTGTCAGTCTATTTTCATTACCATCACCCTTGTCAAGTCTCTCATTCTCTCTCCCCTGCTCTGTGGCAGTCGCCTCCTATCTGACTCTCACTTATTTTCCCTCTCCCTCCTTGCATCCAATCACCCCACAGCCTCCAGATTAATCATCCTAAAGCCTAGCTCTGATCATGTTATTTCCTTGTTCAAAAACTTTCAGCGACTCCCCATCATCTATAAAAAGTGTCAGACTCCATGATCTGGACTAAAACTAAACTTTTCATTGTTCCCTTGGGAACTTTTCCTCCTCTCAGTTCTTGTTCATATTATTTTCTCCAAGAGAAATACCATTTTATCTAAGTATTTCCATCCATTAAAATTCTCCCTTTTTAGATAATTTAACAGGTATGAAAAAACATTTGGACGAGAATGAAATGTTCATTACTGTCAAGTCTATAATAGGGGAAAATTAAAGCCAACTTAAATGTTTACCAGAAAGCAACTAATTAGGTAAGTATGGTACATGCAGTTGTTCAATGGAATACAGTTCAGCTGTTAAAATGACATACCTGTGTACATACATATATATATACACATTGTATTTATTATATAGACACAGGGAAAAGTCTATAGAACATTGTCAATCAATATGTAGACACGGGAAAGTTTATAGAATCCTGTCAATCTATATATATATACTATATATACAGTATGTAGTGTATAGTGTATATATATACATTGCATTTATTATATAGACATGGGGAAAAGTCTGTAGAATATCATCAATTCAAACAGCGGGTTTTGTAATTTTTTTGTAAATATGTTGTAAAAGTGCATGTATTTGCAGAGCTTTTGGGAAAGACATCATCAAATTATAATAGAGGTAAACTTTAGGTAGTAGAATTTAGTTGATATTTACTTTATTTTTAGTATTTTCTATTTAATTTGAATTTATTTAAACACAACCACAATGATAGATGTTACCATTTATTGTGGGCTACTTGCCAAGTACTCTGTTTGATGTTTTATCTATGGTAATTCATTTAGTTCTGAGTGTCAGGGAAGTGAAGAAGTGTTTCCGGGGTCATACCATTGGTGAGAGGCAGAGATGGGATTCAAACCTGTTTTTCTGATTCCAAAGCACTTCTTAGGCATTGTTACATAATACTGAAGTATCATTTTTCCAAAAATACAAGATAATAAAATATATGCTCTCTGTCTTACACAGCTGCGCTTAATTGCTCTTCTCCCCCAAACCTTCCCTTGTCCCCATATCCCCAAGTATGACAACCATGGAAGAGAACAAAATGAGAGATACATATAAGATAGACACACATAGCACAAATAAAGATTCTTAAAATATAAACAACATTATTTTACATATTACATTATTCTATGAATTGGTTTACACTTAAAATGTACATCCTATATCTTGTCTGTACATATTGATCATGCTCAATGTGTTTATCTATTGTATGGATGTGCTATCATCATTTAACCAGTCCCCCATAGATGATCATTTATGTCATTTGTATATTTTGCTATTATAAACAATACCAGAATGAACATCTTTGCCTAACTCTATGTCTGTTCACTGTTCACGTGTGAGACTGTCTTTTGCAAGACGATGGATTTCCAGAAATAGAATTACTAGGTCAAAAAAAACATAGGCCTTTTCCTGTATCAGAATTTCTGAAAATTTTAGCAGCAGTGAGAGAATGTGATTCAGGAACCAGCTGCTTATATTCTTTTGTGGCCTCGTTTCCTACTCACAGCCTCACCAGCACTGGCAACTGTCTGCACATTTGTCATTCCAACATCTCCATGTTGATTTGTAGAAAAAGGTAACTGGGGTATGAATTGTGTGAGTTCTGGTGAACTCTTGGCCAACAAGTTGCTATGCACCCTCGTGCAATAAACGATGCCACAGTTGACTTCCATTTCTTTTCCTGTAAAATAAGACTTTTCTAGATCCGGCACAAAATGTTTCTTAACTCTAAAGACAAGGATTACATTTTGCTCCTCTGACTTCTTAGATTTTGAAAAATGTATACATACTGTAAAGGGTTATCTTGCTTCATTGAAGGTTCCAATGGTATGGTGATAAGACCATATTAAAAGCATTTATAAAAGGTTCATGGTAAAGAGTTCATTATGGTTCATTAAATCCCTTCATGCTTTTATCCACTTCAGTTACTGTGTTTCCTGTAAATGGGATTTACGCCAGGGCCAGGTTAACACCATTTCACATTCTGCTGTGCTATTACCCACTGAGCTTGAATCAATTGAATGAAAGAGGCCTTTTCAAGTGTATTGATTTTCATTTATCCAAACTCATCTGTTTGCTTTGCCGCATGCTCATACATGAGAACAGGGCACAGCTAATCTTCTCCATGGTGTTGCTTTTTCCCCTAAGCATTTAATACTAGAATAGACATATGACAGGCATCAGTATAAAAATTGCAGGATATTCACTAGAACTACAGTTTTTTATGGGTGATATAAGAGCCTGGATCTTGTTCTCAAGTCGGAAAGAATGTAGCCTAAAGCAAGACACTATAGCCTTTCTTCCTGCATGAAAGCAGTCACCTCCTACTCTTCCAGCTCCCAGAGAGCTCAGTCCAAGGATGCTGTCCTCCTCCCCACAGGTAGAGGAGTGTTGCCTATACAGTGGTTCTTCTAAGTGCAAATTTGTGCTTACTGTCAGGGACCTAAGTTTTCCACTGCTGCTTTCTACAGAAATACTCCTTATTTCTTTGACCAGGTATCAAACTGAAAATCTGAACAAAAGGAAGTATCCAATAGGGCAAATAATACTTTTAATGTACATTGTAATGCTCTTGTTCTACATTCCTAGCTTAACGTGTATGATCATGTGTGTGTGTGTGGAAATTAGAAAGAGACACTATTTATTTTAATCCATGTTAGAATTTTGGAGATGAAAAGTGTTTTAACAATGTTTATTGAATTGTTGTGCTAGTCACTGGATAATATGTGGCTATGTGGTGAAGGATTAAATGTTATGTTCTAGGCTTCTAGTAAATAGATCTTGACTTCTGCTCAGGTAAATACTGAAATATATTTACCTGGGGGATAAATACTGACTAAGGCAAAGCAAAGGTCAGTATTTTCTTTGAGCTGCAATAAATATTTCTATACACTTAAATAAGATTTTATGTTATAGCTAATGATTAAACATTATCCAAAGCCACAGCAGAAAATATTATTATCAAGTGAATTCTAAGGCATCTTTCTTTCATGCACAATGCTACAAAGGATAATCACTTTTGGCTTAATTCAGATCTGATGGTAGATATTGGCCTAAGTGTTGGCTAAGCCTGAGTCCTTATTGTTAAATAGAAGATGAAAAGATTCATTTATGGAAAGCTCAACGTACATAAATATAATATACATTAAACATTATTGACTTAAATAAAATGAACAATTAACCTTAACCAAAGTTTGAATATGATCCTATTTAGTGAATGAGCTAATTATTTTTCCTCCTACACATTTATGTCATGTGCTGTGTTATGTAATTTTGAAGAAATAATTCATAGAAAGGATTTTTTTGAAAAATATTTCTTTCAAAAAAGAACTATATCATAGTAAGTATAAAACATTTGAGTATCATTTAGCTAGGGAGTAAGCAATATAGAAATGTATCTTCAAGAAGATTACAATCTAACTGGGGAGAAGAGCAGAAACATGCAAATACAGAATTGTGTAGTTGTTAAAAACATGAGATTTTGTAGTCCCAGCTACCTGGGACTACAGGGGAGGTGGGAAGATCGTGATTGCGCTACTGCACTGCAGACTGGGTGACAGAGAGAGACCCTGTCTCAAGAGAGAAAGAAAAAAAAGAACATGAGATTTGGAATTTTAATGAGTATAAATTCTAGCTCTGGTACTATGACTTCTGACAATGTTTTCTGAGCCTTGATTTCCGAATGTGTACAAAGGGGATAATACAATTGATTTCATAGGATAACAGTAAGAACGAAAGGTCTGGAAAGCCCTGAAAAGGTACCTATCAAAAAGAGAACACTCCATAAGTGGTAGCTGTTTTAAAGATGTACTGCTATAGTGACAGATGAAGGTAACTTTTATGGAGGTAACTCAAGGATGTACATGATGATTGCATTTGGAATAAAACACTATTTTTAGCTTAATTCCAGAGACAAGAGCTCTTACAATTGTATTTCATGGTTCGTCAACACTTCAAAAAAGAGGTGGGATTTGAACTAGAGGCTGCCTGAGGAATAGGGTTTTATTAGTTGTAAAAGAGGAGTGATGAGCGTTACAACTGCCAATAAAAGAGGAGTCATCTCTTCAGCCTGGGCTTGAGTACATCCTCCTTCTAAATGTTCTCTCCTAGGTTAACACCAACATTGGCTCCAGGTTTTAAAAGTATTTTTTAAATTATTTCTTCTGGGTCTCCTTTGTTTCTTCCTGTTTTGTTTTAGTCCCCCCAAATGAAAAACCACTTTCAATAAAAAATAGACCTTAAAAATAAAATAAGAAAAATGAAAATAACAAAAAAATCACTTTCCTGTTAATATAAAACCTCCCATTAATACTTTGCTGAAGGTCCTTAAAAAGCTTTCTGTACCTCTGTCTCTGTGTGTGTGTCTCTCTCTCTGCACATACACACACACACTTGTCTACTCTCATTTCTTCAAAAATATACAATATGCCATAAATATCTTTTCATGCCAAAGAAAAACTTCATTACACTTAAATGAGTATATCACATTTGATTACACACACACACACACATATATATATATAAAACACAATTTAATAAACTCTTTAATGGGTGTTTTAGTTGTTTCCAGTTTTTCTCTATTAGGAAAAACGTGCCATCGTGCTACAGTGACCATCCTTGTACGTTCATTTTGGCCCACTTACATGATTATGGTTGTTCCCTTAAGAAAAATAACTAGAAATAGAATAGAGGGACCAAATGCACATTTACAATTTTGGTATTTAGAACCAGAAATGACAAGTAAAAATCACCACATTTTAATCTTAGAAGACTTTAAAAAAAATAAAAAGAACTGGCCACTCTTAACTTTCATGAATAAATAAAACAGCCACTCTTTTAAAATTAATATTTGAAACCAAAACATGAAAAATAGGAGTACATAATTAGAAATAGTTATTCTGTGTAATTCTATGTAAAGCAATGTCTTAACAATAGAAAAAAATGAGAGAACAAATGATCAAATTGAGGTGTTTTTATTGTAGAAAGTCTTGCCAATTAAACTAACCAAACTTTAATTTAAATGTCTAACTACACAATTAAATTAATTGATTTTTCAGCACAATTGTCTGACAGTTTGATGAGTTATTATAGAATGTTGAACTAAATTGAGTGATTGTAAATCTCTTGTATAGAGGACCTGTGAACTAGTACTAATTTAATCCCTTCTATGCAGTTCTCCTTTCCTCTCATTTCTTCTTAGTATATATAGAGTAATTTGGCCGCGCGAGGTGGCTCAAGCCTGTAATCCCAGCACTTTGGGAGGTCCAGATTGGCGGATCACGAGGTCAGGAGATCGAGACCATCCTGGCTAACACGGTGAAACCCCGTCTCTACTAAAAAATACAAAAAACTAGCCGGGCAAGGTGGTGGGCGCCTGTAGTCCCAGCTACTCAGGAGGCTGAGGCAGGAGAATGGTGTAAACCCGGGAGGTGGAGCTTGCAGTGAGCTGAGATCCAGCCACTGCACACTGCACTCCAGCCTGGGCGACAGAGCGAGATTCCGTCTCAAAAAAAAAAAAAAAAAAAAGAATATATGATAGAGAAATTTACTTTCATTTAATCATGGGTTGTCTTGTTTTTACATTTGCGTATGAAGCCTCCAGTCAATGTGACCCGATTGTTCCAAGTGTGGCTTCTTGATTTCTTGACCTGTTAGTGCTAGTTAATTTTGGAAAATTTGGTTTATTTGTCAAAGTCTATGTTATTTTCTTGCTGTAATTCTCAGATTTATCATAGTAGGCTGGATTTAATGATTCTGTCCTGTTGAATATGTTTCTATGTATAACAGACTAATTATTGAACCTTGTAATTTCCTTAAATCATTATGAAAGTTTTAGAACTAGAAAAATTATGGTTCATTATTTCCCAAAGTTTAGCCCTCAAGGTGTATATGTCCCCAGATAATAATGTCATATGTGTTATCCAAAAATATATATATAAGTGAACAGATATAAGTAAATTTGCGAAACAGATAAACAGTAGGTTTTTCTACTGAAGGACTTTCATGAACCAATATGTGCCAAAATCCTATATTACATGCAACCATTCAGAGTGGTCTGACCTCACAATTTTTATAAAGTACTCACGAAAACAGTATTATTTGTGTCACTAGTTAGATAAGCACATATTTAATCCAATCTCCTCATTCTACATATGAGTGAACACTGAGAAAGATTAAACAATGTCAATATTCTAAAGAAAAATAAACTATTTATTTTAAAATAAAATAATAAAATTATTCTAAATTGGCTTCATGGTGAGTTATTACATGTTGAATATGAACTGCCAATCAATAGGGAAATCACGAACTTTTTTATTTTATTTTATTTTTTGAGAGGGAGTCTCGCTCTGTCACCCAGACTGCATTGCAGTGGTGCCATCTTGGCTCACTGCAAGCTCCACCTCCCAGGTTCACGCCATTCACCTGCCTCAGCCTCCCAAGTAGCTGAGACTACAGGCACCCACCACCACACCCAGCTACTTTTTTGTGTTTTTAGTAGAGACGGGGTTTCACTGTGTTAGCCTGTATGGTCTTTATCTCCTGACCTCATGATCTGCCTGCCTTGGCCTACCAAAGTGCTGGGATTACAGGCGTGAGCCACCGTGCCTGCCCAATCACAAGTATTTTTATTAAGGAAACAGAATTATCAACAACTGTGGTCTATTCATACACACACAAGACCAATTTCAGGACTTTGCAAGCCTTGGGAGCTAACATTATTGGAAAGACATTTAATATTAAGCCTAAATGTGAAAATATAAAATATTACCTACAAAAAACACAAATAAGAAGGTGAAAGAGGGGAATTTTCAATCCCATGTGTTTTTAAGTAATGATGGAATATGGCATAATAGAAAAAGCAACCTGGATTGGAATTCTAGTGCTGACACTGCCAAGCTAAAACTAGACCTTCATCCTAATTTAAACATAATTACCAGCTGAATTCAAAGTGAAATTGGGAAATTTCTTAAATATCCTCTGAGCTTCCGTTTCATAGGCGTACAATAATACTCCCCTGAGAAGGTAGCTGTGAGAATATAATGAGATAGTTAATAGCAAAAAATGGATAGTACTCATTCAACAAGTATTCATGTATTTCCTTTCTCGGGTACAGAAATGTGCAGGAGCAGGCGGGCCTTGGTGGAAGACCACCATGAGCACTGGGGAACAGGGATATTGGGGAGAATGGCGTTTTTAAAAAGCTAGAAGATTTATCAAACAATTTTCTCTCCCTCAGATCAATCCTGAAAAAACTTCTAAATGAATCCCTGATGAGTTATTTCATTTATTTAAGGAACTAGTGATGGCTACTTTTGTCATAAGCAGTTCCAGAACAAATCACATGAAAAAGCTACCCAGTACAAATGATGAAGCAAATATAACTGGATAACTCAAAGATGTATCCCAAAAAGTCAATTCCCCTTATTAATATAAATGTTAGAATGTTAAATACTAGCCAAGAGAATTCAACATATAGTTAAATAATGAACATAACCAAATCTGTTTCATTCTAGTAATGTAAGGATAGTTCAATGCAATGAAATATTTATATATAATACGTCACCAGCCTGTTAGACATGAAAACCCACATGATTATCAATAGATGCAGAAAATGATTTTGATAACATTTAACACGAGTCTTCCTGAAAACGTTAAAAATAATAAAAAGATGCTTAACTTAAACGGTGTTATTACAAACTACCAGGTAATATTATATTTCATCATGAACTACTGGTATCATTTTTACTGAAATCAGAAAGAAAACAAAAATGATACGGTCATTATTGCATTGAACACAATTTCCAAAGTAATATTAAATCAAAGACATGAAACATAAATAGTTTAACACATGGAGAAGGAGAGAGAGGTGGCATGAGCGTATACACCAACACTCAAAGGTAGAAGAAAAAAGCATTTGGCATAATAAATGATTCAGACAAATAGCTGAATGCAAGATGAATATACAAACATCAATGATATTTCTGTATTCTATAACTGTTTTAGAATACTATTTAAAAAGATTTTGTTCACATTAACAACAGAGCTATAATGGGCCCAGTCATAATCTCACATTGAAAATGTATGTCCTCTTTGAAGAAAACTGTACAGGCACACACACATATACACACATGATAAAATAAAAGAACCACGAATGATTTATTTTCCAGGTTAAGAAGACTAAAATACCAAACCATGTCATTTCCTTGCCCCTCAAATCTGTTTCTCTGTCTACACAGAACACAGGGCACAAATGTCTGTAGCAACAGTATTCCATCAACTGTCGAACCAAAACACGAACTGTGGTACATCTACAAACTGCGACAACTACTTATCAATAAAAAGGAATGAAGTATTGACATACATATAATGACATGGATGCACTTCAAAAGCGTTATACTAAGATAAAGAAACCAGACTCAAAAGACTATCTAATGTATGATTCTATTTATTTGACATGCTGGAAAATGCAAAAGTATAGGGGGAAAAAATCAAACCGGTGGTTGACTGGGTTGGAGGAGAGGGGAAAAAATGACTACAAAAGGGGACAAGAGAATATTTTGGGGATGGTGGTGGTTATATGATTCTGTAAGTTTGTCCTAATTTATAGAAAGGTAAATTTTACTGTATGTGTATTATACCTAAATGAACAATAAACAATACCCACACCCCCTAAAAATAAAAAATGAACCGCTAAAAGTCCTTCCTGGAAAGGAGTTGTTTGCCTTTACTCCTACAAGAGATTTAAATGTATTTCAAAGCAAAAGAAATAAAGCAGTGGCTTATTCACAAGAGGATAAACAGATCACTGGAATAGAAGATGTGAGCACAAAATCAACCTCATTCTACATAATTAAATATGCAGTAAAAAGCGGCCTCACCAAAATGAGGAAGAGAAAGATTCTTCAGTAAATTGTCATAGAATACTAACTAGTGAATGGCTTTTCCATTTAGATTTATACCTCACACCATAAAATAAAATAAATTTCATATTGACTTTAGATAATCAGTATCAAATCTTGAAAATTAAATAATTTGCCAGAACTCTAATAAATTTAGAAATATTATAAATAAATGACAAAAATAAATCCAACCATCTAAAATATACATCACCATACAAAATCCAAAGAGAAAAATAAAAACAATGAGCAGATGATATTCCCAGCAAAAACTGCAAAAAGAGCTATGTTTACTAGTATACAATGCAATGTAATTAACAAGAAAACATTAAAACTCTGTAATATACTAATTGAGCAAAGGACTTAATCTCACTAACCATAAAGAAGTAAATGTAACTAGTGAATTCAACTTATGGAACTATTTTAATATGGTAAATATTAAGATGCATGTTATTTTGAACCACAGCATGCTATCCTGTTATGTGTACTGTGACACTGATGAACTCTTTTATTGCTGCTGATAGTAAAAAATTGAACATTTAGAAAGACATATATGCAGTATAAAAGTATCCCCTTCTGTGGTCATTTTTTTACCTTTATTATTTCAAATAAAGACAATATTTACATAAATATATTCATTGAAGCCTTATAGCTGTGGGAAAGTGAGATCAACTTGAATGTTAACTCTTGTACTGGATAGAATAGTATACAGTCATTACTATTTTAATTATACAAACTATAAAACGGCATGAGAAGAAATTGTTATGATCTTAAATGAAACAAGTGTAATACAAAATTGTATGCGTATTATCTATTCAACTGTGTTTTTAAAGAGTTGTATGAAGATAAAAAGACAGAAAATACTACTTAAGGACAATGGTAAAAGCTTATACAACTCACACTGTGCCACGTGCTATCCTAAGACCCTGTTGTGTGATAGTTTATTAAATATTGAATACTCACAACCTCACAACTTCCATTTTGTCAATTGGGAATTTGAGCTACAGAGAGGTTAAGTAACTTGCCCAAGGTCACACAGTGCAATTGCTGGTATTTTTGTGCAGCAGCCTTTTACCTCTTACGCTGTGTTGCCTGAGTCAGCTGTGCTCCCTGAAGCAGAGAAGTCGATGTAATTATGTTAAGCTGTGGTGTGTTAATACAACCTGTGACTTTTATTTTCCAATCTTTCTGTAATATTCTTATTTAAACACACGCTTCAAAAATGTTTAAGTAGAAGACATTTAAAGGCCCTAGGGGAAGAGATAAAAAGTGTGAAGCATAATGAAGGAATCACAACCACCCATCTATGCCAAAGGAAATTGGCCCATGTGTTGCCCAGATGCTATAAAACTTAAGGAGCCACCAGTCCCAGCCTAACCAGCTGAGAAGCTACTGTGTGCCCTGTATGAGTGTATGTGGGGTGAGGGAACTGGAAGGGCTTCCTGTAGTTAAGATTCAGTGGAAGAATCACATATGTGGAGTCACACAGTGGGTTGTGATGCAGTTGAGTCAAATGTTTGTTCTCTAATTCACCTGGGCTCATCTATACCAACACATTAGGTAGCAAGAACCCTGATTTACTAGTCCCCGTGAGTGATCATTATTTTGCATTATATAGAAAAATAAAAAGAATGCTGGATGTGTTTGTTTTGTCAATGAACTCAGTTTTTAAAAAGTACATACTATGCAGATCCATATGAAACAGTTATAACAGTTGTATATAAAGCTATATAGCTATAGGCTAAATTACTTATTAAAGTCCATTGGAACAATATTGACTAAAAAGTTGTATAATTTATCTCTA
Organism: Chlorocebus sabaeus; assembly: GCF_047675955.1. Classification (NCBI taxonomy): domain Eukaryota; kingdom Metazoa; phylum Chordata; class Mammalia; order Primates; family Cercopithecidae; genus Chlorocebus; species Chlorocebus sabaeus. The sequence goes on along the minus strand of NC_132918.1, from coordinate 31,508,962 downwards.
GTTTTTGAAACAGAAGAGACAATTTGCTGTTGATGCTTTAGGCTGCAATTGGGGAAAAATAAAAATTATAAAAATAGCCCATATTTTTAAAAATATCACTATGGGGGAAAAAAAAGCATTGACTCTGTTACTTTGTCATCTAAATATAAAGCATGTTTCTTATTTGGCAGAAAAGCCAGCAATTCCTGTAATAAAAGTTACCCTAGAGGATATGTAAGAGTAAGCTTAGAAAAATGTGAATAAAAGAAATCGTAAAGAATTACTTGGAGCTATAGTTGTTGATCATGAGGATTATGTTTGACAGGAAAATATATCCTTTGGGAAATCCTATTAATTCTTAAAAGAAAATTTGCTACACCCTGTACAATTGTTGCAGAATGTCTGATGCTAAAACCTATTTTTATTGAATTTGGGAAAGAAGGGTTTCTAATGCCCTGAAATCTACCCTACAGGAAATGTAACTACAATTAAAAAAAAAAAAAAAGAAAAAACAACCAAAACATTGGCAATCTAAGTTTATAAATATTGGATGGACAATATTTGGATAGATTTATAACAATTTTACTTTTGATTTTTCACACTGAATTTCAAAAATAAATTCTTGAAATCAAGAGGAAACAGGTATGGCTAACATTTTAAGTGCTAGGTAGTTTACATAACACATCTTGAAAAGATTAACTTTGCAAATAATTTGATCACCTTTTTTCTCCCACCCCAATTGTCTTTCAATCTTCAGTGAGGATAGTTTTTTATTGCAAAATGCAGGTTACATTGTCTCTAAATAAAAAGTGTCTGGTTTCTGATAGACACTTACTCACTCTGAAAACAGGCTATTTCTTTTCTTTTTATTAAATGTATTGATCTCCTTTGAAGCATTTTTCAATAATCATTATTCTCCACTATCTGTTTGATGTCCTCGAGTCCCGTTATTACAGATAAGAGACCAAAATATCCCAGCTTATAAACAACCTGTAATGCTTCAAATAGTTATTTGATTTTATGAACATGGTTTCAGCTTTGCCTTGTTTTTGACCATTTCACAGAATCTGTCGAACCCCGAACATATTAAGCAAACTTCAAGATTTCTGAAAACAACACAATTAGGGACGATGGACTGTGTCTGCAAGGTGTGTTCCTGTTGGTCTTTGTTCTGAAAGCTTTGACAATTTCTAAAATGGTGTGCCAAAACTTGCTAAACTGCCAAAGCAATTTTAAGGTCCTGATTAAATTGAATATCTTATGAATAAGTGTATTGGCTAATTTAAGTTTCACATTTCAGAAAGTTTAATCCTCAAAACTCATTATTTCAAAATCTCTCTCAACTGTATCCAGATCCATTATTCTTATTAATAATAGAACAAAGATATCTAAATACAGAAACAGAACATATAGATAGGGATCCCAAACACATGCCCACAGGAGCCAGATAGGTAACATAAAGGAGTGAGTCCAGCCAGATGTAAGATTAGGTGGGAAGGGAGCTTAAAGGCACACGAAGAACCAAAGAATTCATATCCCACCTAATAGCCAAACAAAACACATTCACTGGTCAAATTTGGCTCTTGAGGAACCACCAGAGACCTCCAGTGCAGATAAAATAAATATGTCCTGTATCCATCCTTGGATGTTTTTGACAACTACTTTAAAAAGTAAGTTTTGACAACAATGAGATACCACTTAACACCTGGTAGGATAGCTATTATGAAAAAGATGGACAACAACAAGTGTTGGTGAACATGTAGGGAAATTAGAACCCTCATGCATTACAGGTGGAAATGTAAAATGATGCCATTGCTTTGGCAAGCAGTGGCAGTTCCTCGAAAAGTTAAACATAGATTTATCACATCATCTAGCAACTCCACTCCTAAGTATATATCCAAGAGAACCGAAAACATACATCTATATAAAAACTTGCACATGAATGTTCACAGCAGCATTACTCATGGACAGAAAGTTGAAAAAACCCAAATGTGCATCAACTGACGAATGATTAAACAAATTGTGGTATATCCATACAATGAAATATCATTCAGCCATATTCCAAAACAGGAATGAAGTACTGATACATGTTACAATGTGGATGAACCTTGAAAATTATGCTAAATGAAAGAAGCTGGACACAGAAGGCCACATATTGTATAATTCAATTTACATGAAACATCTAGAATAGACAAATCCATAAAGACAAAATGTAGGTTAGTGGTTGTCAGGGGCTGGAGAAAGGGAGAAATGGGAAATGACTGCTAATAGGTATAGGGTTTTTTGGCAGGGAGTGAAGAAAATGGTTGGAATTAGATAGTGATGATGGTTGCAACTCTGAGACTACACTAAACACTACTGAACTGTATGCTTTAAAAGAGTGAATTTTATTGTATTTAAATTGTATTCCAATAAAAGTAAAGGCTTGGTATGAGTTTATTGGCTAATTTTACTTTTAGCTTCATGCTGAAAACATAGAGCTCCCCACTTAACCCCCAACCCACTACTAATTTTGGAGTTTCTTGTACTTAAATTTTTCATATATATGATCTCAATTCTGTGTCTCTTTTTGGCAACTTCAAAAATTTTCTTCCATTAGCTAGGAGTCACTCCAGTTGGATATAATTAGGAAAAGATGCATTTGAGAGCTGGGAGTAGAAACAGGAATTAAGGGAAAAGTCATGGCAGGAGTTGAAGCATTTATAATGAGGTCTTGGGAAAAAGAGAGGAAACTGTGGGTAATTAATCCTCAGTTTAGACAAGAATCCACATTTCTGAGTCTGCGAGAAGGCAAATGCTGAGCTATGTAAACCAGAAACCAGGAGTCTGTGCCTCCAAGCTGCCACTTGGGCCTGGTTAGGATGTAGAAGCCTCTGAAAGTTGATAGCTCAGAGTTGGAAAAACTGAAAAGAATCTTCGTTGGAAGGGCCGGTCACAGAAGAACAACTACATTTCTTAGTGAGCAGCTCCTCTGTGACCATTCAAAATGACTTTACAGGCATCTTAATGAGGCTTCAAGGGAGAGTCCAAAATGTTTAAAGTTAGTTAAGAGCTGATAAGGCAAAATCCATTGTATTGTACTCACCAGCATTAATTTATGATATATAGTATGCCATTGATATGATCTTGAGATAATAGTGGCTTGAGTTTATTGCCCACAATATTTATAACACCTTTAATCTGCATTTCCAGCCTTATTTTTTCTATAATATCTTAAATTCTTCAACTTCAGATTATCTTGTGAAAGAATTTTATTTGTGGTTGAAGAGGTGAGCTGTTGCATTTGGTTTAAGAAGTTCAAAATAGTTAGGTATACCAAACTTTCGTAAGAGTAGACTCAGTAAAATTTTTATTTAAGCTATCAATGTGCACTATGAATAGAATATGCAACTAAACACAAAACAAAGCAAAATAAAAACTAGATCATTAAAAAATGGAAATGCAAATTACGGTAAATTTATATAATGTGATGTGCAGCAATTTCTAAATGTTATTATTTTTATTATTTTTAATTGGCAAATCATAATTTTATATATTTATGGGCTATGATATGTTTTGATAGATACATACAATGTGGAATAAAATCAAGCTAATTAACATATATATATCCTCACGTATCTACCATTTTGTACAGAAAGACATTTGAAATTTACTTAGTTTGAAAAATGTAATATATTTTTATTGATTATTGTCACCGTGCTGTGAAATAGATCTCAAAACTTATTGTATCTGAAACTTTATACCTTTTGCCCAACAATTCCATTCCTTCCCTTCCTCTTCCCCAGCCTCTGGTAACCATCATTCTACTCTACTTCTGTGAGCTTGACTTTTTTAGATTCCACATATAAGTGAGATCATGTAGGATTCATCTCTCTGTGCCTTGCTTATTTTACCTTGCATAATGTCCTCCAGATTCATCCACATTGTCACAAATGACAGAATTTTACCCTTTGTTAAGGCTAAATAGTGTTCCATAGTGTATATATTCCACATTTTCTTTATTCATTCACTGGTGGACACGTAGGTTGAGTTTATGCCTTGGCTATTGTGAACAATGCTGCTATGAACATCAGAGTGTATGTATCCCTTTGACTTATTGATTTCAATTCTTTTGGATACATAACAAGCAGTAAGATTGCTGAATCATATGATATTTTTAGTTTTCTGAGGAACCCCCATACCATTTTCCATAATAGCTGTACTAATTTACATTCCCACTGGCAACATACAAGTTTCCTTTTCTCTGCACTTTCACCAACACTTACTATCCTTCATCTTTTTGATAAAAGCTATTCTAACAGGTGTGAGATTGTATCTCCTGGTGGTTTTAATTTGCACTTTGCTAATGATTAGTGATGTTGAGCATTTTGTCCATGTACTTGTTGGCCACTTGCATGTCTTTTTTTGAGAATTGTCTGTTCAAGTCCTTTGCCCACTCTTTAACTGTGTTTTCTTTGTGCTATTGAGTTCTTTATATATTTTAGATGTTAACCACTTATCAAATGTATGGTTTGCAAACAACTTTTCCCATTCTGTGGGTTGTCCCTCACTTTGTTAATTATTTCCTTTGCTGTGCAAAAACTTTTTAGCTTAACATTATCTCATTTGTCTATTTTTGCCTTTGTCATCTATGCTTCCAGGGTCATATTCAAAAAATTATTGTCCAGATTTACATCTCGTGGAACTTTTTATTTGTGTTTTCTTCTAGTCGTTTTACAGTTTGAGGTCTCATTTTAAATCTTTTTTTTTTCTTTGAGATAGAGTCTCGCTCTGTCACCCAGGCTGGAGTGCAATGGCGGGATCTCAGCTCACTGCAACCTCCGTGTCCTGGGTTCAAGTGATTCTCCTGCCTCAGCCTCCAAAGTAGCTGGGATTATAGGCACACACCACCATGCCCAGCTAATTTTTGTATTTTTAGTAGAGATGGGGTTTCACCACGTTGGCCAAGATGGTCTCAAACTCTTGACCTCAGGTTGTCCACCTGCCTCAGCCTCCCAAAGTGCTGGGATTACAGGCATGAGCCACCATGCCCAGCCTTTAATCTTTAATCTATTTTGAGTTGATTTTTAATATGGTGTAAAATAATGATCCACTCTTATTTTTCTGCACATGGATAACCAGTTTTCCCAACACCATTTGTTGAAGAGACTGTTCTTTCTTCATTGGATATTCCTGGCACCTTTGTCAAAAAGCAATTCACTGCAAATGTGTGGCCTTCGTTTGTGGGCCTTCTATCTTGTTCCTTTGGTCTATGTATCTGTTTTTATGCCAGTACCATGCTGTTTTGATTACAATTGCTCTATGTTTTGAAATCATGGAGTGCAATGCCTCCAGGTTTGTTCCTTTTGCTCAAGATCATTTTGGCCATTCAGGGTCTTTTGTGTTTTCATCTGAAGAGTTTTATTTTCTATTTCTGTGAAAAAAATGGCATTGAAATTTTAATAGAGATAACATTGAATTTTAGATCACTTTGGGTACTATGGACATTTTCACAATATTAATTTTTCCTATCCATGTGCATGAAATATCTTTTTATTGTGTTTTCTTCAGTTTCTTTCATCAGCATTTTACAGGTCTTTCACCTCATTGGTTAAATTTACACCTAAGTATTTTGTTGTTGTTCCTATTGTAAATGGGATGGTTTTCTTAATTTTATATTTGGATAGTTTATTACTAGTATGCAGAAATGCTACTGAGTTTTTGTATGACGATTTTGTATCCTGCAACTTTACTATATTTGTTTATCAGTTTTAATAGGTTTTTCTGGTGGAGTCTTTAGGGTTTTCTCTATATAAAATCATGTCATCAGCAAATAGAAACCATTTTACTTCTTCCTTTCCTATAAAAATGTCTTCTGTTTCTCTTGCCTAATATGCATCAATTTTTTAAATGATGTTTACAAAGGTTTAAAAAAGCATGAGGAAATTAACATACTATTAAGCCAGAAAAATAGAATGCCAAATTTTGTGTATCATGCAATGTTAGTATCAGAAAAAGTTCAGAATAAAGATTAAAATTTTGGCAATGATTATCTCTAGAGAGTGAGATTACTAATGAGTATTATGTTTTTTATGTTTCTGAATTTTCTCCAATTTTCTTGTGTATACTTTCTTAATTCAGAAAAAAAACTTCACACATTCACTGAAATAAAGTTCAGAAAAAATCTAAAAGCCAGGTCTGAGAAAGCTGAAATTCCCAGATGTCATTGTATATGATGGAACATATGCAAGAAGGATAAGAAAACATGATTCTGTCTTCAGGAAGTAGAATAGCCTTTATGTCATGAGTTTTGCAGTATTCAATTTTTTGAATACTGTCAATTTTTTCAGATATGGTCAGATCAAAACTTTATATAGACAAGTTGATTTAGCTTTTAAATAACAAAGACATTTATTTTTCCTAATAGTAGGCAACTAATTGGCTAGTTTTAATTCAATTTCATTTTGCACTGGATATTTAGACATATAAGCTGTATCTTAAAAAGAGGATTTCCCTGAATGGAAGGTTAACTCTCCACCTCTACTCCACCCACATTTACATATGAGAAAACTGACACCAAGGAGATATGTAGGAGAGAAAAATGATTACAAGCATTCAAGATTCAGGTCCAAAGTACTCCCGATGGATTTGTTGTTTGTGAACTAATTATGCACGCATGGAGCCTCTATAATGTGCAACTCTATCCAAAGCTCTTTTCCTTACATCATCCTGTGGAACCTCCATAACCTCACAGTAATGAAGATGCTATTTCTATCCATACTTTGGAGTTGGGGAAAATTGTTAGGCTCAGAGGGCATGAGAGTTTCTCAGGATCACTCAGCTAGTCAGTAGCCAAACTGGAATTCTCATGTAGACCATTTGACTCTGAAGCCCACCAGCCTTCTAATACATAGAAAACAACAGGTTTTATTGTCTAAGATCATGGCTTTCCATCTTCAATATCCTTGGATATGGCATATTTGCTACCTGCCTCTACTTGTAGCTACTTGAGTGAGTCATGGTCCGAATTCATTTTTCTTTGGTGTTAGATATAAAGAATGCTTTTGAAAGGGATAAAGGTGAAAGATACTTCCTGTTTGGCACAGTGTATGACTACATGGTTATAGTAATCATCTCTTGCCCCACTGTTCTCACAAGTTTTTAGAAACTTCTCCCTCAGAAGATGCCATCACTGGTAGTTGATCCTGGGAAGTTGCCCAGTAGTTGTTTCACATGTTCCCTCTGTACCAAAACACAGACAAATCCAATTTTCTCACTCTGTTTCTAGGTTGATGTCGATTTGAATCATGGCTTGATGAAAGACCGTAAAATGATGATGACTTGGAATAATTTAATCTTACCTCTATATAAATACAATTTCTTTAGGAATTTTGTGGGGTTTTTTCTTTTCTTACTGCTTATTCTCTCAGCATTTATTATAAATCCCTTCTCTCAAAACAGAAGAACACTAATGTCGCTCTCGTTTAACAGAAACTGCTTTAAACATCACTCTCTCCTTCCTTCCCACCTCCTCTTTGACTAAACCAAGATTTTTCATTGTGAAGGTTTGACTCATGGTAACTTAGGCAAAGCAAGGTCACTTTGGTGTCTCTTATGAACAGCAGCATCAGCAACACCTGGGTGTCATGTGCATCCGTGTGAACAGAATCCACCAAACAGGATTTGTGTGAGCAACAAGCCTGTCTATTTTACCTGGGTGCAGGTGGGCTGTGTCCGAAAAGAGAGTCAGCAAAGGGAGATAGGGGTGGGGCTGTTTTATAGGATTTGGGTAGGTAGTGGAAAATTACAGTCAAAGGGGGTTGTTCTCTGGTGGGCAGGGGCGGGGGTCACAAAGTGCTCAGTGCCAGAGCTTCTGAGCCAGGAGAAGGAATCTCACAAGGTAATGTCATCAGTTAAGGCAGGAACCGGCCATTTTCACTTTTGTGATTCTTCAGTTACTTCAGGCTGTCTGGATGTATACGTGCAGGCTTGGGCTCAGTGGCCTGACACTGGGGTCTTATTAGAAATGTAAATTATCATGCTCTAGCCCAGACTTACTAAATCAGAAATTCTGGAGATGTGGACCCAGCCATCTGTGTTTTTAAAGCCCTGCAGATGATCTTGATGTACCATAAGCATGGAAACCATGTCCATATAAATGATTTTCTTTAAAAAAAAAAAAAAAGTTTTAGGTGATATAGTCTACAGCTCTGAAAAGATCATGAAGACAGAGTGATTTAAGTGTTCTATTTATTGACTATACACTTACTAGGGTTGGAAGAGAAAATACAAGATGTCCAGTTGAATTGAAATTTCAGATATACAAATAAAATGTTGGTATCTCCCATAAGATATTTGGGACTTACACTAAAAAAAGTTGTTGTTTGTGGGAAATTCCAATTTTACTAGGTATTCTGCATTTTTATTTGTTAAATCTGGCAACCTGATCACCAACCCATTTTTCTGTAAGTGAGTTCTGAGAGGTAGGAGTAACTGCCAGTTTGGTGGGACCAGGTGACTTTTCTTGTTTTGACTGTACAGTAGGGCAAGCTGGTAGGAAACACTACGTAATTCCTGCCTGTGCCTTTTATAAGCCCTTTGCTGCATGCTGTGATTTGAGAAAACGGTAATTACTATACTTAACATTACTTGTTTATTTTGTATCACGGAAAAAGAGAATGTCTTTTCTCCATTTTAACCTTAATAAGAAAACACAAGCTGTCTTCCTCCAGAGAATTTCAGAAAATTGGGCAGAGTGGACAAAATGAAACAGAGGTTGTGCGTTGATTAGAAAAATAATAGAATGGCAGTCAGTAAACTGAGGCTAATTTTTTGGTCCATTTGTGTGTTGGGGGAGGTGGTATGTGCATATCTGTATATTCATGGGTGCATGCATGGATGGGGTATACAAGATTAGAAAACTAATATTACTGAATTTCTACTGGTGTCAGGCATTGTGCATGGTGCTTTGCATATGATGTATTTCATCTTGATGTTATTTCAGAAACATTCCTTGAGAAAGGTATGTTAGAGACAAGGTAGCTTAGCACAGATGTCAATATTGCCCCTCCAGTGCTATGTGTGCTTCTCCAAGAAGCCATTACCTCCGCTTTGCCTGAATAGGTAAAAGAAGACACCTATTTATATTCATTGCCCATGCCTTCCCTTCAAGGACTTATGAATAATTTTAGAAGAGGGGGGAAATATGTCCTAAACTGCAAGGAGTTAAATTCTGAGGTTGCCCGGAGGAGAAATCTTCTAACAAGCGGCTATGGAAGCATTGAATGATTCACTGAGATGTAACACATTTCCAGAGAGACTCAGCTGAATGTGGTTCACAAATTTAATCATCCTGTTGAGTACCCTGATCTACAGGCACTAATGATGAAACACTGTGAAAATGATGACAACTGCATTTTTATTAACTAGTTTACATAAATATGTATTTCTTAACCAATAATAGAAATAGTTTGTGTCTCAATTTTGTTTTTCTAGTATATGTACACTTTAGCTCTTAAGGATTAAGGAGAGAGACATAAACAGCCAAACATCCCTCCCATCTCCTACCTCTGAAATGTAAGAGGATTTCAGATGGGAGAGTAATTATAGGTCAACACAAACCAAATGGTCCCTTATACTCTCCAACTACCACCTCGGGGTAAGCCTGATAGTGGAGAAGAGCCTGCAGTCTCATTTCTGGCAATGCCCAAGAGTGAGTAGTACATTTTCATTGAATAACAAATGAGCAAATGGCCAGGCAGTGGGATCAGGGCAGTGGGAGAACAGAAAGGAGTAAAGAAGAGAGAGTGGGCCGCAGGGGTCTGAACTGGATTTAAGGAAGGGCAGGTCAAAATTCCTAAAACTATTTGTAACTTTCCATAAAATTTAAAGCAATGTATCTTACCACTCTTCAAAGCAGCCTCCCGATCAATTAGTTTAGCTGCAACTTGGGGATCGCTGAAGTAGCTCCCACTGGTTTTCACGAGCCATTAACCAAGCAGCTGTTTTGGGAGATTTTTCTTCTAAACGAATTCAAATTTAAGAATCACTTTTATAGGCACTCAAATTGCTCTTATTTCTCCTTTGCGATCAAAGATGCTGGTTTTGTGATTTTTATTCCAAAGACAAGGGATTGCTTGACATATGATTTCATTTGCTTCACTGGGTCTACACAGAATTTCATTTAATCCACAGAAAGCAGTGGGAGAAGCGAGAACAATCTAAAGGACAGGAAAGTATGTCTATCCAATAGTGTAGATACTAAACATTGGCACGTGACATTTGAACTCTGCAGGCATTCACAGTTATTTAACAGATGCTTATTACGTGCTTTGTTAAGCCAGGTGCTGAAACGAGGTGCTAAGTAGCCCCTGATAAAATACAGCAGGATATGCATGCCAACATCAGTGACCAAAAAAAAAAAAAAAAAAAAAAAATTACTTTGATTTGGAGATTTTCCATAAACTCAGTTTCCAGAAAGGTTATAAAATATGACTTACTTTTTAACTTCTTGCATTTTATTAAATCAACAGAATTAAATGGAAATGAAATTTGTGATAAAATTGATCATTTTTAATCTTTAGATATTTGTTTTCTGTATCAATGACAGCCTTGAACTACTATATATATGCATGGCTATATACAGATTTGTATGCATATATAAATGCATGTAAATATGTATGCATATATTTTGCAGTGTTCTGGCACATTGTAGTTGCTCAACAGACAGTAAACATTATTATTACCGAGTACAGCAAACCCACATGATGATGTGTGATAAGTGGAAGTAAAACAAAAATCCAAATGTGGAGTTACTTTGTTGTGCAGTGAGTTTTAAAAAACAATATTTTCATGTAGTCTATAATCCCTCAAAATATACATTTAAAAGAGGTATTTACAGGGGGCGGAGCAAGATGGCCGAATAGGAACAGCTCCAGTCTCCAGCTCCCGGGGCCAGCGACACAGAACACAGGTGATTTCTGCATTTTCACTGAGGTACTGGGTTCATCACACTAGGGAGTGCCGGACAATGGGTGCTGGTCAGCTGCTGCAGCCTGACCAGCCAGAGCTGAAGCAGGGCGAGGCATCGCCTCACCTGGGAAGCACAAGGGGGAAGGGAATCCCTTTTCCTAGCCAGGGGAACTGAGACACACAACACCTGGAAAATCCGGTAACTCCCACCCCAATACTGTGCTTTCCCAAGGATCTTAGCAAACAGGCACACCAGGAGATTATATCCCACCACTGGCCAGGAGGGTCCAACACCCAGGGAGCCTCCCTCATTGCTAGCACAGCAGTCTGCAATCTAACGGCAAGGCAGCAGCTAGGCTGGGGGAGGGGCGCCCGCCATTACTGAGGCTTAAGTAGGTAAACAAAGTTGCTGGGAAGCTTGAACTGGGTGGCGCTCACAGCAGCTCAAGGAGGCCTGCCTGTCTCTGTAGACTCCACCTCTAGGGACAGGGCACAGCTAAACAACAACAACAACAACAACAACAAAAGCAGCAGAAACCTCTGCAAACGCAAACGACTCTGTCTGACAGCTTTGAAGAGAGCAGTGGATCTCCCAACACGGAGGTTGAGATCTGAGAAGGGACACACTGCCTGCTCAAGTGGGTCCCTGACCCCTGAGTAGCCTAACTGGGAGACATCCCCCACTAGGGGCAGACCGATACCCCACACCTCACACGGTGGAGTACACCCCTGAGAGGAAGCTTGCAAAGCAAGAATCAGACAGGTACATTCACTGTTCAGCAATATTCTATCTTCTGCAGCCTCTGCTGCTGATACCCAGGCAAACAGGGTCTGGAGTGGACCTCAAGCAATCTCCAACAGACCTACAGCTGAGGGTCCTGACTGTTAGAAGGAAAACTAACAAACAGGAAGGACACCCACACCAAAACCAAATCAGTACGTCACCAGCATCAAAGACCAGAGGCAGATAAAACCACAAAGATGGGGAAAAAGCAGGGCAGAAAAGCTGGAAATTCAAAAAATAAGAGCGCATCTCCCCCGGCAAAGGAACGCAGCTCATCGCCAGCAATGGATCAAAGCTGGATGGAGAATGACTTTGACGAGATGAGAGAAGAAGGCTTCAGTCCATCAAACTTCTCAGAGCTAAAGGAGGAATTACGTTCCCAGTGCAAAGAAACTAAAAATCTTGAAAAAAGAGTAGAAGAATTGATAACTAGAATAATTAATGCAGAGAAGGCCATAAACGAACTGACAGAGATGAAAACCATGACATGAGAAATACGTGACAAATGCACAAGCTTCAGTAACCGACTCGATCAACTGGAAGAAAGAGTATCAGCGATTGAGGATCAAATGAATGAAATGAAGCGAGAAGAGAAACCAAAAGAAAAAAGAAGAAAAAGAAATGAACAAAGCCTGCAAGAAGTATGGGATTATGTAAAAAGACCAAATCTACGTCTGATTGGGGTACCTGAAAGTGAGGGGGAAAATGGAACCAAGTTGGAAAACACTCTTCAGGATATCATCCAGGAGAACTTCCCCAACCTAGTAGGGCAGGCCAACATTCAAATCCAGGAAATACAGAGAATGCCAAAAAGATACTCCTCGAGAAGAACAACTCCAAGACACATAATTGCTGGATTCACCAAAGTTGAAATGAAGGAAAAAATGTTAAGGGCAGCCAGAGAGAAAGGTCAGGTTACCCACAAAGGGAAGCCCATCAGACTAACAGCAGATCTTTCGGCAGAAACTCTACAAGCCAGAAGAGAGTGGGGGCCAATATTCAACATTCTTAAAGAAAAGAGTTTTAAACCGAGGATTTCATATCCAGTCAAACTAAGTTTCATAAGTGAAGGAGAAATAAAATCCTTTACAAATAAGCAAATGCTTAGAGATTTTGTCACCACCAGGCCTGCCTTACAAGAGACCCTGAAGGAAGCACTAAACATGGAAAGGAAAAACCAGTACCAGCCATTGCAAAAACACGCCAAAATGTAAAGACCATCGAGGCTAGGAAGAAACTAGATGAACTAATGAGCAAAATAACAAGTTAATATCATAATGGCAGGATCAAGTTCACATATAACAATATTAACGTTAAATGTAAATGGACTAAATGCTCCAATTAAAAGACACAGGCTGGCAAACTGGATAAAGAGACAAGACCCATCAGTTTGCTGTATTCAGGAGACTCATCTCACATGCAGAGACATACATAGGCTCAAAATAAAGGGATGGAGGAAGATCTACCAAGCAAATGGAGAACAAAAAAAAAGCAGGGGTTGCAATCCTAGTCTTTGATAAAACAGACTTTAAACCATCAAAGATCAAAAGAGACAAAGAAGGCCATTACATAATGGTAAAGAGATCAATTCAACAGGAACAGCTAACTATCCTAAATATATATGCACCCAATACAGGAGCACCCAGATTCATAAAGCAAGTCCTTAGAGACCTACAAAGAGACTTAGACTCCCATACAATAATAATGGGAGACTTTAACACCCCACTGTCAACATTAGACAGATCAACAAGACAGAAAGTTAACAAGGATATCCAGGAATTGAACTCATCTCTGCAGCAAGCAGACCTAAGAGACATCTACAGAACTCTCCACCCCAAATCAACAGAATATACATTCTTCTCAGCTCCACATTGCACTTATTCCAAAATTGACCACATAATTGAAGTAAAGCACTTCTCAGCAAATGTACAAGAACAGAAATTATAACAAACTGTCTCTCAGACCACAGTGCAATCAAACTAGAACTCAGGAATAAGAAACTCAATCAAAACGGCTCAACTACATGGAAACTGAATAACCTGCTCCTGAATGACTACTGGGTACATAATGAAATGAAGGCAGAAAAAAGATGTTCTTTGAAACCAATGAGAACAAAGATACAACATACCATAATCTCTGGGACGCATTTAAAGCAGTGTGTAGAGGAAAATTTATAGCACTAAATGCCCACAAGAGAAAGCTGGAAAGATCTAAAATTGACACTCTAACATCACAATTAAAAGAACTAGAGAGGCAAGACCAAATACATTCAAAAGCTAGCAGAAGGCCAGAAATAACTAAGATCAGAGCAGAACTGAAGGAGATAGAGACACAAAAACCCTCCAAAAAATCAATGAATCCAGGAGTTTGTTTTTTGAAAAGATCAACAAAATTGATAGACCGCTAGCAAGACTAATAAAGAAGAAAAGAGAGAAGAATCAAATAGACGAAATAAAAAATGAAAAAGGGGATATTACTACCGACCCCACAGAAATACAAACTACCATCAGAGAATACTATAAACACCTCTACGCAAACTAGAAAATCTAGAAGAGAATACCATCAGAGAATACTATAAACACCTCTCTGCAAATAAACTAGAAAATCTAGAAGAAATGGATAATTTCCTGAACACTTACACTCTCCCAAGACTAAACCAGGAAGAAGTTGATTCCCTGAATAGACCAATAGCAGGCTCTGAAATTGAGGCAATAATTAATAGCCTACCAACCAAAAAAAGTCCAGGACCAGATGGATTCACAGCTGAATTCTACCAGAGGTACAAGGAGGAGCTGGTACCATTCGTTCTGAAACTATTCCAATCAATAGAAAAAGAGGGAATCCTCCTTAACCCATTTTATGAGGCCAACATCATTCTGATACCAAAGCCTGGCAGAGACACAACAAAAAAAGACAATTTTAGACCAATATCCCTGATGAACATCGATGCAAAAATCCTCAATAAAATACTGGCAAACCAAATCCAGCGGCACATCAAAAAGCTTATCCAACATGATCAAGTGGGCTTCATCCCTGGGATGCAAGGCTGGTTCAACATATACAAACCAATAAATGTAATCCAGCATATAAACTGAACCAAAGACAAAAACCACATGATTATCTCAATAGATGCAGAAAAGGCCTTTGACAAAATTCAACAGCCCTTCATGCTAAAAACGCTCAATAAATTCGATATTGATGGAACATATCTCAAAATAATAAGAGCTATTTATGACAAACCAAGAACCAATATCATACTGAATGGGCAAAAACTGGAAAAATTCCCTTTGAAAACTGGCGCAAGACAGGGATGCCCTCTCTCACCACTCCTATTCAACAGAGTGTTGGAAGTTCTGGCTAAGGCAATCAGGCAAGAGAAAGAAATCAAGGGGATTCAGTTAGGAAAAGAAGAAGTCAAATTGTCCCTGTTTGCAGATGACATGATTGTATATTTAGAAAACCCCATCATCTCAGCCCAAAATCTCCTTAAGCTGATAAGAAACTTCAGCAAAGTCTCAGGATACAAAATTAATGTGCAAAAATCACAAGCATTCTTATACACCAGTAACAGACAAACAGAGAGCCAAATCAGGAATGAACTTCCATTCACAATTGCTTCAAAGAGAATAAAATACCTAGGAATCCAACTTCCAAGGGATGTAAAGGACCTCTTCAAGGAGAACTACAAACCACTGCTCTGTGAAATAAAAGAGGACACAAACAAATGGAAGAACATACCATGCTCATGGATAGGAAGAATCAATATCGTGAAAATGGCCATACTGCCCAAGGTTATTTATAGATTCAATGCCATCCCCATCAAGCTACCAATGAGTTTCTTCACAGAATTGGAAAAAACTGCTTTAAAGTTCATATGGAACCAAAAAAGAGCCTGCATCTCCAAGACAATCCTAAGCCAAAAGAACAAAGCTGGAGGCATCACGCTACCTGACTGCAAACTGTACTACAAGGCTACAGTAACCAAAACAGCATGGTACTGGTACCAAAACAGAGAGATAGACCAATGGAACAGAACAGAGCCCTCAGAAATAATGCCACACATCTACAGCCATCTGATCTTTGACAAACCTGAGAAAAACAAGAAATGGGGAAAGGATTTCCTATTTAATAAATGGTGCTGGGAAAATTGGCTAGCCATAAGTAGACAGCTGAAACTGGATCCTTTCCTTACTCTTTATAGGAAAATTAATTCAAGATGGATTAGAGACTTAAATGTCAGACCTAATACCGTAAAAACTCTAGAAGAAAACCTAGGTAATACCATTCAGGACATAGGCATGGGCAAAGACTTCATGTCTAAAACACCAAAAGCAACGGCAACAAAAGCCAAAATTGACAAATGGGATCTCATTAAACTAAAGAGCTTCTGCACAGCAAAAGAAACTACCATCAGAGTGAACAGGCAACCTACAGAATGGGAGAAAATTTTTGCAGTCTACTCATCTGACAAAGGGCTAATATCTAGAACCTACAAAGAACTCAAATAAATTTACAAGAAAAAAACAAACAACCTTATCAAAAAGTAGGCAAAGGATATGAACAGACATTTCTCTAAAGAAGACATGCATACAGCCAACAGACACATGAAAAAATGCTCATCATCACTGGTCACCAGAGAAATGCAAATCAAAACCACAATGAGATACCATCTCACACCAGTTAGAATGGCAATCATTAAAAAGTCAGGAAACAACAGGTGCTAGAGAGGATGTGGAGAAATAGGAACACATTTACACTGTTGGTGGGATTGTAAACTAGTTCAACCATTATGGAAAATCATATGGCGATTCCTCAAGGATCTAGAACTAGAAGTACCATATGACCCAGCCATCCCATTACTGGGTATATACCCAAAGGATTAAAAATCATGCTACTATAAAGACACATGCACATGTATGTTTATTGTGGCACTGTTCACAATAGCAAAGACTTGGAATCAACCCAGATGTCCATCAGTGACAGACTGGATTAAGAAAATGTGGCACATACACACCATGGAATACTATGCAGCCATAAAAAAGGATGAGTTCGTGTCCTTTGTAGGGACATGGATGCAGCTGGAAACTATCATTCTTAGCAAACTATCACAAGAACAGAAAACCAAACACCGCATGTTCTCACTCATAGGTGGGAGCCGAACAATGAGATCACTTGGACTCAGGAAGGGAAACATCACACACCGGGGCCTATCATGGGGAGGGGGAACGGGGGAGGGATTGCATTGGGAGTTATACCTGATGTAAATAACGAGTTGATGGGTGCTGACGAGTTGATGGGTGCAGTACACCAACATGGCACAAGTATACATATGTAACAAACCTGCACGTTATGCACATGTACCCTTGAACTTAAAGTATAATAATAATAAGAAGAAGAAGTATTTACAGACCACAGTGCGAACTAAGAGAGTTCCAAAGAGGCATTGCTTTCTTCTGCATTTAAAAATGAGAGTGGGGAGGGTACCAGAGCCACCACATGTGAACAGGCGTGATCATAGGAGTTTATACTGTACTCTGATTAGTTGAAAATTATGAACATGCATGTTATATGGTAGCTGGTAAACCAGAACGTTCAACTGTACCCGTTGCCTCATTTCTCAAACATTTAATACAAATGAAAACGTTGCTATGATTTTATTGAAAGTATATTCTAATTTGTGTTCCTTAGGCTACATCAATATGACATCATTGAAACTAACTGAAAAGTGAAAAACTCAATTAAGAGAAAATATGATATTTTCAGGCAATCCGTGTGGTTGGAACTATTATTGCTTAGATAATTATGGCCAGAGTTGAGTTTCTCATAGTAGTTTAGGGTCCACAAAAATCTCCATGGTATGAATCGGAAAGGCCTGTTGACACCAAAAGTTTTTCTAACCCAGAATCAGAATCAAGTGGGAATGTCATTATGTGGCAGTAGAGGACCTCCTCTATATTTTGTCATAAACCAAAGAAAAGTTTCTGTCTTCTTAAATGCAGGCATTTATCTTTTTTGAAAAATCAAATATCAATTATGTTGCAACTTCTGTGAGAAAAAAAACCCTACATAAACAGTTGCCTAGGCTGATTAAAATCACGTATTATATACAAATTAAAACTATTGACCATTTAGGAGAACAATTACAAAGCTCCACAATGCATTGGCACAGAATCCCATCAGTGATTTCTGTCTGAGCTAAAGCAAAATGACTCTTTTGGTTCCTACAGCTCATTAATTTCCAAGCTGGGTTATTAAGAAAGATAACGTTTAGTTTTTCAGCATGTTGGATTCTCCTCTCCTTTTCGGTTTTTAAAGAGTAAATGGACATTTTACATTCAGGACATGGATAGTAATTTCATAACTCTGTCTTTATTACCTTATATATTTGACCTTGAGGAACAGAACAAGCGCCAGACTTCTCTTGGCCAAACAGAAGCAGAGTTCTCAAAATCAAAGTTTTGTCCTAGGGAAATTTCAGGAAATATTTTCTCCCCTGCTCCCTCATACTTCCTGGATAGCCACACTTTCCCAGAATCATCTCAGAATGGCTTTACTATGTCTAAGAGGCAGGGAGAGGATGAGATAGGCTCAGGAGCCAGCCTGCCTGGGGTCAGGTCTGCAGTGGCCCACTTACTTCTCTGAGTGACTTTGAATAATTACTTCATCTCTGATGATCAGTAAAATAAGAATAACATCTATAAAATAAGAACACCACACATACTACCAGGCTTATTAAGTAAGCACGTGGCAAATGTCGATGGGAGAAAAACATTCTGGAAATCTCTGAAGGGCAACATTTTGGTGGAGTAGAAAGAGCTGTGCTTTTGGAAATTAAACTGATTGGCTGTGAGATATTGGGCCATATCTTAGACTTAGTTTCTCCTAGTAAAATAGGAGAATATAATCACTTTATGGGTGTTTGTGAGGAGAAAATTAAAGTAACATGCTTGTGGGAAATATTATTGAAAGAGCATGGACTTTGGCTTCCAACAGAGGGTTTGAATTCTGGCTCTTCCTCTTATTAGCTCTATAATCTTGAGCAAATTGTCTGTTTCCTTACTTGTAAAACAGGCCGCATAATACCTCCATTGCAGAGTTACCAAGATAATTTAATTTCTATAAAGTTCCTAATGCATAGTAGGGACTTGATAAATGGCAGGTGCATTGTTTGTGAACTATTTTCTTGTCCATATCACACTATGTAGATATTACTTACCAACCTCACCACTATTATTTTGCCGTTCTAGAAGTTGAGCCAGTAAGCTCTTTCTTCCAACCCCCACTTACAACCTGCAGAAATCTTTATCAGGTCCTACCTTCCAGGTGCCAGGTGTATGTGCCACAAACTTTGGAACTTAAAAGTCTCATGACTTTTGTTTGAATTTTTATTGAAATTATACATATTTAAGGTATACGTGTGATGTTTATTGTTACAGTTAAGCTAATTAGCACATCCATCTCTGTACACGGTTACCTTTGTGTGTATGGTAAGAACACTTAAGATCTATTCTCTCAGCAAATTTCAAGTATACGATACAGTATTGTTAACTATAGACCTCATGCTGCACATTAGATCTCCGGAACCCATTCCCTCCAAGTAACTGAAACTGTATCCTTTGATAACATTTCCCCATCTCCCTATGTCCCGGTAAACACCATCCTATTCCCTGCTTCTATGAATGGTTTTCAGATTCCAGTTGTAAATGAGACCATGCAGTATTTTTCTTCTGTGACTGGCTATTTCACTTAGCCTCTAGGTTCATCCATGTTGTCACAAATGGCAGGATATCCTTCTTTTTAAGATTAATATTTCATTGGTAATAGGGAACATTCCTTGATCTGTATGTTTTCTTCTAGGGGTTTTGTGATTTCAGGTCTCGTGACTTTTGAAGTCTCAGAATCACCATGTCTTCTGATGCCAAAAGAAGGCACTCCCTCAGGAAAGTGGCCTCATTTGTGATATGCTTTCTGCAGCAGATATCAGAAATCCGGACTCAATACATGGGAATTTATTCACATCACACAGGAGAAGATGCAGGGAAGGCAATTTGAAGCTGGTTCAGCGGCTCAGCAGTGCCACCATAGGCATGGGCTCCTTCCATCTACCTGGTGTTTCTTTTTCAGTCTGTAGCTTTTGTCTCCATGGCTGCAAACACATTCCATATCTCATAGGGCAGATCTAGGTCACATAGCCACCTCTAGCTGCAAGGGAGTCTGAAAGAAATATTTAATTGGCTATATTGTTGCCTCAAATAAAATTAGGATTCTAGGAGCACAAGAGAAGGGGAGAGTAGATATTTTTTGGCAGCTAGCAATGTCTCCAGTAGTCTGAACTTCTGGAGAATAGACTGGTGACAATGAGCTGGTGCCACTTTCAACAGAGCAGAGGTCTCCTCAGGTTGCTTCAGAAGATGCTTTGCACTAAGAATTGTAAGATTCAGGCTGTCTTCTATTATATGGAGCAATGTTGCTTTTCCTACTTTACTTTCAGGGAATGTGGGTGTGCAATTGAGAGAAGTAGTTCATATCTGTGGTGGTTGTTTTGTTGTGATGTGATTGATTTTGGTTTGTTTTGGTTTGCTTCAGTTTCATTGTCTTCATTTTTCTACGGTTTGCAACTGCCTCAGGTGTCCAGGCAGACACACTCCTGTATCCCATGGTTTGTGACTGGAGATTGGTCTCCCTCAGGTACTTTTTGGATGTTCCCCACATTGGTCTGGACCCTCTTTTTGATTGGTAGACACTCTGCCAGGCACAGCACAGCAGTGCAGGAGCAGCCACCCACATTTCACAGTTGGAGCTGCTTTTTTCCATGTGAAGAAGGGAACACTCAACTGAAATATAAATTCTATCCAAATAAGCTTGGCCCAACTCCACACAGGCCTGAGGTGTTGCTATGAATGCTCTGAGAAGGGAAGATAAATCAAACACATAAAACTGAGATTGGAGCCATAAATACAAAAAATAAATATTAATGTCCATAGCAGGCCTGTGTGATATAAGCCCACCTACAGGGGATCTTAAAGGGAGGCAGAATCACCTTCTTAGTGTGAAAGTTCCCCTTACCACAAGTGAAAATAAAAGTTGTTCTGCACTCCTTTCAACCCAGTGACTGAAGCTCTTATGTGAGTCTTCTCAAGTCTCCATTAAATTACAGATGCTATTTATGATAAGTGACGTAATTAGATTTTATCTTCCATAAAACATGATCTTAAATACATTTATCAAATTAACTCTAGAAAATTCCTCTAAGTCACAATTTTCCTGGGAGCAGGAATTGTGCTTTCTTCCAGCATCCAAGGACCTGGCATGATGCTGGGCACAGATCAGGCATCAAGGAATGCTCTCTCAATGGGCACAGAAAGACAAACTTTACATGTTCTCACTCATATGTGGGAGCAAAAAATCGAAACAAATGAACTCGAGAGGGTAGAATGATGGTTATCAGAGGCTGGGAAGGGTAGTGGTGTGGCAGGAGCGGGGATGGTTAATGGATGCACAAAAAGTAGCTGGAATGAATAAGATCTAGTATTTGATAGTACCACAGAGTGACTACAGTCAATAATTTATTGTACATTTTAAAATAATGGAGAGTATAAATGAATCATTTGTGACACAAAGAAAGGATAAATGCTTGAGGTAATGGATACTCCATTTACCCTGATGATCATGATTGTTACACATTGTATCCCTGTATCAATATATCTCATGTACCCCATAAATATATACATCTACTATGTACCCAAAATTTAAATGTAATGTGTTTAAAAAAAGAAATATTGGCTGAAGTTGACAGAGGGGATGGGACATGGAGACAGAGGGGAAGGTCTGAGGAGGGCAGAGCTGAGAGGCAGATGGCTCTCTTAGGGGACAGGGGTGAGCACTGGCTGCCAAGAAGAAACTAGACATCTGGGGAGAAATAGCACAGAAAGAAGGCCAGAGCAGCCCATAAAACATAGGCATTCTGTCTTGTGCATTTGACAAAAGTTACGCTGCCCCTTGGCACCATCAAAGTGGAGATCAGGAAGCAACTGCGCAATGTCATAGGAAAAGAAGAACACTATGGAGAGGATAATTATTCGTCACCAGGTCCAGTTCTGGCATCTGCTTCAGATTTATTTTTAAATAAAGCAGATCTTATTAAAGTAATTAGCCTAGCTGTGAGAATTCTGCTCCTGATTCTGGAATTCCCAAGATAATGGAGCACATGTTGAATAGGAAGATAACTCTGAGCCTCTGTGTTTCTCTAGGGTCTTTTTTTAGTACATGCTTATTGCCCAAATTCGTAAGTGTTGAGCTAATGTAATGTTTTAATTGTTCTTGCTCCTCTGTATGCAATGATAGAATGCAAGTCATAGCACTGATTAATTTCAAATTTTGATTAAGTGATATGAAAGTCCTTTTCATCTTTTAATCATGCAATAGTTTTGTGTATCTTCGTAAATTTGGCTTTAAAATGAGGTGCTGATACTCATTTTTTGATTAGTAAAATATTTGTCCTATTCTTCCATTCTGCCCATGTTGACTCACTCTGTCTCTGTGAATTTATGTTCTACTAAATGAGACCACTGAGCCAGAAACATTTTTTATTTAAGAAGACTTTCACTATTAGCCTGATAGAAAGGAGTCAATA
Organism: Chlorocebus sabaeus; assembly: GCF_047675955.1. Lineage (NCBI taxonomy): Eukaryota > Metazoa > Chordata > Mammalia > Primates > Cercopithecidae > Chlorocebus > Chlorocebus sabaeus. The sequence goes on along the minus strand of NC_132918.1, from coordinate 31,486,616 downwards.
TCTTGTGCTAACTCATTTCATTACATACACCCACTATCCCTGAATTTGTCTAGTAATGCTTGTGATGAGAAGATAAAAACCATCTTTTAATTTAGAGTACAAATGCTTCATTCTGGGCTTTCTAAAAAATTATTCGTGAGACTGTAAATAACTGATAAAACAATATATGTCAACATTTTAAGTATGTATGCTCTTTGACCAGCATTCATGCCTAGTAATCTGTCCTACTGAAATATTTGTACATAAGAATTACAATGAATGTTCACAGTGTGGATTAAAACAGCCAAAAACTGGGAGAAAATGCATGTGTTTATTATGAGCAAAGTGGTCAAATAAACAAGACAGACACATATTTAATTAAATATGGTTATATTTAATTCTATAACATTTTAAAAGATGATCTATTTGTAGAGAGATAATAGAAAGAATTCTAAGGCATGTTGATAAACAAGGTGGTGGTTAAACAATGCATATGTTCTGGTGTCTTTTATATAAAAAACTATATATTTGTATACTTTTATATGTATGTAATTTTGTAGAAGGCAGATTGGAACAATATATACCAAATTATCAGAGCTAGTTACTTCTGCAGAGAAGAGGGGTTGAGTATGAAGAAGGTCCTCAGCATTTTGCTGACATAATTTTATATAATTTGAGTTTTTCACAATGAGAATGTATTCATGTAGTTGCTGGGTAATTTTTGTTTTTGTTTTTATGTTGTTTTGTAATTTACACAAATATTTTACAAATGTATGAAGTACATGTGAGTAGTTTTTACATGCATAGAATGTGAAATGATCAAGTCAGGGTATTTGGAATATCCATCATCTTGAGTATTTATCATTTCTACATGTTAGTAACATTTCAAGCCTTCTCTTTTAGTTACTTTGAAATGTACAAGGCATTGTTGCTAACTATTGTCACCACACTGCTATGGAATGTTGAGGCCAATTTTTTCTTAGATCTCACCTTCTTCAGGTTTAAAAATATAACAATGTGCAAATTTTTACTTTCAAATAACCAGGTTCTGTGAGTGCCATGACTTGATGTACAAAGAAGAAAGGATATCAGGAAAAGAAAACAAGAGTAGCTCAATGAATTTTTACAGCTAGATGTGTCGTTACCAAACACACACAAACACTCAACTTCATTCAGTTATCCAAGAAATATTTATTGAGTGCCTACACTTGTCAAGTGCTAAGATAAATGCCCAAGTGCATGCACACAAACATACAGTGGAGAAATGAGGAATCTAAGATTGAATTAATTGATTTGCTATTAAGGTGTACCAAAGCTGTGGATATAAAATGGAGCCCTCACATATGGGGAGGAGATAAATTCTAAGATTTACACTGCAAACTCCACAGAAAGAAGCTTTGGGTTGTCCTAGGGTGGAGTGAAGGAATTAATCTTTAGATTTTCACTTGTAAGATAACTGGAAAAATGATTACTTTATACGGAGAGATGCCAAGAAGGGAAGGAGAATTGATTCAGTGGGTATGGCTCTACACCAAGAAGCTTAGAATCTGATTTTTAAGATACTTCTCAACTTTACCAAGTAAGATCCTGGCTTGAGTTTCACCTTTAAAGGGTCATTCAATAATAAGATGTCCCATTTAATTTACATGTTTATGAACTCATTAAAATTAGTAGTTTGGACGTAGAACTTTTGCAAATTCTGGGCAGGCAGGAAGAGAGCAACACCAGTGCTGAGCTTCAGCTGCCACACATTCAAGACTGAGTCAGACTTACCCAGGTGAGCGCATGCTAACTCCTTCACATTCAAGGTGATACCACTCTATATCAATAAAGGACCTTGATAAACGTTCTATCACATGTTCTTCACAGCTGCATTATAATAGTGTTTATTGAGGGCCTGAGATGTGTCTATGCCACGCCTGCTGCTTTATATGGACCATCTCACTTAATCTTCAAAACCACCCACAAGTATGTATTATTATCACATTACAAGGGAAGAAACTGGGGCCCAGAAGGGCTAGGCAAACTGCCAGTGTCACCACATGGCAGAATTAAGATGCCAATGTTTATCTAATTTTGAAGCCAGTGCGTTGTCTCCTAAAAGAAGATGAGTAAGAAGAACAAGAAACAGAAGCAGAAAGAAGGCAGGAAGGAAGAAAGAGAGAAGAGGGAAAGAGGAAAAATGGAAGAAAAGGAGGGAGGGAGGGAAGAATGGAAGAAAAGGAGGCAGGGAGGGAGGGAAGAAGGAAACACTATTATTGATTACATTGTTTTACACATTTAAAATTGAGTACTGCAGAAGTTATTTCAGATTGCCAAGGTCACAAATAGTAAGTAGCAAAATCCAGAACAAAGCTCACATTACACAAATACCCTCCCTACTATGCCACTGCCAGCTCTCCAATGTCAAGAAATAACTAGACCATGACAAATCTAACGATTCATTATGTGTTCACTTTACATCTGTATATTTTCCCTAAACCATTACTGGAAGGGCAGAAAACTTACTCAAAATTTTTTTTATCTCTCCCTGATAGAAATAGTTTTTCTCAATCAAGCCGTAATGCAGAAGTGAACAAACTATGTATTATACATTCAGATTACATAGAGCAATAAATAATTCTCAAAGGAAATAAGCAATGATTTCCAAAAATTCAATTGACATCCCCAATTAGATCTACATAAAAAGATCAGCCAATTAACTCTGCCAACAGCTCTTTCTATTTCGTTATTCTCACTTGCATTCTAAAATTTTGTTTATATAATTACTTCAGAACCAAAGGGGAAGTAAACTCATTTCTGTCTTTTAAGGAATAATTGTCTTGTTCAAAGAGCAGCAATTTTATCCATGAATATGAAAAAGATGCAAAAGAAGAACAACCAGTAATTCCTTGTAAGAGAAAATTGTTCTAGGTTGCAAGAAAATGAAAAGGTTAGGCAGATTAACTAAAAATAGTCTAATCATTTTTGTGGATAAATGTCAAAGGGAAAGGAATAGAATTGGTTGTCTCTGTTTTCTCCTTGACTTAAGCAATCACCAACACAGCTGAGTGGAGAAAGTCTGCCTTAAGGTGGATTCTTTACATGGAAGTTTAGGAATGTCCATTCTTCAACATTAGGGAAAGGGACAATTGTGCTCCCACCTATATATCTTCAAAATTCCTTTTCCTCAAGACTAAGTCACACTTTGCCTAAAAAAATAAAAATCAGTTATAGAAAAATATATAGGTACAAAAATGCTCATAGCAGTCCTATTTATGATAACAACCACTAGAAATTACTAACGAAAAGAGAATAACTAAATAAATTATGGTATAAACATATGCCATATTTCTTTGATCCTTAGATGCCATTGATTGCAAGTAGCAATCTTATTTTACAGGCTTCTTTGGGGAAAAAATACATCATATATTAAATATTCACCAAATATTTTTAACCAATACTGCCATTTATCTGAGCAATTATACATTCTTTCAGTCAACAGTGGAGTCTTCATTGGCTCTTCTAGTAGAAAGTCTCCTCTGAGTACGTTGACCCTGGGCAGCTTCTATAGCTCAGGACAGATATGCTGCTTTTCTAACCCAGGCCTTGATTTCAATTCCACCCCATTAACACCTTTGGGATTAACCATTTAATTTTGAGGCACTTGAAAGAATATCAAAGTTCTGTCTGCATTTCTGCATTGGTTAAACTCATAGTTCTTTCCTCTCCTGAATTACTTGTACCATATATTACATAGTTTCTCTTCAAAGCAGTCTGGAAGTTTTTGACAGAGATGTTTAGTGCCTGAGTGATGGGCCATCACAATTCATGATCAGTCACATCTATTCTCCTAGCTGAAAATACTACGATCTACTCTAAAGAAGCTGGCCATTTCTACTGCCTTTAATTCCACTGCCTAGGGTATGGTAGGCTTCCTTCTGCATACACCGTAACACCATAACTTTTCCTTTCAAAGCCCCATCATACTGTGATCTTTTTGAAGACGTTAAGTAGTCATTAGGGATCCACATTTATGTTAAAAGTCAAACATATTTGGTATTGCCAAGTCGACTGAGATGATAATTAAATAGACTGACACTTTCTACTCTTAGGATCACATAGTCTCAGGTATTCATAACTATTCTATTATCAGCATCACCTGGGAATTTGTTAGAAATGCCAATTATCTAGCCCCACCTCCAGGTGACTTTGATACATGCTCAAATTCATGAACTAATGAGATAAAGTATTCAAAACATCTAGTGCATAGTAATAATCATAGCTGCCAATTTCTAAATATGTAACAAGTGAAAGGCATTATGCTAGTTGTTTTACATACCTCATATTACTTAACTATCACCATACCCCAATCAGGTCTCACTAAACCCATTTTATAAATGAGGAAACTGAGGCTCAAAGAAGCTAAAGAGCTTAGGTTTATTCTGTAGTCCAGTTTCTCATTTTGAAACATCAGTGTAATAAATCACAGGTTCAATTACTGGGCCAGTCACATGCTTATCAGCCTCAATTAGTTTATTCCCTCATTTTAAAAATTTTTTTAAAAAGTGACTCCTGGAGAAGGAAAGGGATGTGCCAAGACTCAAATAGTCAATGGAAGAGCCTGAAGTAGAACTGAGACATTGAAGCTTTCAGTCTGGGCTATTTCCATCACACCACACTGCCACTAAGTCCAGTTTTTTTTTTTTTTTTAATTGAAGGAAACTCTGATTTTAAAATAACAATGTATATACATGAAATGTCACTCTCAGGATGTGTGTTTGATTCCTGGAGAAAACAGTTTTCCCCTGAATACTCATGAATCTCAGATATGTGCCAGGGCATTTCAAATTGTTCTTACCCATGGCTCTTAAGATTTATATTGTTGACATTCCTTAAATAGTTAGCTTAGTTACTGTATCACAAATTTCTCGTTTTCTTGACAACAGGTATTATTTCATGCCCTTAAAAGAAGAAACCAAAAATGTTATCGGCCCCCTATATGCTAATGTGTTGCAAATTCTTGGTACCCTTTTAATATTAGGATATTTGCCTAAGAACCAAACTGTTATTCTGGAATTTTCCCCAACCACATTTTTCATAATTTTATATTATACTTGTATATTGAATTGTCTACTTACCAATTAAAAGCTACTCAGCTTATGCAGATTATTCTAGTTCCTACTCACAAATTAGGCCTTAATTCTTTTTAATAAATTGCTTTAATCAACGTATTAGTGATGCTGTACTGTACACTTGTGTGTAGACATATACACAAACAGTTATTACAATAAAAAGTTTTGGAAGTACTCAATGCTTTTCTGGAAAATTTCAGACAACTGGGGCTAGGACAAAGTGATATTTTACACTTGAGCTGGGAAAGAAGCTGAGTTGTTTATTTGGTTTTCAAACCAGAAACTCATGAACTATTACATCCAATTCTGGCTGTGTTCTTATCTATTGCTGTGACTTCTCACCGCTTACTGGTCCCCAGTTGGGGACATTTATTTCCTCATCTATTAAAAAGGATGGTAAACAGTTGCCTAATTCTAAAGTTTGGAAACAAAAGGAATTATGTAGCTTCACTAATTTAGTGACAGATTTAATTCCTTTACAACTCCTGCCATTTCCAAATCTTTTAATTTTCCCCAAAAGCAAATTTACATTTTATTGCTGGTAAAGAACATAATGGAGACTTGCCTAATTACCTACTTGACCAGGATAACCAGATAAACAGCACCAGGAATTAAAAACATGGCATAAAACTATGGACTTCCATTTATGTATGAATAACTTAATGGTATTCTCACAGTATATGTAAATCCCATACACTACTGACCAGGTCTTGGAAGATTCTACTGGTAAACTATGTGTTATAGCAAAGTAATACTTTTTTCTCAAATTATGGTTACTCAATTTCATACATAGCATTTCTAAAACTTAATAGTCACCTATAACGAATAGTACAGTACCTACTATTTTTCCTAGATATATTAATTTATTTGAAAAACTAATGGCATCACTAATGACTAGTACTTTATATCATTTAAAGTATTTTCATATACATGATTATTTGGTTCTCATACAAACCAAATGTTGCATTTGGATACATGAGTTCCCATTTTACAGACGAGGAAACTGAATGAGAATCTGACCTGTTCATAGTCATACAGCAAGTTTTGACTCAGGTCTTCTGATCATTAATCCTATGATTTCTCAAACTTCAGCAGTCATCATTAACTCCAAGTCAGGGCAGTGAACCTTCCACTAGTTAGTTCCACTGACAAACTCAACACAGAGAAATTTCAGTTTGTAGAAAGTCAATGAATATGCATTTAAGAAACAAATTTAATAAAGGTGTTAACATGTAATTATAAAAGGGAAAAATAAATTTCCTAACCTACTATAAACCTGGTCTCAAGTTCGCTTGGGACAAAGACGTACTAACCTCCTCATACTGATTGCTTCTGAGTGGGGAGGGAAAACAAATGAGATGCAGGCTTTAGTGTGACCATATTGTGTGTGTTATCTGCATGTGTTGGGGACCTGAGAGAGGCCACCGAATGGGTGTCTGGCGCATTGTTTACATGGATGGGCTAATGGGTGATTGTGGTTTGGGAATGCGGAGAAGGACACCCTTTTATTTTGCTTCCAAATCCAATCGAGTCCTACAGGGCAGACCGACATATAGTGACCAAAATCAGCTTCATTACTGACAAGGTCTGGGTAGGTACACAAGCCTGAAATGTGCGGCCACAATGGCCTTTCTAACGTCTACCTCTTAATTAGACAGATTTGCTTGGCCAAATGCAGGCATATTTCAACAACCATAGGTTCCCACACAGGGGCAGACTGGCCCCTGCAGGATTAAGCAAGGAAGGGCAGAAAACACAAGCAAATACCTATAAAAAAAAGATGCTGTAGCATCTGTAAGGGGATAGATTGAACATGGTCAGTTCTTTCTCCAGACCCACCAATCAGATAAATGATGCCTTCTCTCCCCAGGAGACACTTGAAGTGTTCCCATACTTTCCCTTTCTGAGGGGCAGACTTTGACATTTGTTCTGTGGAGACAGGGAGAAATGGTAGTGGTAAAGTGTGTCTCGTTGACATTAATCAAGATCTGAAGACAGGTAAATAGTATCCCTTACAGGTGGCTCCCCCCAGCTTAGTACTATCTGAAGGTGCCTCACTTCATTTGGGAGGCATGGTGACATGTCTCTTTTGACAGCTCATAGACTGTTTGTTCTTTTCCTTTTCTTTGACCAAGTCCAAGATAAATGAGACAATATCAAACTATGGCCTCTTCCCAGTTTGTTTACATGAAATAGTCTTTGTTTTCCTTTTATCACTCTTACTACACATGGTAAATAATAATACAGACTTCAAGCAGTAGAAGGAAATATTGCTTTCATATTTATACATACCATTTTCTTCAGTACATGTGCATATCCCTCTGGCAATATGACAAAATGTCAGGGATGGCTATCATCATACTAGGAACCTGATAGTAAAAGCCATGAGGGGATCTCCCTGGTCTCCTGGACTCAGTTCTTCTGGCTTAGCCATAGCCCACACCTTTCATATGCTATTCAGAGTGTTTAGCCACATGAGTGGCTGTTAATGACACAGCTCTCAGGTAAAAAGGATAATTGAGAATTCTACCAAATGAACTTCCTTTGACAAAATGACACCAATTATACCCTTTTAACATTCAATTAAGAAACATGACATTCTCAATTTGATGTCGCCAACAATCATTCAGAATTTAGAGAAGCCTCCGGAATCACATAACAGTAATTAACCTAACATTTACTGAATAACATTTGGGTGCCAGGAATCATAGATAAAAGGGGGAATAACAGGTTCCTACCTTTAAGGGACTCAGAGTCTAGAAAGAGAACCGTGAAAGTCAGTAATTATGATACAGAACAGGAGATGAGGAAGGGAAATTAAGTTTGTGCAAGAAGTAAAACACCTTCTATGCTGCACCAGAAGTTTAGACTTGATCCTTTGGCCAGAAGCTGTTAAGGATAAAAATGACTATTCAGATCTGTTTTTTTGGAACTCTGTCTCTCAGGTTGTGGAGGACAATTAACAGAGGAGAGAGGACAGAGCACCATCTGGAGGAAAGATGATAGGATCCCAAACTCAGGCAGTGAAAAGATGAAATTGTCACTTCTTTTCTTTTAAAATCCTGTTATAGGAAACATTAAGTTCTGTACTAGAGATTAGAAGTGTCATGAAGAAATGATGTCAGGAGCTAACCAGAAATTATTTTGTCAAAATTCTTCTCCCAGAATATCTTGCATATGAAGCCAGAACCAATTTCAACCTGCCATAGAATTAGAGGTTTCTGTAATTTTAACAGATCATGGCGGTTGCTGAAAATATCAGTGGAATTTTAAAGTATATTTACATTTAAAATGACTTAAAACACCAGAAATGATAGTAAATCTTCATACATTCAACAGGAAACTAATTCCAGTAAGCCTGGGAAGGCAGTTTAACACACCAGCATTGCTTATGGTTATCTTCAATCCAACAATTCTTATATTTAGCTTTGTATTATAATTTATACATACAAGTCTGATTAGCCCATTAGACTCTAAGCTCCTTCCCTGAGAGCTTGTTTAATTTTTTGTACCCCTCCTCACAAATTGCCTATCACAAGGACTAGCTTTATGTAGACAATCAATATTCATATTTTCAACAATTTTTTTTATTGAGTACCAATTAGGTGCCAGATACTAGAAACCCATTAGTGCTAGAGATAACTCTATGAACAACATGTAATAACACCCGTTTTCACTGAGCTGACAGTTCATAGGGGATATGAGAAATTTTCATACTATGTTAGGCAGCTTACGCCAGGACAGGCATGGAGGATGCCAGGGATGCCCATAGCATAACACTTAAGGGACGAAGAAAACTTCTCAAAGAAGGAAGATTTAAAAGCCAGTAGGAGTTAGCAAGGTGAGGAGAGAGCAAAGAGTTCTCCAGGCGAAAGGAAGAACATCTGCAAAGACCAGAAAGACAGAAGAGAGCAAGGTGCGTCTGCTCATAGGAAAGAGGTTCCTGATAACTGAGGTGCAGATAGCCGGATGAGATGTAGAGTGGGAGGGCATGATAAACCAAGCCTGGATCATAAAGTTTCCTGTGTAACTTCAGCACAGGGCCTGGCACAAAGTAAACACTCAAAATTATTGAATAAGTCAATGTACGTCAACCTGCTTTAACATTTTATCTATACCAAAATTAATCTATGAATTCAATGCAATCCAATGGAAATCTCAACATGATTTTCCAAATAATTTGGCAAGATAATTGGAAAATTTATACAGAAAGGAAAAGGAAGCATACTAGCCAAAACAATTATGAAGGAGAAAAAGGTTGGGGGACATGTGATATCTGAAATCAAAACTTGTTAGGCCATTATAATTTTAACAGTGTGGTTTCAGTACAAGGACAGACAGATAGATCAGCTGAACAAAATAGAAAATCCCAACGCAGAAGTACGCTTGTATGTGGACATAGCATTTGACAAAATCTGCTTTGCAGATCAGAAGAAAGGATATTCCAAAAAATTTTTGAGACTATTGATTTTCAAGAAACAAAAATGTAACTTTATCTCTTACCATACATACAAAATCAATTATACATGAATTAAAAACCAAAACATGAAAAACAAAACTTTAAATCTTTTATTAAGAAAGTGTAGTTGAATATATTTATGAATTAGGGCTAGAGAAGAATTTCTTAACACACCAAAAGAATACAAACTACAAAGGAAAAAAATGATAAATTTGACAACGTTTAATGTGATAATTGTGGGCTTCAAAAAGCATCACTAGAAAAATGAAAACGTAAGCAACATATCCAACAAATAATTAGTGCCCAGAACATAAAAAGAACTCTTACAAATCAACAAGATATATAGAAAAATAGTGGGAGACAAAGAGGGAAAGAAGGAAAGTGAGAGGGAGAACGAGAGGGAAGGAGAGAGGGGAAATGACAAGAATAGAAAGTCTAAATAGACAATAAACATTTTAAAACACTAACTTCATTCATCAGGGATGTGCGAATTAAAAACTGCAATGAGATAGCACTTTATACCCATTAGACTGGCAGTAATTTAGAATTCTGACAATACCAAGTGTTCTTGAAAATGTGGGGTACCTAAACATTGCTATAGGTAATATAAAGTCTCACAACCACTTTGGAGGACAATTTGACAATAAAAAGCAAATTTCTTAATATGAATATTTCATACCCCAGCAATTTGGTCACTAAGTGCCCCAGGAGAACCTATCCCACATGAACAAGTTTGTGAATGAAGTATTGTTTGTCATAGAAAGAATAGAATATATACATTGTGGTTTAGTCATACAGTGGAATACAGCACTTTTTAAACTTTGTAATTTTTAAGTTCTGTGGGTACATAGTAGGTGTATATATTTATGGGGTACATGAGATGTTTTGATACATACAAGGTGAAACAAGCACATCATGGAGAATGGGACATACCCTCAAGCATTTATCCTTTGAGTTACAAACAATCGAATCATACTCTTTCTTTGAAACTGTACAATTAAGTTATTATTGACTACAGTCACCCTGTTGTACTATCAAATAGTAAGTCCTACTTATTCTATTTTTTGTACTCATTAACCATCCTCAGCTCCCCACCCCTGCCCCCTACTACATTTCCAAGCCTCTGGTAACCATCCTTCTACTCTCTGTGAGTTCAATTGTTTCTTAGATCCCACAAATAAGTGAGAATATGTGATGTTTATCTTTCTGTGCCTGGTTTATTTCACTTAAAATACAGTAGGTAAGTGGATTTAGGTATCAAACTGGATAACTCTCAAAAATATATTATTGAATATTGAACAAAGTTTCAGAATCATACAATAAGGTATTTGTTTTAAAGTATGCAAAATGATTGTATGTTATTTATTGATGCTATTTAGAAGTACTTATATACGTAACTACATTTTTTAATATTGAATGGATAAACTCTAAATTCACAATTATGGTTACTCTAATGCAGGGCAGAGAGAGGGGAGATTTGATGTGGGGAGCACACAGATGTTTGTTATATTATTCTTATACCTTTCTATATGCCTCAAATACCTTGTTACTTTTGTTTAAGAACCTGGATAAGCTTGATTCAGGTATTCTTCTATTTGAATCATAGGTTACTTAACCATAATTATTCGCATTTAATGTAAGAAGGAATTTCACATTTCTTGTTTTTTTGGGTTTTTTTTTTTTTTTTTTGTCTTTTTAGTAGCATATTATTTTAGATAGGGGACAAAGCTGAGACTCAGATTAAGTGTCTTTCCTGAGCCAACTTAATTGAATGACAGAACCAAGACTGAAACCAGCTGGTTGGCCCTCACATGACTTCCTCCAGGCTGGCTGCCACTCAGTGTCAGGGAAAAAATTGGTGCCATGGAGACGGTCTGAAATGGCTTGATTGAAGGCAGAAAGGGGCTCCAAATTGCTCCAAATAGCAGTCCCCAGACAGCAGCACAGAAAGCCTATTTCCACAGCTGATGCTGAGGGTCAGTGGGATGAGACTGCATGCCGCCCAATCAAGTGACTGCAGAAATGCATTGATAAGGGGGCAGGAGCCTGATTAGCCTCCCTCTTTTCACATTTCAAGGCACTAATTGCAACAGTCCTTGCCACTAGTGCAATGTTCCAAATCCCCTCTCAGAGCATGATTAAAGATCGGTCTCTTTAGGTGTGAAATATTGTGTCTGTTGGACAGTAGCATCCTATAAAAACAAATTAGGCAGACTTGATAGTAATTCAGGTGCAAGATGTGAAATGAACCTGGCATTAGGCAGAAAGACACAATAATTGTTTTAAAGTGGAATTAACTTACGGACATCTGGAAAGCAGCCCTTTTTTTTCAGCCCAAGCACTTTCCACAGGCAAACTGTCTTCCCTCACAGGTAGGTTCAGAACACAAAGAATGGAAAACCACCACCATCATGGAAAACTATAAATGTGCATCAGAAAGGTCTATTTTTGTTTAGCAAAGAAACATGCAAAAAAAATCAACTGATGATACACTACAATTCTTGTTTGCTGATACATTTTCACAACTATTAGGCTTGTGGAATTTGTCACTATAGTGCATTCAGCTGGTTCAAATAAATTCCTGAAAGAAATTACCTATTTGTTTATAAAGTACCTTATAATGAATTACTAACAAGCTTCAGTTCAGTGCATACATGATTTATGAACAAATTGAGTTCATCCTTCATGAACAGAGTCAGCATGGCTATACCTGACAGTCCTACCATATTGAATGAATGAATGTGTCAGCTTCATTGCTGATGAAGTGCAATCAAGGTGTGGCTCACTTTTCTTATTTGACTTTTCCAAGTTTCTTTAGTTGCCAACCTTCTATTGTGAGTAAAAATGAGGGTAGCCAGAATATTTTACATTGAACACTCTTTTTATTGAAAACTAAACTATTTCTTGTTTCTAAATGTAATTGGAATCTCAACCCACTCTATCACTTCAAATACAACCAGTATGTTGGGCCTCTCCCTGAACTCCAGACGTTGGTATCCAGCTGCTTCCCAGCATCTCCATTAGGATGTGCAATTAGCGTCTCAACCTTACTGTTTCCAAAACAGATCTGCCCACTTTTACCCCAAAACTGCTTCTTTAGTGATCTTCACCCTAGCAGTAATGACAGCCTCAACCTTTCGTTGCTTAGGCCAAGACTTCAGAGCTCTCCTAGATTCCTTTTTTCCCTCACATCACAGCCACATACCCTTATATCCAGTATATCAGGAAATCCTCTCATATCTATTTTCAAAACACATCAAGAAAATGATCACATCTCAGCACCTTCAATACTGTGACCCTGTTTTAATCCACCATAACCCCTGGCTGGGATTATTTTAGTCTCAAAACTTCTCTCTCTCCTTCTGTCTTGCTCCCCTTTAGTTTGTTCTCAACACAGCAAAGCGGTTTGAAAAAAAAAAAAAAAAAAAAAAAAAAAAAACCTAAGACAGAGCCAGAACTCCTCTGCTCACAATCCTTTAATAATTTTTCATCCCATTCAGCACACAAGCAGATATGGACCCCCATTACCTACTTAACCTCATCTATTTCCGTTTGTCCTTTTGCTAGCCTCCTTGAATAAATTCATGAATAAAGGAAGAAAGGAGTCATTTGCTGTATTTTTGGGTCTCAAAGTCAGCATGGTCCTGTGGGAAGAGCACCGCTTCTGGTTTAAAATCCAGCTCAGTCACTTCATGGTTTAGCCAAATTACTGAATTTCTTGATTTCTTCATTTGTAAAATGGAAATAATGCATACAATGATTATAAAATAAAATATATAGATTGCTTGCCATACATTTTGTGATCAACGGAGCTGCTTTTATTAGTACCTGTTTTAATGGAAAAATACTTATCATAGCATGGTTCTAAGGCATATGTAGTGCAGTAACTACTTGAAAATCTTTAAACAGCAGCAGGGAACCTGTTGAACATTTCACTCCTCATAAAGCTCTTGGGTTTTGGGATACAATACACTTTGTTAGTTCACTGATTTCTTTATTCTTTATTGGAAAGCATTTACTGAATACGTACTGTGTACCAGGCACAGGAGAGATACGGTAGTGAATAAAATAGACAAAAACTCCTGGTCTCACAAAGCTTGAATGTTAGTGCAAAGCAACAGAAAATAAATAACATAAATGAGAAAAATACATAGTATTTGCAGATAAGTGCCAAGTGAAAAATACAAAGCAAGAAAGGGGAAGATAAAGAATTGGGGGGGGGACATTTTGGATAGGGGAGTGAGGAATGATCACATCTTCTACCTCTCAGATCATTTCTGGGTCCCTTTGGTGACTCCTCTCCTTCTTCCTAGATCTTAAACATCAGCAGCCCTCTTCTCTTGTTCTCTGAACTCTCAGTGGGTGATTTCAGGCCATACTTTGATGGCTTCATTTATTTCTTCTAAGTGGTAAGCTCCCAAATCTTCACCTTACCAGGGCAGACTCCCATTCCCTTTGCTCCCGAACCTGCCTACATAGACATCAAAAGTCCATGTGTCTGGAATGAACTCCTTCCTCCACTCCCTTCGGCCAAGTCTCCTCCTGACTCTGCCCCATTAGTGGGGACACTGTCATCCACGAGGCCTCTGAAGATTGACACCTCAGTGTACTTTGACTCCTCCCTCTGCCTCTCCAGCCTTGGAGAATCAGACATATAGCCTGTCAGACTCATGTTCATAAAAATTCCTCAAATCCTTCTCCTCCTTTCATTATTTCTCATGTCTACTAACTCAGTATGAAATTGCCCTCTAAAAACCTTTTCCTATCTTCTCCGCTCTCCAACTCCTCCTTCCATTCTGCAGCTAGATGGATTTTTTAAAAGTGGAGCTTTGATTATATCCCTCACCTATCCCAAGATCTCCTCCTTTGGCCCTGGACATAATTCCTAATCCTGGCAATAAACACCCTCTATAGTCTGACACGAATCTTTTTTTCCATCTTTATCTCACCAGTGCACACTCCTACCCACTGCTTAGACTCCTCCTGTTATCGTCTCTACTACACGTATCATTCATTCCGGCCTGAGCTTCTGCTCACAATTGCTACCACTAGAAAAACCCTCACCCCTACCTTTAGTCTGTCCAAAACCCACTCGTCATTTTAGCCACTGATCCTCAAAGTTAGGTGTATGCACTACAGGAACTGCACAAGATAATCCATTTGGGGGCAGAAGTAGAATAGAAAATTCTATTTTATTTATTTATTTATTTATTACTGAGCTTTATGAATATGTAATTTGCAAACTGATGCTGACATGAATACCGGTGTGTGAAATGCCTTTCTCAGACAGCAGGTATTCTGAAGGCGAGAAGACGTTCCCCAGAACAACGAGTATTGGGCTACTCTCACCCCTTCATGTTCCAGCACACTGTGGCAAATTTTACTCTAAAATGCTGGTTAAGTGGTTTTACGGATTATCAGAAAAAAATATTATTATACTGAGATGAGCAATAATTACAAACTCTTTTTGTCAGACAAAAGTTTGGTAAAAAGAGTTGGCAAACTTAAAGCTGAGTTGGCAGTGTTTTCTTTCAAGGAAGATAAGTATTTCCAAATCTCTGGCCTTTTCTGTGAGAAAAAATGACTATTGGGACCCTGCTACCCAGTACATATTTTAAAATACAAAGATAAATACATGCCTTCAAAATAAGGTGACATTTGGATCGTGGATGAAAAATTAACTGTTTTTTCAAATAGATTTTGTGATAAAGTGAGCATTTTAAGACAGTAAGTGTAGAAATGCCTTCATTGTTAAGGTGTAAGAACTGATATGGTGTGTGTCACCTATTACAATACCCAAGCTATATGCTTAAATAACTTGGAATTAAATTTTCTAATCTGCTTAAAAATTTTCTAAAAAACTATTTTTCATTGTTTTAAAAATCTCTTTGTGTGTATGTGTGTATATAATATATATTGTATATATCGACCTATTTCTTTATGTATTTATATTGACAGTACACCCTAAAACCTTCTTAATGGTTTCCAAAACCAAATGATTGACATTTAGTGAAGCTACATATTCAGGGAAAGGAAGCCAATATTTTTAAAAGACAAAACAAACAGCTTTAGCATAACTAGTGGAAGAGATTTTAAAAAGACTTAGTAAGTGTAGCCATCAATGCACTTTTTCCATTTGGAACTACACAGCTTCAAGCAAATATTCAATGGGGTATTACTGATAATAACACAAAAGGAGAATTAACCTAAATATCCATCACTATGGAAATGGCAAAAAAAATATGGTCTATTCATATAATGTAATTGTATACAACTGCAAAAATGAGAAACC
Source organism: Chlorocebus sabaeus (assembly GCF_047675955.1). NCBI lineage: Eukaryota > Metazoa > Chordata > Mammalia > Primates > Cercopithecidae > Chlorocebus > Chlorocebus sabaeus. The sequence continues at coordinate 31,470,772 of NC_132918.1, read as the reverse complement.
ACAGCTACATGCAATATAATTTTCAAAAACATTTTTGAGCAAAAACAGAAGAAATAAGTTGCAGATGGATACATAAAGGTTGAGACTATTTATTTGTCATTTTGGAACATATGAAACAATATCAAATCTTGAATTTATTGTTTTAACTACATCCATATGTAATAAAAATAAAAACACATCTATAAAAGTGAGACACAGTGAATTTAGAAAATGATTGCATTTGGAAGAGTGGAGGAAGAATGGGGTTTGGGCGGCCATTGAAAAGATTTTAATCGTTATTTTTATGTTTGATTACTTACACTGGATAGTGGCTATATAGGTTTTTATTTTATCTTCTGTGCTTTTATGTGCACCTGAATTATTTCATAATAAAAAAATTTTTCACTACTGAATTTTTTAAAAAATCCCTCTGAAGAAATTACAATGAAAAATTCATCGACTTATGTCCATGACAAAAACATTCTGAGATGCTCTATTAATTTTAGAAAGCTGGCATGGAACGACTGGATTTCTGAAAGTGTGTGCTATGTTTTTCTACCCATTAAGGACACTTTCTCAGAGTGTTAAACATAAAATACTGAATGGCTGAACAACCTAGAGAGATATAATCTCTAGAATCTAAAAGCAGATATAAATGTAGGGGTCAGAGGTGGAAGCAGGTCAGTACTGTATTCTCATCTTTGGACTTTAGGCATCTTTCCATATTCCTCCAAAAATTTCTAGTATGAAAATATCTTCCCGTGCATAAGAAAATCAAACAAAAATGCATTAGGAAAGATAAAATAATTTATTCTCATTAAATTCTGTCAAGGATGATTTCAGATTAGATTTTTCCTAGAAACCCAAATAAAAGTTAGGTAGAAAATCTACACATCGAAGCCAAAATAAGTAAATATTTATACTCATTTAACTTGAGGAAATATTTCTTAATTTATTTAATAGATGACAACTTCCATTTAAGAAACCAAGCTCTATAATAATGTATGTCTTAGAACTCAAAAAAAGTAATAGTTAATAAAGCATTACCGACTTACCAGAGGTGGTCCAAGTTTAAAGGCTTATAACTGAATCTCCAATCAAATGATGAGGTAAAAAAAAATTTTTTTTTTAAATAGATTTAAAGTATATTGAAGTAGCCAAGTTAGTCCCTTTTAATTAAAAGAGAAGAAGCAATTAAAGAAAGCTTTAGGGTATGGTGTTGAGGAGAAGATTGTGGTCAGAAGAATCCAACTACAGGCTTGATTTGGCCAAGTCATTATAACTTTTTATAGCTTCACTTTCCTCATTTGTAAAATGAAAATAAGATTATTTTGAGGATCTAGTGAAAGAAGAAAATATGTGATTCATTATTGTATACTAGTAATTGATTTTTTTAAAATGCCAGTTTACTCTAAATGTCTAAAAGATTCCAACATAAGAATTTCACAGGATCCCAACAAGAACCCATTGTCATTTTCCAAACTGCTGCACTCATTTCCAAATTATTTAGGGTAAAGATTGCAGAAGATTCACTTTGAATACATAAAAACTTAAAAAAAAAATTTTTTTTTTTGTTGTAAACAACAGCACATTTCCATTAATGGCTCCCCTTTTCTTTTTTTAAAGTAAAATTATGAAAGCATAGGATGTTTCAGGTTTAAGAAAATTATAAAAATACGTTATCATTAAAAATATGAGTCTCAAGATTGTACAAAACAATATCTTGAGCACTAGCTGTTGGGGGTTAGGAGAAGGGTAATGGGTATTTACTCTGTAAAGATAGACAGCAGGCACTCAAGGCATTATCAGTCATGAAAAAAACATGTATGTATGTATGTACTTATGTATGTGGAACTGAAAGCCCTTGGGATACAGGGCCACCACATATAGTTGTACAACTGGGGCACAGCACAACCTTCAGTGGCAAAGTTCACAGAGACCATGGCAGGGCAAGTACAGAGTTGGATTCACTTGTATTGGGTTCCAGACATTATGCTATAGCTAGGATATAAATATCAGTAAGACAGAATCTTCCTCCTCAAAAAAAAATAAGTAAATAAAAAATACTCCTAGCTAGTGGAGAAGGCAGAAACATAAACAGATAAAATTATAAAACAAGGTGAGAGGCCGGGCGCGGTGGCTCACCCCTGTAATCCCAGCACTTTGGGAGACCGAGGCGGGTGGATCACGAGGTCAGGAGATAGAGACCATCTTGGCTAACACAGTGAAAACCTGTTTCCACTAAAAATACAAAAAATTAGCCGGGCGTGGTGGTGGGTGCCTGTAGTCCCAGCTACTCAGGAGGCTGAGGCAGGAGAATGGCATGAACCTGGGAGGCGGAGCTTGCAGTGAACCAAGATCATGCCACTGCACTCCACTCTAGCCTGGGCGACAGAGCGAGACTCTGTCTCAAAAAAACAAAAACAAAAACAAAAAACAAACAAACAAACAAAACAAACAAACAAACAAAGAAACAAGGTGAGAATGCAAAGACGGAGGTAGGCACAGAAGGTGAGAACCTGACACTGCATGGAGGAAGAAACTCAGGTAATGATTTATGAGGTGAGGAAGCCTGAGTTGGACCCGAAAGCGTGAGTAGCAGCTAATGGAGAGAAGGCAGGATGGGAGCTTCCCTGGCAGATGAGCAGCAATGACTAAGGTAGTGACAAGAAATGGCCTAGTGTATCCGTAAAGCTGTGAGCAGTCTCGGGGTCAGGACCCTACAAAGCAAGGTATCGGGCAACAAATATGTGACTGCTCAGAAAGCCGATCTGACTTGTGTGAAGTCTAGCATTACAAGAGCAGATACAACCATCCACTTTGGAAGAGCCCAAATCTGTAAAGTTCTGACTTCCACATGTACTCTACAAGATTAAACTACAGCCTGATCATTTGCATACAATCACTTTTGTCTTCTAGTGTGCATTCCATTAGACACATTTGTTCTACTGATTGCTTTCTGTTTCTCGGTTTACCTGTATTTCCCTGTATCAAGTGCCATTGACAGCTTTCAACTAATTCTCCATCCTAATGAATTAGACCTAGGGCCTCCTTATGTTTTAAAACATGCCATCAATCTACAACTTATTTTTTGATCTAAAATAATATTTGTGTTTATCTAATTACAGAAATTATTACATCATACAGAAGTGATTTCGTCATAATTTGGTTTACCAATTTGCTATAGACATTTTGGTTATTTCAGTATTTACTACCATGGGTAATACTGAGATGACAAACCTTGGATGAACTATGTGATTTTAAACCCATGTGGTTTAATGTCTGTAATTTTCTCCTAAGAATAAATTTATAGAAGTCAAAGTGTCGAGTCAAAGAGAACATTAAAAGAAAATCTTTTGAACATATTGTCAACTTGCTCTCTGTAAAAGTTATTCCCATTTACTATCCTGCGAGGAAAGTGCCTATTTCCCCACCTTCCTAGTTATTTTCAGTCCATAATGCTGAGCTGAATCTGCAAAGTGACCTCATGTCTTTCTTGGACATGTACAGTCAGCATTCAGAGATGGTTAATGGATAAGTACTCTTATTCTGATCAGAAGAAATAAATGCATGTATTGAGCAGGTAAGCAAGTTGTAGAAATTCTACAGTAGCAAGCCAAGCAGTCAGAGGCAAAAATCCTTCTACTGCTGTTTATCCTGGATTACTACTTGCTCCATGTAAATAGAAGGTATAATTTCTTTGGCTCACATTTTAAAATCAGAAGAAAAAATCTGGATTTATGGCTTCTTTGGAAATATTGGAACATCTGGAAACACTATGCATGAAAGGTACTACTCACTAGAGCTGAGAGGGGTTGCCGCTTTAGACAGGAAGTTACCTCCAGGTGATCATATATTTCACCCAGATGCTTTCACTCATTTGTATTACCTGCCTGGCCATTGTCAGAATTTGAGTTTCACAGTTTGAATACTCTAAGTACTGCTTCTTCGCCGGAAAAACAGTAAATTATGCTGAAGCAGAATTATAACACAAATTTAGATATAGTGAAAATCAAACCATAACCTCTGAAATATAACAGTGTGTTGTGCCTCTGAGTTGGTGAGTTATATCCAGTTCTACATTATAAAGAAATTTTACCATAATATGTTTACATATATCTATACATAATTCATGTGTGAAATATGCATAGCTAAAAATAATTGCTAGTCTATTATTAGAAATGTGTGCAACAATAGATTGCAAACATTAAAATACAAGAATTTTGTTCACACGTACTTTCCAATTTAATTCAACCTCAAACTGCAATAAGCTTACTTGGAAAAATAATAACCAATTAAAAATTTTAAATATCTAGCCTGTGATCAGAGGACAGAATTATATTCATTTCATTAAGTTCAAAAGTGTAATTAGACATATATCTGTGCATGGTGTCAGAATTCTGCAGGCAGTTAGTTATGCAAGACCACGTAGAACTTAAAGCCTGTGAAATAAGTGTTATGAAGTTTTTTTCAATTGCAACATAAAGACAGTCATGCAGAAGAAAGTTGGCAAAGCCCTCAGGAGAAAACAGAGCAAATGATAGAGTATAAACACATACCTTTGTCAGAAGAAATGGGCCTAAGGTTTTATTTTGGTAAATCTTAGTTAAACATAGCAAGAGGATTTATGCTAAGGTTTGCAAGTAATACAGAGTTCTTGTAAAGCACAAGGCATTGGTCTCAAGATGTCCTATATAAAGTGATTTACATGACAAGTAAGAAAGAGAAGGTTTCCAAGGTTTGTTTTATTTAAATGACTTGCAAGATAAAAATAAACGCTTTCTTCACCAAGGCATCTATTGCCCTATGAATATGCATGTACAGCAGCAATAGATTAGATGAATAAAGAATTTAGAAGCCTGCCTACTGTGGTTAACGTAAAACACCACTGTGGGCCGGGCATGGTGGCTCACACCTGTACTCCCAGCACTTTGGGAGGCAGAGGCAGACAGATCACGAGGTCAAGAGATTGAGCCATCCTGGCAAACATGGTGAAACCGTATCTCTACTAAAAATACAAAAGTTAGCTGGGCATGGTGATGCAAGCCTGTAGTCCCAGCTACATGGGAAACTGAGGCAAGAGAATCATTTGAACCTGGGAGGCAGAGGTTGCAGTGAGCCAAGATCCTGCCACTGCACTCCAGTCTGGCAACCGAGGGAGACTCCGTCTCAAAAAACAAAACACACACACACACATACACACACACACACACACACACCCCACTGTGTCTGCTATATCAGTTTTCTAGATCTTAATACCCACTTTAGTTTTTCATTTTTTATTTATCAAAGAGAATTTCAAACATACACAAAAATAGGCCGAGTAATATAAGGAACCTCCGTATACCCATTATCTGGCCTCAACAACTGTCACATATTGGCCAGTACTGCTATATCCATACTCTCAACCACCTTCACCCCTTCTGTATTAACTTGAAGCAAATCTCAGATATCATATTTCATCCAAACATGTTACAGAATGTATCTCTAAAAAATCAAATAAAACCTTTTTTTTCTTAAACGTAACCATACTCCCATTATAACACTGGAAAAAAAATAATTTCTCAATATTTTCAAATATCCTGTTAGTGTTCAAACTTCCAATTGTCTCATAAATGTTATAGTTTAAATAGCTTGTTTTTAAGAATCAAGTTTCGAATAAGGTACATTATAATTGTTACTTTTTCATTTATGTTGCATTAATGTGATAGATTCCTCCTCCATCATCTTTTCTTTTTCTTGAAGTTTATTTCTTAAAGAATATTGGGTTTTAAATTATGTAAATGATTGGAAATAAAGTTCAAAGAAGGTTTTTGTCTTTTAAAAAGTGAGTATCTGATTAAAATAGGGAAAGCGGAATCAATGTCTGACAGTGTATGTCTGTAAATGTGTAGATGTGTGCATGTGTGTGTGTGATATAGTATCATTTTTAGGAACATTTAGCAACAGTGGAATTCCACGCATGCATTCATTTATTTACGCATCCATCTATCCATCCCATGATCCACCCATCCACTCACTAACACTTTGAGCACTCTATTTGCCAGCAATCCTCCAACCAGTAGGGCCTACCAGGTAAAATAAAACACTGATCTCTGCCCTCTTGTTGCTTGCTCACTTAGGAGTCAGATCTAGAAACAAAAACAATGTGACACACATTCCAATTATTCCTACAGCTCAATCGCACAGGAAAGAAAGAATTGCCCCCTCAGATTCAGAACTGTGTTTCTGAATCAGCTTAATTGCTGAATTCCCCAATAATCTGAGTCAACAAAGGCATTCTAAGCTTTGGTGATTATTTCCAGCCCCCACTCAGCATTTCCTGATGCAGAAATAACAGCATCCTCTTATTACACAACTTTTGATTCCTGAAGGCACAGATCCTGGTCTCAGTGTGCACCTGCATACATAATAGCCCTCATCAATTAACTCCCATGTCCGTCAAGGATTCATTGAAATCCGGTTTACTATGCACCATGTAGAAATGTCCAGCTGCTGCACGAGGTGGGCATGAGTCAACCTGTACTTGTCCATGCTCTTGGCAGATATCCTGCCATCCTCTTAGAACAAAAGACTGGTTTCACAGTGAGTGCTTATTTCTTCATTAAAATATGAAAGGTCTCTTCTCCCTTCCTGGGTCTAGCCTAGAACTGTGTGTAATCCTTTTCTACAACTCACACCTAATTTTGATGCATTCTTATCAAGCCAAGAATGCCTTGTAGCCAGGTCCCCTCTCAAACTTGCTCAGACTTCATCTTGCCCAGATTGCTGTATCGCTCCAATCAAGGGAATCTGCGGTCAGTGAAAATTCTTTCTTCAGCCTCTGCTTAAACATTCAAACCCATCTCAGTAGATCCAAAGACCTGCAGCATTCTCCTCCAGAAGCCCTATAAATTGCTGCCTTCCTTGTGCATTCTACCCCATAGACATATAAGCCAAGCTTTGTAAGAGATAGTGGGAGTCTGGAATAAGCCTCTGAAACATATGATGTTGGGGATTGTGTAAAGAAGAGACTGTTGTACCCAAGAAAAGGGTTCGGTCTCAGATGACCCGAAGAGTAAAGGGCAGATGTGGAGCAGTGAAGAGATGTACAGAACAGGGAAGCTCAGTAAGCTCATTAGCCATTCTGCTCAAAGCTATTCCTCTTTTCACAGTCTGTATCAATTACAAATCCTGCAGGCCCCTCCTTCAGAGCATTTTCAGAATCTGAGTGCTGCTCATGACCCCTGTACACCCCACCCATAGCCACCATCGTGTCTCACGTAGATGAGTGACGTGGCCACCTGGCTGGTCTCCCTGCTTCCACACCAGACGCCTTCCCACCTCCAGGCCTTTGCATTCCCAGTTTCTTTTCTCTACTGGGAAGTTCTTCCCCTTGGAACTTCCCAAGGAAATTCCGTCCTTGGTGTTCACTCCCCATCTTCTTCAGGTACATGTTCAAATGTCACGTTATTAGTGAAACTTTCCCTGACCCCCTACTTAAAATTATAACACACGTACAGTAATACCAGTTGTTCCAATGTCATTTTCTTAGTTTATTTTTCTCCAATTTGTAATACATGGTATTTCTCCTTATTTGTTCATTGTCTCTTTCTCATTTCCTCACTAGAATGTGAGTTCTACAAGGACAAAGATTTTGTCAATTTTGTCCACTGCTGTACCTTTAGTGCCTAAAACAGAACCTAGCACGTAGTAAGTGCTTCGTAAATATTTGCAGAAGGGAGGGATGGAGGGAGGAAGGGAGGGAGGGAGGGGTGACTTCTCCCAAAATATTAGGGATCCCTTTGTGTGACACCAAGTTAGACATAACTATTGCCTTTGAGGTGCTGAAGCACACAATATTTGAATGGTGATAGCAAATCCATATCTAATATAGTTATTGAACTAAATTGGAAACGTTAGTGTGTGGGAAGGTGCTTGGTGGATTGAGAGAGCACCATTCAGCTAAAATGTTTAATGTGCTAAGGCTGCCCAGACACAGGGTGATGAGGAGAAGATGCTGGAGAGAACGGCTGCATCATTATATACCATTTGCATTTTCCTTTGATTTAAAATATTCATGGACTGAAGTAGATCTAGGACCTCAGGGCAGCAACAGTCATTAAAGTCAGTCCAGATTTCCTAATGGGTAGGCTGAGGGGGAGGCAGAACAATTGGACAGCCCGGACAGGCTAGTGAGCTGACGCTCCTTAAATGCTTATTTTACACATATTCATTCAACATTCATTTAATAAGCACATGAAAAGAAATGTTGTATTAATAAAATTGCAAACTTTTTGTTTAAATTCAATGTGAGGTATTTATTTAATTCCTTGTAGTAACACCATATTTTAATGTATTTGGAATTCTTCACTTTACAGTTTTTCTGTCACTCATAACTCGAGTTAGTCATGAAACTCACTGAAAACAAACTTCACTTACATTAGTATGTTCAAAATATATTTAAATTGTCTTTTCTTCTGTCCTTCATGTTGGCAAAATACTTCCCACTTTTCTCTCTTCGATGTTTACATTTTTTTCCTCAAATGAGACAACTTTTGATTTTATTTTATTTTTATTGAGACAGGGTTTTGCTTTATTGCCCAAGCTGATTTGCCTGATGGCTTACTGCAGCCTCGACCTCCTGGGCTCAAGTGATCCTCCCACCTCAGCCTCCCAAGTAGCCAGGACTACAGGGGTGCACCACTGCGCCCAGCTGATTTTTTTTATTTTTTGTAGAGACAGATTTCATCCTATATTGCCCAGGCTGGTCTCGAACTCTGGGGTCAAGAGATCCTCCCACCTCAGCCTCCTAAAGTGTTGGGATTACAGGAATGAGCCACCATACCTGGCCTGAGACAACTTATTGAGCCATGTATTAAAGGGTTTAAAGTTGAGTGAGTAGCATAAATCATTTGTTCCTAGGTCTTTATTTGGTTTCTGTTTCTGCTAACTCCAACGCTGACTTGTGCCCATCAAATGATAGGTTATAAAATTAGAGATGCAGGCCTAGGTCTCTAACATGCACAGGAGATATAGGTTCCTGCGGAGGGGTAGTATCTCCTGTTTGTTTTTGTTGTTGTTGTTTTTTAATAGAGTTATTCAACTGATGCTGGACCAGTCGACATCTTGCCATATCTGAAGGTGAAGCTTGTGGCCATCTGCATTAGCCGGCACTACAGTCAATCACCTTGTGGAGAAAAGTGGACATTCTGAGCCGCGCTGGTCTCTTTCCCTGCTGACACTGCTGCAAGCACTGCTGCTCAGTGTAAACTGGCGGTCCAGGATGATCTGATACTGTCCCTGCCTAGTGTTTGTCAGGGAAGAAAAGGGAATAAAAGGTCTCTTTTCCAGTGTTAAACTATCTTAATCATCTCAAGTTGCCATGCTCCTGGGTCCCATCTACTATGACATACACACGTCATATTTTCCTAGTGCTAGGTTTCTAGTCTTGCCTGGAAAATGTGGTCAGAACCAGCCCTTTGGTTCAGATGCCCTCATCCTTAGGCAAAAATCCCTTTCACAGCTTTCTGAGATCTTCTCTTGACAGTTGATCTCTCTCAGGGACACCTTCGTGTAAGAGAAATGATCAACCTCATAACAGTGTATCAAAATCTTAACCCCTCTCCTTCCAAAGGATCCCTTACACCCATGCAAATATACCCTGTTCTCTTCTCATCAAAGTTTTATTTTCACAACCAAGGAGGATGGAAAAACAGGACCTCTGGCAGGCCAACAAATGTCCAGTTATGCCCTTCCCAGGAAAGCAACACTCGCTTTATATATCCAGAGCTAAGAGGGACCACTGAAAGGACTCATTCAGCAGAGAAGATCTCTGCGCCAAGGGGACACTAAGAAACAATTGACTAAACAACCAAACTCTCTTAGTTGTAAGCATTGATGGATTAAGAACTGGAAAGTCCCACTGAATTAAATTGTTCATTACTGCATGCTCTTTGGTGTACCTATTTTATAAAACTATTAGAAGCTTTGTTTTTTGACTTAAAGTGTTATAATAAAGAACTTTTGATAGAAATAGAAGTGCTTGAGTTTATATATGGCCAATTGTTGCCCATCTTAAATGGATCTGAAAATCTATTATGCTAATTTGCATTTGGAGTAGGTAGTATTTTAAATAAATTGTTTGCAAATTAAGTGGGTTTTAATTGGGGAGGGTAAGTGATGTCCAGTGTGATTGATCTTATTAAAAGGATAAATCTTTCATGCATTAAGCCTTAATATTTCAACCATGAGGTTAGCAGTGTTACATTGCAAATCTCATTTAAATTGTTTGCCAAAGGCTTGAATTAAAAACAATCTATAATATAAAGTTAGCTTGGCCAAAAAGTGATGACAGACAACTTTTAGTGAATTTCAGAATGACTGTTCATCCAAAAAAATGGTTTCCAAGTCAAATTTTGTATGTCTCTTATAGAAAATGCCTAATGATGTGCTAATTACCTTCAGTCTTTTATTACTTTAAAAAATGTTAAAATTAGTTATAGCTAGAGAAGGAACTCCAATTCCTTTGTTGCAATGAATAATGCAAAGGTTTGTTTAAATTCATGCAGTCCTATTTATAAAAGAACACCTGGGTAACTTTATTTTGAGCTTAGAACAAAACATAAAATTGTTGAGAACAGGATATTTAAATGTACTCATTTACATTCTTAGGCAGATCAGCAGTGGTAAAATAGCCTTGCTGAGGATATATAAATCTAGATCAGTGAAGCTGTAACAGCCAGTAGCCTGACATGAAGGGAAAAGAGGAGAATTACACCACCATCAAGATGCTACTCCTGATTCCTTCCCTTCATGAAGGAAAAAGGGCCAGCTGCTGCCTCCCTGCTAGTGAGGACCTGCTGGCAGTGGCGACTCTACTTGTACTCCATTCTTTCTCTGCTTCTCTCATTTACTCACTCCTGGCTTAATTGTGTCGTTTCCTGCATCTTCTCCTCCCCACCACACACATAGCCCAGACCTCTCTCTCTTGAAATCTCCCCCTCAAAGTTTCCTTCCCACGTTTTGGAGAACAGTTGGTTTCTTGGACCATATTAGCCTCAGAATGTCCCATACCCTAAGCTGAATCAAACACAAGAGGTTTGGGCAGCTGCCTGCATCCCCGAACCATAATGGGAAAAGGATGGATCACCGCGGGAAAACATCTGACACATTTTTCACACACAACTCTGTAATCTGCAAAATCTAATTTGGTTCTGCTAATTTGGTTGGCAGAAGAAGAGAGAAATGAAAAGTAGAACCTGCAATAAAAATCCTCACCAGAACACTCCAATCTCTGTTAAATAATTTTTTTCTATGTGCACATGACAATTTATATATTCGGGGAAGATCACCAACTTGAGAACAGCTACCTGACAGCCTCTGATGTCAGCCATCAAAGTCAATTAAAATTCAGACACTGAATATTGCTGTTTGCCAGTAATAAGTCTTAGTAACCATATCTATATACATTTCCGCACTTATTTTAGAGTGTGATGCCAGACACTGTTCAGGCACATGTGATGGAAAAACCATAGAAGTAAAGGGAAATCCAAATGGGTAAAAATAGTGGTAACTTCAGGGCACATAATAAATCCTTCATTGCATATATACTAGTTTTATTGATAGAAAATAACTTCTTCACTCATTAAACAAATTTTGAACAAATATTGAAAAAATGTTAAGTTAAAAAAAAAAAAAAAAAAAAAAAACAAATTACTAGCCAGGGAGGAGTCCCACGGCATAAATTAGAAGCCAAGTTGCAAGTCAGGATGTGATATCTAAGCTATTTAAAAAACTATTCACTTTTGCTGGCTCCTACCTGGTCCCTTTTTAATTTTTTTTTAATTATGGATACATCATAGTTACACATATTTATGGGTTACATGTAATACTTTGATATAAGCATACAATGTGGAATGACCAAATCTGGGTAACTGGGATTCTGAGGAGCTCAAACATTTATTATTTCTTTGTATTGGGAACTTTCCACATCTTCTATTCTAGCTATTTTGAAATGTAGAATAAATTATTGTTAACTATAGTCGCTCTGTTTTGCTATCAAACACTAGAACTTACTCCTTCTGACTGTATTTTTGTGCCCATTAGCCAACCTCTGTTCACCTCCATCTCCCCACCTTCCCATCCTCTGGTAACCACCATTCTATTCCCTCCTTCCATGAGATCGTTTTAGATCCTACATATGAGTGAGAGCATGCAATATTTGTCTTTCCGTGCCTGACTTGTTTCACGTAACGTAATGTCCTCCAGTTCTATCCATATTGCTGCAAATGACAAGATGTCATTCTCTTTGTGGCTGAATAGTATTCTATTTTGAATATATACCATGTTTTTAAAAATCCACTGATAGACACTTAGGTCAATTCCATATCTTGGCTATCGTGAATAGTGCTGCATTAAACATAGTAATGCAGATATTTCTTCAATATACTGATTTCCTTTCTTTTGAATAAATAGCCAGCAGTGGGATTATTGGATCATATGGTAGTTCTATTTTCAGTTTTTTGAGGAACCTCCATACTGTTTTCCATAGTGGCTCTTCCAGTTTACATTCCCACCAACAGGGAAGCACTCATCCACCTACTCTCTTGGTCTTCCAGTCTGGAAGCTGCTCTCAGTCATCTGATGACCCAGTATCCTTAGTATCCTTCCCTTCCCAACTCTCTCTTCACAGAACCTGGACCAGTATCCTCAAGTTCAGTCCTGAGGAAGAGCTGCTGAAAGAGTTCTCGCTTGCTTGACCACCATATGGCACCAACAGCCTTCTCCCCACCCTCATTCAAGGTTGAGTGTCAGCCCCTCTTTTTCCCTTCCCTATACTCCAGCAGATGGCTGGCCTTTTCCTTACTTCTATAATTTCTTCTACTAACAGCCTCCTGATTCCTGGGAACATCCGTCTCCTTTGCTCATTCAGGCTCCCACTTCACTATGGTATGTACTGAGCAGACTCGCCCTTGGATTTCACTTTGACCTTCGCTCTACCCTGTGTCCTTGGGGTGCTCCATGGAAGTAAGAGTAACGAGTTGGCAGAAGATGTTAACAGAAAACCCATTTCCTGCACTCTCAAACACATCCAGCCTGCACGGAACCTCCTGCTGCCCTTTCATATGTATGCCCTGACAAGCAGGCCTTATTGTCTCTGTCCCTGTCCCCTGTAGGCACTACCCTGCTCAGAATATTATCAGGTTCTGCTTACAAAATACACAACCAAGAGGTTGAAATCCAAACGCAAGGAGTCAAGAATACCCTTCTGTGTTGCCCAGGGAATGATGATTTTTAATGTGATAGCATCAGCCACATTTCTGCCTATAAAAATCCCCAGAAGTAAAACTCTCTTCTGACAGTTCACTGCCATGGTCCAGAGCCTCATCACAATTGAACCTATCTGTTAGTTTGTGGACATATGTTACTTGCATTCATCTCAAGAGACCCTAAAACATTTCAAAATTTTATGATAATGGAGGTTGGATATTTTTCAATTAATGAAACCTTTATGGAATAATTTTAACTGACACTCATGAGAATCAGACACTACTTATAATCATAGATTATCATTTAAAATACAGTGTGCAGACATACTAGGGGATAACCACATTAATTACTCACTGTAGCCATTCAAATGATTCCTAGAGATGTTTCTTGCATTCTCCACCACCTGGGATGCCTGTCTGCTTTCTCCCTGGTAATGTAAGTCCATCATTCCTTGCAAGACTCAAGTCTCACCTTTTACAAGGAGTCCTTTCCTTCCAGTCCCACTATCACACACCTGAACAGAGGTTGCTTTGTAACTGTTTAGGTTCTTTTTAAGTTAGCACTATGTTTTTTATCCTTTGTTTTCTTCATGAAACTTAGTAAGATAGCTTACATACAAAAGACCAAACTCTCTGCAGAATACAAGTTCCCATACCTACAAAAACTGATAGGCTGATGACTAAATGATCAAGAAAATGATTCTATCAATTAATCAATCAATGCAAAAGTATGTCAGTCTAGAAACCTGATCCAGAAAGTCATGCCCGGAGCTTAAGTTTACCAAACAGTATTATCCTTGCCTAAAAGTAAAGATTCAGATTTTGGGTAATGCTGTATGAGTTCAAGCTCTGTTTGGCTATTTAACCAAACATTAGATAAGTTATTTTATAGGTCTTAGAAATTGTTTGCCTCATTTTTTAAGCATAATACCAAACCAAAGAGAGAACGAATGAGCAAAAGCCTCATAAATGATGTAAATGTTAGTAATTACCACGATTATTTCAATGAAAGGGGGGAAAATCAGGCCCAGGGGAAAATCTGTGCAGTAAACTGGGTCAATCCGGAGATTCTGAAATATGCACTTAGAAACAGAACATTTCGACCACACAGAGGTATTGTTTTTCCTTAATATTCAGCATGTTTGTATTTTCTAGCTTATTATTTTATAATTGATAGCAAAGCTATAAATGGCTTTGGGGATTGTTGCATATCTCACATGATTACCTTGTTGTGGAGTAACAATCAAGTGGAAATGGAAAAAAAATTTTGTCAAAGATTTCTTTCTGTAGGCAAGATGCTGCTTTTTATCTAAGTATCTTTAAGCTGTTGAGTATTTTATAATCATTGACATAAATATAAAAATGGTAAACAATGTTTATTGTTTGCATACAAGTGAGTCTGAATTGGGGCCTTTTAGTGCCTGTCATTCCCAATGCAATCTCAGGAACGTAATAGGCAATCAGATGGTGATTTATCTGACCCATTATCGAGAAAGAACCAAGAAAAATCTAAACATCATTTGGTTCACTCATGTGTGCACTGCAAATGCAAAACAGTGAATTATCTGAGCTCTGTCATGATTTTCTATGCTATAAACATATTTAGTATTCAAAAATGTGTTTTTATCTTTATCCTTAATTTTTTTTGTTCAATTGCAGGAAAAAATACAGAAACAAAGTAAATATAATGGAGTTTCATAAAGGAAAAAATATCTAAAAAACAAGGCAATAGATGCGCCAGAAAAGTAATACACTAGGCTTTCTTGGGGTGAGGTGTGTTGTTCCAATGTCATGACCAAATTCCAGCTACAGTGCTTACTTCAGTCTATGCTGCCTATAGGAAATGCCTCCTGTGGTCTGAACAGGATACCAGACTTTGTTGATGACATTACTAGAACTGACGGGAGAGCTCTGCTAAGCAGCTGCCATGTGCTTACACTTCAGGTGAAAATGAAGTAGAGTTGTGTATTGAGTGAGCTCTAAGTCCCAAAACAAACTTTAAGTCACAAAAGGTACTTTTAATTATGTATGAGTATGACCAACAATTATGTTATAAAATTAACTTGAAAAGACAATACAAAGTGTTACACCATATAAAAAATAAGCCACACGTTAACTACATTACTAGTTAGTTTAGTAGTTGATTATGCCTGTCTTATGGAGTCATAATCCACTGGGTAAAATGGACATTTTCCAAATAATGCCACAGATGAGGATGCAAACTACAAACTGAGAGAAATAGTGTAAAGGAAAAAGAGCACATGGCCAAGGAAGCTGATCAAGGCTGGTGGGTCAGAGGAAGAGACTTGACAGTAGGTGGGGCCAAGGCAAGGGGTTGGGGAAAGGGACAGGGCACAGCAGGCGTGCAATCTCCTCGTGAGAGAGAACAGAGGGAAGCAAAGGAAGGTAGATGTCACAAGAACACATAGGTGAAGGTGAGCAAAGGACAAAGTGAGGAAGGCAGTAGGCAAAAGCACACCATCCCAACTTTGCAGGGTTGGCAGTGTTCTAGAAGGTGTTGGCTCTGAGTTTTAATTGGAAAGGTGCTTTAATACATTTTTTTTTCTCTCACAGCGACCAATGAGGCTGACATTTTTCCATTCTAGGTATTAAGGGAACCTTTTCAAATTCATAATATGTGGCAGAGAAATAATTCATAACTTAGATGTCCTGACTCCTGCACAAGCCATCTCACTGCTCTGTCTGCCCCCACCCACCCACCACCACCCCCACCCCACCATCTCTGTTCTCTGTTCTTTAATACAGAGGTAGTGAGGGGATTGATTTGGTCATACTTCCAAGGAAACATCCAAGACTCTTCCTTCAGTTCAGCAATGGATTCTTAACCCCGCAGTTCTAATCACATGATTCTCAGTAAACATAGTCAAGGCCAATTAAAATGTATCCCTAATTCTGGGGTTTGCTAGCTAAGCAGAGAAGAAAGGAGGGAATTTTTAATTTTTAGGATCTAAGTCAAGAATTAGCCAGAGAAGATACACTGGAATACTTTTTTAAACAACACTTTGTGATTAGCAATAGTGCTAAGCCTGGACTTGGAAAGTCCGACCACAGCTTCAAGTGAAGAAGCCAGCCCTGCTCCTCCTCCTTGTGATTGCAAATAGTTTGGTCATCTTCATTCCTTGCAGACCACTGGGTGGAGGCTGGGGTGGACGAGTGGCTTTGGTAAGACAATATTGATTGCTATAGCAGATAAAATCTGAAATCTCAGTGTTTTGACTCAATAGAAGTTAACTTCTTGCTCTCAAAATCCTGGCAGTAGCGGGAGGTGGAGCTGATGATTCCATGCATCATTCAGAGACCCAGGATGATGGAGGCTCTGCCATCTTCAGTGTGTGCTTCTCAAGTTGCCTTGGGTGTTAACATCCAACAAGCAGGTGGGGAAAGAGAGAAAACAGAAGGGTGTGTGGGTTCTGTGGCCTGGCCCCGGAGTGGTGTATGTGACTTTCTGACACATTCCATTGACCAGAATTCAGCAACACAGTCACACCCACCTGTGGTCACGTGGTTTCACTGCAAGCCACAGAGGAGAGGGAAACAGACTGGGAATCAAGTAGTCAGTTTCTGTACAGGACGGATTTAGGAGAATTCTGCTTTCTTTTCTAAACCTTGTATTTGGTGGATAATTTGAGATATGAAGAAAATGTAATCCACACTTTGACATTAAATCCAAGTTTATGTATCTATGAAGGTTTCTCTATTTATCCACCCTCCCCCGACTCAAAATCTGACAAACATTTCGCAGGTCTCCCAGTTCTCCCTTTTAGTAACAGCACATCCTTTCAGATACATACAGAAGAAAAGGCAATTGCTGTCTGCTGTTCTGAGTCCCTGTTCCCTCAACTATGAAATCAGTATAATATTTAATTTAACACATTGAGCACCCTTGATATACCAGGATTCATAGCTGAAACAGGCACCCTATTGTGAGACAGACAATGACAGCATAGTATTATGATTGAGGCAAACAAAATTGCATAATATTTTTGTAAACACCCATGACAATGTTTAGCATACATTATGATATCCAATGACTCTTGGTGATTTCTCTTTCATCTCTCATTTTCTCCACTCATTCACCAGCCCATCATTTCTTCTACAGGTATATGGAGGGTTTTGTTACTGTTCAAAAGATCTCTCAGGTCACTATCCTAATCCTGGAAACTGGGCCAGCTTGACTCCTGCCTGTGAACTCAGCCTAGCAGCCATTCTGGCCCAAAGTGACCCTGAGCATCAGCCTTGAGGGCTGGTCCTCAGGTCCTGCTTCCTCCTTGTTCTGCTCAAACCTGCCTCTCTGGTACCCAGCCATTTGGCTTCTGTCTTGTACCTAGCTTCTCCCTGCTTAGTTCTTGCCTTGTATTACCAACACCAGGACTCCTCTAAGCTAGCTTTCGCTTTCTCAGGACCTGAGGGTAATAGAGTGAAGACATAGACTAGTTGGATTGTAGACTCTTAGGAAAATTTATTGGCCTCATCATAACCACTGTCATTACAGAAGTAGTTAATTACAATATTTAGAAGAAGGGTCGGCAAACATTGTCTACCAAAGGCCACATAGTAAACATTTTAGACTTCGCAGGTCACATCCAGTCACTCATATTATTTGTGTGTGTGTATGTGTGTGTCTGTATGTATGTGTATGTGTGTGTGTGTGTGTGTGTGTGTATTCTTCAACTGTTTATAAATGTAAAATCCATTCTTAGCTCATGGGCTATAGAAAAACAGATGACAGACTGGATTTAACCTGTGAGCCATACTTTGCAGACTTCCGGTCTAGAGCTACCCTATGCAATATGGTAGCTATTAGCCACATGCGACTATTTAAATTTAAAATTAAATTATTTAAAGTTATATAAAATTTGATTCGTTGGTTGTGCTAGCTCAATAGCCATATTTCAATTGCTCAATAGTCACGTGGAGCTATTGGCTACTATGCTGAACAGCAAAGACATAGAACACTTCCAACATCACAGAAAATTCAATTATACAACACAGGTCTAAAGCCCGGTTCAAATTAGCAAGTTTTTCACAGCGTTTTCTTTAGATTAATTCCCTGTTCACACTGCAATCCCCTCCCCCATATCTATTCCATTTTCCTCCCAGTTATATCACCTCTCATTACTATAACAATCCATGCCATGCCCCTATATGTAGTGGGGACTGTGATCAAGAGAAATGAAGTAGTGAGCTTGCAAACTTGACTTTCATCCCAAGTTATTTGTTTCCTAATGGAAATTAGCCAGTTAGCTTTTTAAAGGCTTCTTCTAGAACAGTCTTACATTTCTTGGTCCTATTTATGCTCTTACCAACTTCTAAATCCATGGGTAGAGGAAGAACCAAGATACCCTCTATCTCCCACAGCAAATAGAAGAATGTGATGAACCCCAGCTCTGAATATCTACCAATATCCTAATCCACCCAACCCCAAAAAAGACTGTGAAAGTTCTAAGGAGAAGGGAAAGCAGAATGTTAGAGAAGACTTTGTCCCTCTAGAGGTATCACCTAAGGAGCAAGGGGAGAAGGGAAAGAAGACAAAATAGGGAGGACAGTTCAGGGCAAGCTGGAGCCAGCCCTTACTGGCTCATGAGAACCAACTGTTACATTTTCAGGAATCCTTTAAATCGTATAAATACACAGCTAAGTAAATTATATTAAAAACAAAGGTGATAAATGCATAAAACTCATCTCTTCCTAATTATTTCACTACATTTTACTATCATCTAGCTCTTGAGGCTATTTATGCCTATGGTATATGTGTAGTAGAAATATTATATTGTGGTTTGTTGCTGCACATCTCCTCCCAACTCCATGTTCTATAGTGTCATGTTGGTAGTTTAAAATTGGCCATGATGGTTTGTTTTGTTTTGCTTTTACCCAGACAGCCAGTTGTTAAACATTTACCAGAATACCACTGCTCCTGTACAAGCCAGAGAAAAAAGAATGCAGGATATTAGGCAGCTATAAACCATCATCACCAAAGGGCAAGAGAAAGGAATTCAGACCAAGGAGGGATGAAATTTCTGCTGACTCTGGACCCCTACTTCTGAAGCTGAATGCTGATTGCAGTTCACCCCAGTTCTGAGGGAGCATCGCCCCAAGTAGAATTGCCCCAACACCTTGAACCATCCTGCCTCAGTGGCTTTTCTACCAGATACCTGTTGCCAGGCTTCTTGAATATCAAACACCTGTCTCAGGGCCTCTGAGAATTACTCGCCCTCTCAACTTCCCTTGATTTCCTGTCCCATCATTAGTTTGATATCACAGATGATGAACCTGTTTCAATCACAGCTAACAATGTTTGTCTCCCTCCAGTCTTCCCTCCCGTGGATTAATCTCCTTTCAGTTTCTTTCTGATTATAAATTTTTGCTATTCCTGTACTAATCATCACCTTGTCACACTGTACCCCACTTGTCTGAGAGCTCAGTCCCTAAACTTTCTCGTCTGAATAACCCTGCTGATGCCCTCTTTTAATCTACTACATGGATACAGCTACCCAACCATAGAGCCATAAACATGGCTTCCATGGAAGGGAAGGGCAAGTACAAGATTAACTGTTATGGCTACATTTACATTTGTTAAAAAGTATTTTTATAAAAAATAGAATGTCATTTTCAAGGGGCTTAGAAGAAATTAACTGTTAGAAGTTTTAAACAACCTAATCTAAACAGTAGAAAAAATATATATATATAGTATTAAAGGCAATTCACAGAAGATCAAATTAAGATGATACATAGTCCAGAAGCCAATAGGCACAAACTCATTTAACTCTTGACACAAATTGTTAAACGTCATCTTTTTTTGTGACCTGATCTGTACAGTGTGGTGGATCAAGGGAGATTAGCCATGTTGCCAGAGTGAGGAAGGAAACCACAAAAGCAGAGCACATCACTTACGTGTAATTATAATGATTACAGTGAGAGCCCTTAGACTTAAAAAGAAAAATTATGTAATACAAGAAGTTGCTATGTTAAAGAAGGTAATCTAAGCATTACCAAAATTGCTAAGAAAAGTTGGGGAGAAGTTTTAGGATACAGCCACAAATAACTCAAGTAGTAAAAAACAACTGCCATAACAATTTGATGATGAGAAAGCAATATTTGACTAAATATTATACTGTTTTTGTTCACTTGTGACTTGAGGAATTGACTTTTATTCCCCTTGTTATCTTCCTTACTTATGAAGTGTTTTAAAAATATTCAATAGCTAAATGAAAAGGTATTTTAATGATCCCTTTCAAATCCTTTGTGTAGAACTGGGACTTGGGAACTTTAAGGAATACTATTTTTTTTCCTAAACACTTACCATCTCCTCTTGTGTGACAGTAGCAGTAATTTACTGTGCATAATACCTTGCATTAGCCAAGAAGCTAAAGAAATATTTCATAGCTTCAACCTTGACATAGTGACATAGCATAGTGGCTTGACATAGCACAGCCATAAAAAGATAAAAGGAGCATGACAGTAGCCTGAGGTAGTTAAGTTTTAGGAAGCGCTGGTTTTGTTTGCCTGTACCTACCAAGCCACTGTCTTTAAATATTGGGTTTCGTCATCACACTGAAAGCAAACATTTTATATAACTGCTTACAGTTTCATTCATTGACCAGATTATTAAGCAAAAACTCAACATTATTTTTGCTGTTCTTGGGTTCTCTTTGTCTCACTTGGAATGGCTTATTGGATGCTTCATATTATATTTGTCTTTCTTTTAAAATAATCCTTTGCATATATACTATCAATGCTCTATAAGAACATGCTATATCCAAACAAAGTAATCTTACAGATAAGATCCTCTGTCTGCCTTCCCCCTCTCACCCATGGATGCTTACATAAGTGAGTGTACCCTCCCTCCAAACAGTATCTATCCCTACAAATGCCTAATAGTAAGAATAGCCTTGGGTTCAGACTTTAGGATAAAAATTTTTATCTTATAATGCAATATGGACCCAAAAAGATGTCATATTAGAGAACACAGTGCCCATTGAAAGTTAAAATCTATGTGAGTCTGTGTACACTCTAAATATACCTTTTTTTGTAACTTTTTTGGTAGTCAATAATACGGATCAATTTTCAAAGAACTTATGGTTATAATTATTTATTTATAACAATCTTTGATTCAGATGGGATTTAGATTCACACACAGATTTATGCAAGACAGCATAAATATTGGGACAAAAGTAAATCTGAAAAACAAGGAAAAGAGAAAAAAGAGAAAATAATATATATGTTATAATTAATTTAGTATATAAAGTTTAATAACCTCAAATGGACTTGAGATGGGGTTAAGGAATGGGTGGGGAGTGAGGGAAGGGATGAGCAATGAACCCCTGGATGTTAGTGCAGAATGTTGTGGGTATGTTTGACACATATTTTCCCGTCCCTTCCCCCTTCATGAATCTTCACCACAATGGTAGGTCCTTGAGGCTAGATATACAGTCCTTGTGTATCTGTGGAATATCTATACTACGTCCTGACCATGTGAGCATGACTCAGTAATGATCTCACAACAGGACATCACTCTTCATTTTGATGGTATCTACTGTATCTACTTCCTTTGTACATTATTTTCTCCTCTGAGTGCTTTCCCCCCACTTTAATCATTACTACATGCTCTCGATAATAAAACAAACATGGACACTATTACAGCACTTACCCTGAACCAGATAAGAAAACAAATATGTACCTATTTTGGCTAAAAATCTTACAGTGAGAACTATGGACACTCTAAAGAAATAAAGAGATGGGGGGGCACACCCAAGATGGCCGAACAGGAACAGCTCCAGCCTCCAGCTCCCAGCGTGAGCCACACAGAAGACAGGTGATTTCTGCACTTTCAACTGAGGTACCGGGTTCATCTCACTGGGGCATGTCAGACAGTTGGCACTGGTCTGCGGGTGCAGCCCAACCAGCAAGAGCTGAAGCAGGGCGAAGCATCGCCTCACCTGGAAAGTGCAAGGGGGAAGGGAATTCCTTTTCCTAGTCAAAGGAAATCGAGACACACAACACCTGGAAAATCGGGAAACTCCCACCCTCATACTGTGCTTTACCAAGGGTTTTAGCAAACTGCACACCAGGAGATTATATCCCACATCTGGCCCAGAGGGTCCCATGCCCACAGAGCCTCCCTCATTGCTAGCACAGCAGTCTGAAATCTAACTGCAAGGTGGTAGTGAGGCTGGGGGAGGGGCGCCCACCATTGCTGAGGCTTAAGTAGGTAAACAAAGCTGCCAGAAGCACGAATTAGGTGGAGCCCAACACAGCTCAAGGAGGCCAGACTGCCTCTGTAGACTCCTCCTCTGGGGACAGGGCATAGCTAAACAAAAAGCAGCAGAAACCTCGGCAGAGGTAAATGCCCCTGTCTGACTGCTTTGAAGAGAGCAGTGGATCTCCCAGCATGGAGGTTGAGATCTGAGAATGGACAGACTGCCTGTTCAAATGGGTCCCTGACCCCTGAGTAGCCTAACTGGGAGACATCCCCCACTAGGTGCAGACCGACACCTCACACGGTGGGGTACACCTCTGAGACAAAGTTTCCAGAGCAATAATCAGACAGCAACATTTGCTGTTCAGCAATATTCTATCTTCTGCAGCCACTGCTGCTGATACTGAGGCCAACAGGGTCTGGAGTGGACTTCAAGCAAACTCCAACAGACCTACAGCTGAGGGTCCTGACTGTTAGAAGGAAAACTAACAAACAGAAAGGACACCCACACCAAAACCCCATCAGTACGTCACCATAATCAAAGACCAAAGGCAGATAAAACCACAAATATGGGGAAAAAGCAGTGCAGAAAAGCTGGAAATTCAAACAATCAGAGCACATCTCCCCCTCCAAAGGAACGCAGCTCATCGCCAGCAACTGAACAAAGCTGGATGGAGAATGACTTTGACGAGTTGAGAGAAGAAGGCTTCAGTCGATCAAACTTCTCAGAGCTTAAGGAGGAACTACATAACCAGCGCAAAGAAACTAAAAACCTTGAAAAAAGAATGGAAGAATGGATAACTAGAATAATCAATGCAGAGAAGACCTTAAAAGAACTGATAGAGATGCAAACCATAACATGAGAACTACGTGGCAAATGCACAAGCTTCAGTAACTGACTCAATCAACTGGAAGAAAGAGTATCAGCGATTGAATATCAAATGAATGAAATGAAGTGAGAAGTGTAGAGAAAAAAGAGTAAAAAGAAATGAACAAAGCCTCCAAGAAATTTGGGATTACGTAAAAAGACCAAATCTATGTCTGATTGGTGTGCCTGAAAGTGACAGGGAAAATGGAACCAAGTTGGAAAACACTCTGCAGGATATCATCCAGGAGAACTTCCCCAACCTAGTAAGGCAGGCCAACATTCAAATTCAGGAAATACAGAGAATGCCACAAAGATACTCCTCGAGAAGAGCAACTCCAAGACACGTAATTGTCAGATTCACCAAAGTTGAAATGAAGGAAAAAATGTTAAGGGCAGCCAGAGAGAAAGGTCGGGTTACACACAAAGGGAAGCCCATCAGACTAACAGCAGATCTCTCGGCAGAAACTCTACAAGCCAGAAGAGAGTGGGGGCCAATATTCAACATTCTTAAAGAAAAGAATTTTCAACCCAGAATTTCATAACCAGCCAAACTAAGTTTCATAAGTGAAGGAGAAATAAAATCCTTTACAGACAAGCAAATGCTTAGAGATTTTGTCACCACCAGGCCTGCCCTACAAGAGATCCTGAAGGAAGCACTAAACATAGAAAGGAACAACAGGTACCAGCCATTGCAAAAACATGCCAAAATGTAAAGTCCATCGATGCTAGGAAGAAGCTGCATCAACTAACGAGCAAAATAACCAGCTAATATCATAATGACAGGATCAAGTACACACATAACAATATTAACCTTAAATGTAAATGGACTAAATGGTCCAATTGAAAGATACAGACTGGCAAATTGGATAAGGAGTCAAGACCCATCAGTTTGCTGTACTCAGGAGACCCATCTCACATGCAGAGGCACACATACGCTCAAAATAAAGGGATGGAGGAAGATCTACCAAGCAAATGGAGAACAAAAAAAAACAGGGGTTGCAATTCTAATCTCTGAAAAAACAGACTTTAAACCGTCAAAGATCAAAAGAGACAAAGAAGGCCATTACATAATGGTAAAGGGATCAATTCATCAGGAAGAGCTAACTATCCTAAATATATATGCACCCAATACAGGAGCACCCAGATTCATAAAGCAAGTCCTTAGAGACCTACAAAGAGACTTAGACTCCCATACAATAATAATGAGAGACTTTAACACCCCACTGTCAACATTAGACAGATCAACGAGATAGAAAGTTAACAAGGATATCCAGGAATTGAACTCAACTCTGCAGCAAGCAGACCTAATAGACATCTACAGAACTCTCCACCCCAAATCAACAGAATATACATTCTTCTCAGCTCCACATCGCACTTATTCCAAAATTGACCACATAATTGGAAGTAAAGCACTTCTCAGCAAATGTACAAGAACAGAAATTATAACAAACTGTCTCTCAGACCACAGTGCAGTCAAACTAGAACTCAGGCCTAAGAAACTCAATCAAAACGGCTCAACTACATGGAAACTGAACAACCTGCTCCTGAATGACTACTGGGTACATAACGAAATGAAGGCAGAAATAAAGATGTTCTTTGAAACCAATGAGAACAAAGATACAGCATACCAGAATCTCTGAGACACATTTAAAGCAGTGTGTAGAGGGAAATTTATAGCACTAAATGCTCACAAGAGAAAGCAGGAAAGATCTAAAATTGATGCCCTAACATCACAATTAAAAGAACTAGAGAAGCAAAAGCAAACACATTCAAAAGCTAGCAGAAGGCAAGAAATAACTAAGATCAGAGCAGAAGTGAAGGAGATAGAGACACAAAAAACCCTCAAAAAACTCGATGACTCCAGGAACTGGTTTTTTGAAAAGATCAACAAAATTGATAGGCTGCTAGCAAGACTAACAAAGAAGAAAAGAGAGAAGAATCAAATAGATGCAATAAAAAATGATAAAGGGGATATCACCACCGACCCCACAGAAATACAAACTACCATCAGAGAAGACTATAAACACCTCTATGCAAATAAACTAGAAAATCTAGAAGAAATGGATAATTTCCTGAATACTTACACTCTCCCAAGACTAAACCAGGAAGAAGTTGAATCCCTGAATACACCAATAGCAGGCTCTGAAAATGAGGGAATAATTAATAGCCTACCAACCAAAAAAAGTCCAGGACCAGACGGATTCACAGCCAAATTCTACCAGAGGCACAAGGAAGAGTTGGTACCATTCCTTCTGAAACTCTTCCAATCAATAGAAAAAGAGGGAATCCTCCCTAACTCATTTTACAAGGCCAACATCATCCTGATACCAAAGCTGACAGAGATACAACAAAAAAAGATAATTTTAGACCAATATTGCTGATGAACATTGATGCAGAAATCCTAAATAAAATATTGACAAACCAAATCCAGCAGCTCACCAAAAAGCTTATCCACCATGATCAAGTGGGCTTCATCCCTGGGATGCAAGGCTGGTTCAACATACGCTAATCAATAAATGTAATCCAGCATATAAACTGAACCAAAGACAAAAACCACATGATTATTTCAATAGATGCAGAAAAGGCCTTTGACAAAATTCAGTAGCCCTTCATGCTAAAAACACTCAATAAATTCAGTATTGATGGAATGTATCTGAAAATAATAAGAGCTATTTATGACAAACCCACAGCCAATATCATATTGAATAGACAAAAACTGGAAGCATTCCCTTTGAAAACTGGCACAAGACAGGGATGTCCTCTCTCACCACCCTATTCAACAGAGTGTTGGAAGTTCTGGCCAGGGCAATCAGGCAAGAGAAAGAAATAAAGGGTATTCAGTTAGGAAAAGAAGAAGTCAAATTGTCCCTGTTTGCAGATGACATGATTGTATATTTAGAAAACCCCATCATCTCAGCCCAAAATCTCCTTAAGCTGATAAGCAACTTCAGCAAAGTCTCAGGATACAAAATTAATGTGCAAAAATCACAAGCACAAGCATTCTTATACACCAGTAACAGATAGAGAGCCAAATCATGAATGAACTCTCATTCACAATAGCTTAAAAGAGAATAAAATACCTAGGAATCTAACTTACAAGGGATGTAAAGGATCTCTTCAAGAAGAACTAGAAACCACTGCTCTGTGAAATCAAAGAGGACACAAACAAATGGAAGAATATTTCATGCTCATGGGTGGGAAGAATCAATATTGTGAAAATGGCCATACTTCCCAAGGTAATTTATAGATTCAATGCCATCCCCATTAAGCTACCAATGACTTTCTTCACAGAATTGGAAAAAACTGCTTTAAAGTTCATATGGAACCAAAAAAGACCCCGCATTACCAAGACAATCTTAAGCCAAAAGAACAAAGCTGGAGGCATCACACTACCTGACTTCAAACTATACTACAAGGCTACAGTAACCAAAACAGCATGGTACTGGTACCAAAACAGCATAGTACTGGTACCAAAACAGAGATAGAGACCAATGGGACAGAACAGAGCCCTCAGAAATAAAACCACACATCTACAGCCATCTGATCTTTGACAAACCTGACAAAAACAAGAAATAGGGAAAGGATTCCCTATTTAATAAATGGTGCTGGGAAAATTGGCTAGCCATAAGTAGAAAGCTGAAACAGGATCCTTTCCTTACTCCTTATATGAAAATTAATTCAAGATGGATTAGAGACTTAAATGTTAGACCTAAAACCATAAAAACCCTAGACGAAAACCTAGGTAATATCATTCAGGACATAGGCATGAGCAAGGACTTCATGTCTAAAACACCAAAAGCAACAGCAACAAAAGCCAAAATTGACAAATGGGATCTCATTAAACTAAAGAGCTTCTGCACAGCAAAAGAAACTACCATCAGAGTGAACAGGCAACCTACAGAATGGGAGAACATTTTTGCTATCTACTCATCTGACAAAGGGCTAATATCAAGAAGTTGTAAAGAACTCAATCAAATTTACAAGAAAAAAACAAACAACCCCATCAAAAAGTGGGCAAAGAATATGAACAGACACTTCTCAAAAGAAGACATTCATACAGCCGATGGACACATGAAAAAATTCTCATCATCACTCGCCATCAGAGAAATGCAAATCAAAACCACAATGAGATACCATCTCACACCAGTTAGAATGGCAATCATTAAAAAATCAGGAAACAACAGGTGCTGGAGAGGATGTAGAGAAATAGGAACACTTTTACACTGTTGGTGGGACTGTAAACTAGTTCAACCATTGTGGAAAACAGTGTGGTGATTCCTCAAGGATCTAGAACTAGAAATACCATTTTACCCAGCCATCCCACTACTGGGGATATACCCAAAGAATTGTAAGTCATGCTGCTATAAAGACACATGCACATGTATGTTTATTGCAGCACTATTCACAATAGCAAAGACTTGGAATCAACCCAGTTGTCCATCAGTGACAGACTGGATTAAGAAAATGTGGCACATATACACCATGGAATACTATGCAGTTATAAAAAAGGATGAGTTTGTGTCCTTTGTAGGGACATGGATGCAGCTGGAAACTATCATTCTCAGCAAACTATCACAAGAACAGAAAACCAAACACCGCATGTTCTCACTCATAGGTGGGAACTGAACAATGAGATCACTTGGACACAGGAAGGGGAACATCACACACCGAATCCTATTATGGGGAGCGGGGGGTGGAGGGATAGCATTAGGAGATACACCTAATGTAAATGATGAGTTAATGCGTGCAGCACACCAACATGGCGCATGTATACATATGTAACAAACCGGCACATTGTGCACATGTACCCTAGAACTTAAAGTATAATAATAAAAAAAAAGAAAAAAAAAAGAAATAAAGAGATGATTTCTCTGTAGGAAACATAGTCATATCATGTTATTTTAGAGACATGAGAGTTTCTTTAAAGTTAGGAAAGACATGTTGTTCTCTGTTTTCCCTCCCTGAAGTTTGAAAGTCTAATTTTTATATAGATATAGGTATAATCTTTCTCTTCTCTCCTTTTCCCATCAGGATCTCTGAAGGATATAAATCAAATGCTATTTCAAAGAAGCAGCTCTTAATAGTAGCATATTCACTGTTTTTACTAATGTCACCTCTAGCTTTTCCATCTCTTGAATTTTAATGGTGTCTGTGCTATAAAATAAAATATTTTTCAAAAGAGCACAGAATATAACACATTTCTCTCCAAGAATTGTCAGTGCTTTGGCCATCTTTCCTTCCTTTCATTTTAGGAATGCATGAGAAGTCTTCTTACCCACAGGAATATTCCTACTTGCTACCTGAAATAAGGTAATTAAGGGTTAGGCTCTCATAGGAGCACTGTTGAGGGATCTTTAAACTCTCTGAAAATTGGTTTCACACTTAGTTTCCAAATTTAGTCCCTCTTCCATTTTGCCCCCTCTGGGCAGCCATCTTGAGTTCATTTCAAGTCCCTAAAATGCTGGGCCTCTCTTAAAATTGCAACCAGGGGAAGTAAGTTGTCAGCAATCCCATTTTCAGAAACCTTTAAAGGAGAAAGTCTGTATTATCTTTTCCAAAGGGAAGTTCAAATGCAAATGAAAGAGTTACTTTTTCAACTAAATAATGGGGGGGAAAGGCCAAGAACGTGAAATGGTCCTTGTTGTAATGCCTTGGTGTAAATGGCTTGAATATCCAATTTTTGCTTTTAATATAGTGAGTGGCCAGAAGATGCCTGAGTATCTTTTAGGATTGATGGAAGCAGATCGAAGAAACTCTGTAAGCTATCTTAGCCACTTTCTAATGTTGGCTGTGCAGATTCTATAAGCTCAAACTAGAAAAATCATTTTATTTGCTCTAATTTCTTGGTAAAAGCTTTCCATAGTCCTGTAAGTGACTCCAGTTGTATCTACGTCTGTAAACCGTTTTCATTGTTTTAACTCAGATGGTCTGGTTGTTTTTAAAAAATGAATCTTTTTGAGGAGTTCCCATTTGATTTGCACTGCTCATTGTATGCCTAGTGTCACACATGGGCAGTCACTCACTACCTCTAACTACAGAGTTTCCGTAAAATTGAATTCTTAGATAAAAACTAACTTTAAGCAGGAAACTGAACAGTGGAATCCTCCCCCTAACCCTATCAAGCTATTTCTGCAGAATTGAGTATTTTTAAACATGTAAAATGAAACCCTGGAAATACACAAATAACTATATTAGGCAGTTTATATCAAATAAAATAGCTGTGAGTCAAAGGTCAGTCCATATGTCAAGTTCTAACAATTTCCCGGGGACATAGTTTTTTTATTCAAAATCTGCTCAAACCTTGTTATGAGTTTTATTAACAGAACTATAAGAGTGTTTTATTTTGTAAAAAGTTCTATGAACTCAGGTTTTTTTAAAAATTATTTTGTCCCTGCTTTTCCTTTCTCCCTCTATTACTGCTCCCTTCCTCCTTCTCTCCCTTCATCCCTTCTGCCTTCCCTTCCTCCTCCCCACTTCCCTTTTACATCTCCTTGACCATTCTGTTGCATTACATCATATCCTTCATCAAAGAAAAGAGGCCCACCTTTTGTACAATTTCTAGCCCTGATGTTTTTTTAAAAAAGTTATTTATCTCAAATAATCCCAGTCATTGCTAAGGGTGTAGAAAGGTACTTTCTCTCCTTGCATCTGTAAGTTTTCACTATAGGAAAGGCTGTTTAGTGCACTTATCCAGCAATGTAGCCAAAAAGAGGCTAATGCATTTTAAACATTTAACCATGACCAAAATTTGGAGCTGAAAACTAGTGATGTGATAAAAATATTTTCAACATATTTACAGTACTTTTAACCCCATATGAATCTTGGCCCCGAGGGGAGCAAATCTGCCTCCAAGGGGAGTCACTTTTTAAATGATCTATCTTGTTTTCAGAAACACATATAGCCTTCAAATAACTTACCAAGACCACCATGGCGCCTTTAGTCCTCACCTATATCTCCCATGCAGAAGAGATAAAGCTTTCCTTTGGTTCCTGACAACATGACCCAAAGAGGGTTAGAAGAGAATTTTTGCACTAACCTTTTATTTATATATAAGGTGCAGGCGTAGACAACTGAATGGAAATAAAGGGGAAGTATAATTTGGGTAAACATTTACATTTTAATTTTCTCTTAATTTCTTGAGGCCCATTATGTGTTTATCGAGGCACGCAACAGCTTTATGTTAACAATGCAACAATGCATCATTAAATGTATACCAGATGTTCCTGTTCTGGCACCTATTACTGAGAGCCCTCAACTTGCCTGTCAAGGGAAAGAAAAAAAATGTGTGTTCTTCTTTAATAACTAACACTAACCCATCAAAACAAGGAGCAATAACAGAAAGACTCTGACACATTGTTTGATGAAATACTGCCTGGAAACTCATTAGTGTAACAGGCTACAGATGAACCGGCATACCCTCTCCTCAGCCATATTGTTGAGGAGCTGAGTAATAAAGACACTCAACAGAAGGTTAAGCCTAAGGATTGAACTGCTGATGCAGTTCAAAATGATGGGCACATCGATTGCCCTTGTGAATCACAAATACAGAGGACTTGGGAGTTAGATGAAATTGACAGCAAAGAATATCAGCAAGCCCATTCAGAAAACGGGCAATATGTGTTTTGGAGGCTCATAAACTAAAATGATACAAAGAAAGTTAGAGCAGATGGCTACAGGGGCATAAACATTCTAAAATGGTTTTTAAAAAGGGAGCTTTTTATGGGAGATGTGCGGTTGGATCTGGGAAAGGATTAAAAGTGAGGACATTATAACTAGTTCTTCCCTTTTTCTTCTGATTAATTTACCTCCCAGAGAGCAGTTACTTAAATAGGCTTTCATAGATCCCCTGTAGCAAATCCTATGAAAAAGTGACATATTTCCCTTGTGGCTGATAGATTTATGGATATCTTTGCAGACCAAATCTCAGCCTGGAAAAGTGGCAGGCAGTGGGAAGGATGAGGAGAGGAAGTGGATGGGAATAACTGTGCATGTAAAATTTGTGTTATTCCTTAATTGAACAAAATTAATTGAGACAAGTCTGCATTCCTGTTTTGTAGGCAATTTTAATGATTTTTTGATCACAAATGTGTTAGACCTAGCATCAAAACCTTTTCAAATGTTAAAATATTCCATGCAGTTTGCCTTGTATGAGGGAATATGTTCTCTTTTACCTAAACTGATAAATTCAAGGTTTACCCAGGGAGAAAAAATCAGAAATAATAAAGTTTAAGGGAGCTGTAAAATTGCTTTGAAATATGTCGCACACATCGTCAAGGCTGCAGCTTTGCCCAGCTACAATTTATGGATGAAGTTCAGATCTCTATGATGCTCTAGCATGAAAGTGACTTCCAGGAACCTTTGGGGATGGGATATTTGGGATTTCATTTATCTTATTGAATTCTACTTTCTTTGTATTTTCCCTTATAAATGAAAACACAGTGTATCAATGCTTTGTTAATATTGTATTAGTAAATTGAAGCTCTAAACACAGCAAATGAAATGCAGAAATCCTCTGTTAGATCATTTAAATAGCCTTTCTTTTTTCACATTATTATTTTTAAACAGCATTGTTGAGGTGTAATTGACATACAACAATGTATATAAGATGTACAATTGGATACTTTTGACATATGTATACAGTGTGAACCTGATATCATCACAATCAAGATAATACACATTTTCATTGCCACCAAAAATCTGCACTTGCTTGTTGAGTATCTCCCCCTAATCCCCAGCAACTACTAATATGCTTTTCATCACTACATATTAACTTGCATTTTCTATTAATAGAGTTTTATGTAAGTGGGATTCTACAGTATGTGGTCTGGCGGGTCTTGCCCTTTCACTGAGCATAATCATTTAGAGATTCACCCTTGTGGTTTCCCGTACCCACATTCATTCCTCTTTATTGCTGAGCAGTGTTCCATTGTATGGATATACAAAGCGCTAGGCGATGCTGGGCCCTCTATTGAAAGGAGTCTAGGAACTGAGTTGGTGGTAACAGGAATCCTGCCACCTCCAGGTCCATTCAGCATGAGGCATGATGGGATGCTTAATAAGTTACATCCTCCCACAAAGGAATTTCTGAACCTGCCATTTGAGAGCACACCACTGAGTTATGATTTCTATAATTGAGGGAATGGAGTTATGCCTCCCACTGAGTGATCTGTTGGACCTTTCAGAACTGAGACCAAAATAAAGAAATTAACATAAATAGTGCAGATTGCAAAGTAGTTGTTTCTGCAACAAAATTAATAAAAGCAATGGACCCAGGTGTCTGGGGATCTTTTCCAAATTCTGTTGGTTTGAATGTATTTAAAGGATTATTATTCCAAGCGCCAGGAAGTAGGATACTTAAAATATTACATTGATTGTGTGTGTATGTATATATATACACAAACGCATATATACACACATGTATATACACATACATGTTTGTGTATACACACATATATACATGTATATATATATAACTCATTCTATTTAATGTCATTTAGTAGAATGGCACTTTTAAAACAAATCATACATACAGAAAACTCATAAATCACAAGTGAATAGCTTGATGGATAAAATGAACACAACCAAGCAACCCCAATTAGATCTAGAAATAGAACCCTACTGGTATTTAAGAAGCTCTACCAGGTCACTTTCCAGTCATTATCCTCACCTTCATCCACAGAGGTAAACACCAGCCTGACTTCTATCACAATAGATTAGTTTTGCTTTTGAGTTTTATATATGTAGCATTGTGCATTATATATACATACATATATATAAAATACGTGTGTGTGTGTGTGTATATATATATGAACTATTTTAGTCCACATTTTATTAATGAGATTACTCCCTGCAATCTTTTAAACATTTTTATGTTAAATTTCATTGAATGAGTATTCTACAATTTACGTATGCATTTATATGTTCAAGGATATTTGAGAGATTACCAGTGTTAGGGTATTATGAACAATGCTTCAAGAGCATTCTTTCACATATTGGACATATACCTAGGAGTGGAGGAGTGGAACTGCTGAGTGGTAGGGTACGCATACCTTCAGCTTTGGTAGACAAAGCCAGTTTTCCAACACGAGTAGTACCAACTCACAGTCCTATCAGCATACTGTCAACATATGAATTCCTGTTGCTTAACATCATTGTACAATCAGGTTGTTTAAGTTTGACCATTCTGGTAGGTCTGTAATAACATTTCATCCATTTATTTTCCCTGAAGACTGATGAAGTTAAGCATCGTTTCATGTTTTCTTAAAATTTCAATATTATCTTTTATGTAGTCCCTGATAAGTTCCTTGCCAATATTTCTTATTTGCATTTTCTTTTTCTTACTGATGTGTAGGGATTCGTTATATATTTTATACATATACATATATATATATATCCTTTGTTAGCTATATGTATTGCAGATACCTTCTCCCGTAATGTAGATTAGATTGCCTTTTCACTTGTTAAATTTCACTTTCATATTTAAACAAGTAATCCACCTGAAACTGGTATTTGTAGGTGATATTTGTGGATGATCAAGAGACATGTTTCCCAATTGGATATGGATATATAATTGGCCTAACACCATGGATTGAAGAGATTATTTTACATAGTGCCAGGCAATGCCTCCTCTGTCATAAATGTCCAAACATGTGTAGATTTGTTGGGTTATCAGAATTGCTTTAAGTCTTGTGATGGTTAATACTGAGTGTCAACTTGATTGGATTGAAGGATACAAAGTATTGATCCTTGGTGTGTCTGTGAGGGTGTTGACAGAGGAGATTAACATTTGAGTCAGTGAGCTGGGAAAGGCAGACCCAACCTTAATTTGAGTGGGCACAATCTAATCAGTTGCCATAGAGGCTAGAATATAAGCAGGCAGAAAAATGTGAAAAAAGAGACTGGCCTAGCCTCCCAGCCTACATCTTTCTCCAGTGCTGGATGCTTCCTGCCCTCGAACGTCAGACTCCATGTTCTTCAGTTTTGGAACTTGGACTGGCTCTCCTTGCTCCTCAGCTTGCAAATGGCCTATTGTGGGGCCTTGTGACCATGTGAGTTAATACTTAATAAACTCCCTTTCATATATATGTATATTATATATATAGTGTTTGTGTATATACATATACACAAAATATATACAATATACCTATATACAATATCTATACGTAAATATATATTATATATACATTTTTTACATTTTTTACATTTAGGTCTTTATTATAATATATATTATGTACATATATATTGTGTGTACATATATACACACACACACTATATATATAATATATATATTAGTCCTGTTCCTCTGTTGGTTCTGCACTTCCATTAGTTCTGTCCCTCTAGAGAACTGACGCAAGTGTATACATCAGTTTAAAAATAGTTAACATCATGACAACATTAAACTTTCCAATCTGGGGACTGAGGACATACCTCCACTTCTTTAAGCCTTTTAAAAATTTTTTTCAAAAATATTTTGAATTTTTTTGTGTAGAGGTATTACACATTTTATAAGATGTATTTATAAATATTTATTGTTTGTATTCTATTGTGAAAGACATTTTTGTTTACTTGTTTTATCTTATGTTCATTGCATATATATTTATTTACATGGTAACCTTGATAAAATCACTTTTTAATTCTAGTGGTTAATCAGAATTATTTGCGTTTTCTTCATATACAACCGTATTATCTGTGTATAACCGTAGTTTTATTTCTTCCTTTCCAAACCTTGTACGTTTTATTTTTATTGTCTCGTTCTACCTCCAGCAAAATATTGAATCGAGTGGTAATGGTAGGCATAATTTTCTTAATCCAATTTCTGGGGAAAGGAGTAGCTAAAAGAGAGCAGACATAATATGTTAGCATTAACTGTTGTGTTTTCTGTACATTTTTATAGATAACTTTTATTAGGCTAAGAAAATACCTTTTATTCCTAGTTTGCTAAGATTTTTTTAAGTTCAGGGACACATGTGCAGGTGTATTGCACAGGTATACATGTGCCATGGTGGTTTGCTGCACCTCTCAACTCATCATCTAGGTTTTAAGCCCCGCATGCTTTAGGTAGTTGTCCTAATGCTATCCCTCCCCTCCTTACCCACCTCCTGACAGGCCCCGGTGTGTGATGTTCCCCTCCCTGTGTCTATGTGTTTTCATTGTTCAACTTCCACTTCTGAGTGAGAACATGGGGTGTTTGGTTTTCTATTCCTGTGTTAATTTGCTGAGAATGATGGTTTCCAGCTTCATCCATGTTCCTTCAAAGGACATGAACTTATTCTTTTTTTTGACTGCATAGTATTCCATGATATATATGTGCCACATTTTCTTTATCCAGTCTATCATTGATGGACATTTGGGTTGGTTCCAAGTCTTTGCTATTGTAAATAGTGCTGCAATAAACATACCTGTGCATCTGTCTTTATAGTAAAATGATTTATAATCCTTTGGGTATATACCCAGTAGTGGGATTGCTGGGTCAAATGATATTGCTGGTTCTAGATCCTTGAGAAATCGCCACACTCTCTTCCACAATGGTTGAACTAATTTACACTCCCACCAGCAGTGTAAAAGCATTCCTATTTCTCCACATCCTCACCAGCACCTGTTGTTTCCTGACTTTTTAATGGTTGCCATTCTAACTGGCATAAGATGGTATCTCATTGTGGTTTTGATTTGCATTTCTCTAATGACCAGTGATAAGCTTTATTTCATGTTTGTTGACTGCATAAATGCCTTCTTTTGAAAAGTGTCTGTTCATATCCTTTGCCCACTTGTTGATGGGGTTGTTTTCTTCTTGTAAATTTAAGTTCCTTGTAGATTCCGAATATTAGATCTTTGTCAGACAGATAGATTGCAAAAATGTTCTCCCATTCTGTAGGTTGCCTGTTCACTCTGATGATAGTTTATTTTGCTGCACAGAAGCTCTTTAGTTTAATTAGATCCTAATTTGTCAATTTTGGCTTTTTTGCAATTGCTTTTGATGTTTTAGTCATGAAGTCTTTGCCCATGCCTATGTCCTGAATGGTATTGCCTAGGTTTTCTTATAGGGTTTTTATAGTTTTAGGTTTTACATTTAAGCCTTTAAGCCATCTTGAGTTAATTTTTGTATAAGACGTAAGGAAGGGGTCCAGTTTCAGTTTTCTGCATATGGCTAGCCAGTTTTCCCAGCACCATTTATTAAGTAGGGAATCCTTTTCCCATTGCTGGGGAAGACCAGCACTGATCATTTCCCCATTTCTGGGGAAGGTTTGTCGAAGCTCAGATGGTTGTAGATGTGTGGTGTTATTTCTGAGGCCTCTGTTCTGTTCCATTGGTCTATATATCTGTTTTGGTACAAGTACCATGCTGTTTTGGTTACTGTACTCTTGTATAGTTTGAAGTCAGGTAGCGTGATGCCTCCAGCTTTGTTCTTTTTGCTTAGGATTGTCTTGGCTATACAGATGTTGAGTTTAAGAAATGCTTCTCATTTATCTATTGAAATAATCATATGGTTTTCTCTAGTATTCTATTAAAGTGAAGAATTACATCAATTGTTTAATGTTGAACCAATCTTACATTTCTTAAATAAATTTATCTTTTCCATTTTATATCTTTATCCCTTTTATAAATCACTCTATGTAATTTTCTAATATTTTGTTTGGGATTTTTAGATTTATGTTCATGAGTAAGTTTGGCCAGAAATTACATTTTTTTGTTGTAATATTCTTGTAAGGTGTTACTATTACAACTAACTTGAATGTTTGTGACAATGTTAAGAGAAGCCATTTTAGCCTGAAGCTTTCTAAAGATTTTTATTTACATATTTATGTATGCATTTAATTTCTTTAGTAGTTAGAATTTTATATAGTAGTATACACATTTGTTATGTCTTCTTGAGTTAGTTTTGGTAAGTTATTTTTAGGAATTTGCCTTTTTTCAAAATTATTGTCACGAGTGTCTTATAATATGAGCTCATTCTTTTTCTAAGAGCTATAGAATCTATATTAATAAACTACTTTCTTGCTTATAGTGGCTCGCTCTCTGTCTCATTCTCCCCTACCAAAAATCATTTTTTTCTTTACCTCAGTCTCTATCTTCTTTTAGAACTCCAATGATATATATCTTAACCTTTTGATATTGTCTCACAGATCTCTGAAGCTCTGTTTATATTTAATTTTTTATAGTTCTTTCAACTGGATTATTTCTATTGATCTCTCTTAAGTTCATATATACTTTCACCTGTTATTTCCCTTCTACTAAGTATATCTATTTTTTAAATTAAAAAATTTTAGTTCTAGAATTCCATTAAATTATTTAGTTTCTATTTCTCTACTAACATTTCTTATCTGTTTAGTCATTGTGAATATGTTTCGTTTTCATCTTTGAGCATAGATATCATGGCTGCTTTAAAATTAGATGTTGCTAATTTCGACATCTGAGTTATCTCAGATTTAGTCACCATTGATTTTCTTTTCTGTTGAGAATGGATCATATTCTCCTGTCTTTATATGTTGAAGAAATTTGAATTATATCCTGGACATTGTGATTGTTGTACTGTAAGACCCTGGAATCTGCTATGCTCCTCAGAAGAATATTAATGTTTTTGTTTTAGCAGACCTTTAGCTTAGTTGAACTGAAATTGCAAACTCTATCTCTTGAGTAGCAGTTCAAAGCTTAGTTTAACTCTTTTATCATTAGCTGTAGTCTGACCCATGCAATGCATGACCCAGTAGTCTGCTAGAAATTTGGGTCAAGATTATACATAGAATTTGAGACTTCCCCATTCAGCATTCTCCTTTCTGGGATTTTCCATTTAATTTCTAGTAAGTCTGGTTGTCCTTAACTCTGTTCTCTGATTCTTCAGGCAAAGGGCTGTGAGTTTTCTATCAGAATTATAGCTACCCCATTGTTATGGTCTAAATGTTTGTGTCCCCCCACACAATTTATATGTTGAAGACCTAACCTCCTTATGTGACTTTATTTGGAGATAGGACCTCTAAGGAAGTAATTAAGGTTAAAAGAGATCATAAGGGTGAGGCCCTTATCTGATAGGATTAGTGTCCTTTTAAGAAGAAATACCACAGAGGTTGCTCTTCCTTCACACATCCACAAAGAATAGGTCATAGGAGCACATAGTGAGATAACAGCCATCTCCAGTTTAAGGAGAATGTCTCACCAGATGCCAACCCTTCTGACACTTTGACACTGGACTTCCAGTCTCCAGAACTGTGAGGAAATTAATTTCTGTTGTATAAGCCACACAATCTATGATATTATGTTATGGCAGCCTGAGAAAACTCATACACCCATGGAGTCCTGATTTGGCCTATTCTCAGGTTAAAAGCCATAAAACCAGGCAACTCACATTGCATCATTCCTTTCCCCAATGTCAACTTCCCTCCAGAATCTGCTTGTTTTTGTTCATTCTCCAACTTTAGGTTGTTGCTTTTGTATTTTGTCCAAAGTTTATACTTATTATCTGGGGAAGAGTCATGTCTGGTAGGAGCTTATTTGGTGATAGAAGTAGAATACATTTTTATCAATTTTATTTGTATTTTCAATAAACCATCTCTTTGTTTATTCCCTCCACTATATATTTTTCTGTTCCATTAATTTCTATTTTTCTCTTAATTATCTTAAGACTTCTTAAGAAAATTAATTATCTTAATTATCTTTCTTTTTATATGTGTGTGGGAGGCTTCATTTACTAAGTTTACATTCCCAACCTGCTGAAATGTACTTAAATCATTGATTTTTTAGCCTTCTTTTTAACACATGAATAGTACTATTAGTTATGCTTTTCTAATCCTCTGTATTAAATTTTTTGATGTTTATTCTATTATTTACTGAATGAAGTTATTAAGATGTCACACTATGCCTATAAAAATGCCTATTTCTCCTTTTAGTTCTGATTTTTTGCTATATATATTTTAAGTGTATGTTATTAGATTTACTTTTTCTATAGTCTAGAGAATATAGTTCTTTTAATGGTATAAAATACACCTCTTTATCTCTACTAAGAATTTTTGCTTTAAGGACTATATTGTTTAACATTCTTGTTGATTAACCCAGGTTTCTTTTGCTTAGTGTTTGCATGGCATTAATTTCATTTCCATATAGAAAGTAAAAGTGTTCTGTTTTCTTATATTTAAGTCTTTTAAAAATAAGATAGTTATATTTTTATATTTATATATTTATCAAAATTTGTATCCAACCTATCTTCATCTCCTAATTGATTGGCATACTAAGGCAAAATTACAGCAAAATCAATGGAACTCAATTCTGTATTTAGGGTGAACTATAAATAATCACAGATGTAGAGGCAGACTTAACTATTGCCAGAAAAACTGCTACAACAAAATGGCACCATAGACCAGACCAGTAAATCATGAGAAATTAATGTCAACCTCACCAAGCAATATTTTAATTTATTGTAAATAATTATTGTGAGTTAACTTTATATTATTTTATTTCATAAATTTATTCTCAATGAGATATTTTTATGTTCCTTAAAATCCTAAAATAAAGAACCACTATAAATTATCTAATACACCAGGGATATTAATGTGAAGTCTGCTCTACAGATCCTGCTTTGGTAGCCATGGGTACCAAATTCTGTACAGATGGATGGCTAAACATTTTTCTGGGGAGAGGTTCTAAAGCTTTGATCTGTTTCTTGAAAGAGTCTATGATCCCCCCAAATTTAAGGACCCCTAGTATCCCATCAGTATCTGAATTCAGGTCCCCAGAGTAAATAAAACAGGGAAAGCAATTCCTTTACAGAATCCTGCTTTGACAAGGTTTACTTTTAAAAGAGTATGCCAAACTACATAATAGAATATAATAATATGCACCACACCAAATCCCATCTGAACTGTTATCTCAAACAAACAGCCTAAAATGGCCTGCTGTGTAGCAGTTTTCTATGAACTTGGGTTCTTTTCCTCCCCTTTATCACCAGCTTTAGTGCACTGAGAAAAAAAATCAGGATTGGGAGATTGTGATTATAAAGGAAAAATAGATTTCTTCCAGTAGAATCAATATCTATAAAATTGTTATTTCACTGGTAACGTTTGAAATAATAATGAACTGTATAATACTTTCATTTTAAAGCTTATGGGTTGCTCAATAAAAATGTTTAAAGCTTATATATTTTTCAAATATGGCAAATGTTAAGTTTTACCACCATGGAGAGTTGGTCTTTATACTGCTATTTTAAAGTGTTGTTTGTGCTTTTCTAATTCTTTTTCATTAAAAAAAAAAAAAAGATTTAACAAATTTGAATAAAATTGGCTAAAAAGTAATTATGAGATCAAATTGATTTGCATTATGTTAGAACATGAAACCACATTAGGGATGCCAGAATTCAGATTGGAGGCAAGTTATCCCCAGTTAATGTTACTAGCATATGGGATTAAGATTTACAAAATCAACTGTTGACTAAATGTTTTGTGATACTTACAAAAGGAGAAATGTGAAATTACCTTATTTGCACTTGCTTGTGGTACGGTAATTTCACGTGAACAGATATTACTTTAAGCTGCCATGTTGCTTGTTTTTTTTTTTTTTGAAACAGAGTCTCACTCTGTTCCCCAGGCTGGAGCGCACTGGCATGATCTCAGCTCACTGCAACCTCTGCCTCCCAGGTTCAAGGGGTTCTCCTGCCCCAGCCCTCACCCTCCCAAGTGGCTGGGATTACAGGTGCCTGCCACCACGCCCAGTTAATTTTTGTATTTTTAGTAGAAATGGGGTTTCACTATGTTGGCCAGACTGGTCTCCAACTCCTGACCCCAGGTGATCCAACAGCCTCAGCCTCCCAAAGTGCTGGGATTACAGACATGAGCCACTGCACCTGGCCCATATTGCATTTTAATTAGAGTCCTTTAGTTTTTGGACAATGACCACAGAATAATTACTCTGACCTTCAGTTTCTTAATTATTCTCTGGAAATGAATGAATTGACAAAAAAAAAAAAAAAAAAAAGTTTAAGTTTCCAAGCCTGAATCTAAAGGTGACATTGCTTCCATGTTCAACTGCAGTACATTCAGCTTTAAAAGACTATTTTACAGAATAAGGAATTTGAATAGAGGAAATTTCTAGAAACATTATTTACATATAGTCACCATGTCCCTGAAAAGAAATGCTAAGACACAGAATTTTGTGATCAGTGTTTTTAAAAACACTTAATCCATCCTTCTTGCTTTTCAGTTTTTCAAGGAAAATTACTTTTCTAAACATAAGCAGACACAGGTCTAGAAATATTTGACATGAAATTATAACATAGTATTAAAATTATACCTACAATCAAACCCGAGCTCCTTATGTAACCTTACCATTGATTTGAAGAACTTCCTTTATTACCTGACAAGCTTGCTCATTCTGTACATTTATTTCGATTTTGTTGAGCTTTCAGCCATGCCTGTAATGTTGCTGAGGAGTAAAATATCTTTTATAACCAGAATCATAAATCTTTCTTATAACCAAGAGACTGTATCTTTATGGCTATAGATCATATGAGTTACTGTCAAAAAGTGCCATCTTATCACATTACAAATTAGAAAACTGAAAGACAGGGCATGGCTGACAATACCTATTAAGTTTGGTATTGTGAAACCAAATAATTTTCCTTTCTAATCAGGCAATATTTCTAATTACAAATATTTATAGATAAATATAAATTTGGGTATGTACTTTAGCCAGATTTTGAAAGCACAACTAGATTAATATGAGCAAACAAAATGGATGTATTTATGAAAAAGTACTCATTCGAGTGGAAAAGGTTAAAAAAAAAAAAAAAGACATGGAAAAGAAAAAAATTGACCCATTTGTTTTAAGAGAGGTGAGAGAAAAGTGTTATTTTTATTTCCATTTTTCATGCAAACGTTTTACACAGATTCAGTAACGAGATAACTTTCGAGTTTCTTCTTGCCAAAACAGATGCTGTTGTCTAGATATTCAATGTATGGCCTTTATTGATATTTTGAATGTCTGCTCATTATTAAGTTACTGTAGAAGAAAAACAAATAGAAATGTTGATAAATAGAACTTTATTTTAATAACAGGATATTTAACCTTTTCTGTGTGTTTTACTTAAACTTTTTTCCTGCTTTCAACCTTATGTAATAGCAAT
Source organism: Chlorocebus sabaeus (assembly GCF_047675955.1). Classification (NCBI taxonomy): domain Eukaryota; kingdom Metazoa; phylum Chordata; class Mammalia; order Primates; family Cercopithecidae; genus Chlorocebus; species Chlorocebus sabaeus. The sequence goes on along the minus strand of NC_132918.1, from coordinate 31,428,356 downwards.
TTTATATACATTTATCTCATAAATAGAAACAGGGTCTTGCTCTGTTGCCCAAGCTGGAGTGCAGTGGTGTGGTCATAGCTCACTGCAACCTCAAATTTGGGCTCAAGAGATCCTCCCACTTTGGTCTTTCCCACTGTGTTGGGATTACAAGTGTAAGCCACTGTGCCCAGCCAGTAATTATTTATATATATTTTTGTTTGTTTGTTTGTTTTCTGAGGTGGAGTCTCACTCTGGCGCCTAGGCTGGAGTGCAGTGGTGAGATCTTTTTTTTTTTTTTTTTTTTTCGTATTTTTAGTAGAGACGAGGTATCACCATGTTAGCCAGGGTGGTCTCGATGTCCTGACCTCATGATCCGCCAGCCGTGGCCTCCCAAAGTGCTGGGATTACAGGCGTGAGCCACCTCGCCCGGCCAATATTTTTAAAGCAATTTGGTTTCCTAGAATTGATCACATCTACTGTATCCTGATTGTGCTGTTCTGAATGAAAACTGGATACCATAGAAATGCAGAAAGTTAGCCATGAAATTTCATATACTCTGCCTGTCTCCCATAACATATCTATGCATGGGAGAATTTTATGTAAAGTGGGGCTTTAAGTGAGGGCAATGGAAAGAGAAACGGGACTCAGCAGCACTTTTGTGCTGTTTGTGTTTATGGTCTTAGATACATTCCTACCTTCCCCTGATTTGCTAGGTTGCCGACACTGAAAAATCCTATTAACAAAGCTCCTTTGCCAACTGACTTCTAGCTAGATTTAGTCAATGGGAGATACTGGAAGGAGACAGGATGCAAAAGGAAGTAAGAAGCCATGATATTTCTCCTCCTCTCGCCATGCTTTGATAGCTTTTCTATCAACAGCTTCTGCCCTCCGTGGCTCCAGCTTTCTCTAGGTGGATTCACCACGGTTCTAGCTTCTTCTGAGTGGTCGCTGCTCCAGGCTTTGATGCCTCTTCTTTCCTTTGTGTCTCTAACCCTAGGAGTGGCTGTGGCTTCCTGAAGTTGCTCATCTCTGGGCTGCCTTGTCTTTCTTGCTTGCTCTTTTAGTTCCTCTAACACCTTTGTAGCTAGGGCATATCTAGTTATTTCCCAAGTTGCTGTGGCAAATACTACTACCAGCTCCAGTTTGTTTAATAAACCAAAAGGAGATTGTAGTCTTAGGATGGGAGAGGAAAGGGAAGACACCCAAAATGACATGGATACATTGTTTTATGAAAAGGGAGAATAAAAGTGAAACTGATACCAGCACCACATACACATATTAATTTTTTTTTAATTAGCATTTAATCTCTGCATAATTGGTCTTTCTTGACACTTGCTTTAAGTCAAAAGCTCAAACAGATGGATTCCGGATTGTATTATATTACCATCTTTCTATCTAGGTTCATGGGTAGGGCTAATTCCCGTCTCTGGCTACCAAAAGATACAAGGAAGATCCAGTATGAATAGTGACTCTGGCCCTGGTTGTGGTAGGAGGTTAATGAAACTTGAATATGTGCTTGGAGAGCCCAAAACTCCCACTGAGAATTAATTTTGTTTGCTCATTTCCTAATGGTCTTTGTGGTCATTAGACTTACTGCTGTTTGGCCCTAAATACATTTTCTTTTTACTTTTGGCTTTTGTTATACAGGGTTCAGAGCTGAAAGCATCTACTTCTTAAAACTACTGCGTGGTTTTCTAATGGTCACAGTATGTGGGAGCTGAGCATTCTGCAAAGCTAAATGTCATCTGATACAAATTATATTGGGTAATTTACAACCAATCTAACTGCTCTTTCTTGATGAGCAAATTCTCTCTGTCTTGTGTATGTGTGTGTGTTTTGCTTGTATGAATATACTGGGAGTGGGAATCGGATATGATTTTTTAAATTTGACTTTCATTCTCTGTTAAAGGGCATGAATTCACCACATTCATAACCACCTTTATAATAAGAAATAAGTGTACTAAAAACTTTGTTGTAATTCAAATTGGGAAACTAAGAGCATGTTGCTATAATCTTGAACACATGTTTCTATCTCTATGGTGACTATGTTTTCCAAACCAAAATTTAGGACATGTATTATGGCAAAGAATTTCCTTTAAAATTGTTCTTAACACATGGACACAGGGAGGGGAACATCACACACCAAGGCCTGTTGTGGGGTGGAGGGCTAGGGGAGGGATAGAATTAGGAAAAATACCTAATGTAGATGATGGGTTGATGGGTGCAGCAACTGCCATGGCATGTATATACCTATGTAACAAACCTGCATGTTCTGCACACGTATCCCAGAACTTAAAGTATAATTTTTTTGAAAAGATTCTTAAATTGTACTTATGTAATCATTCTTATAAGGGTATAAAAATTCTATTACATTTCATACTCATTTTATAACTGTACTTTTAAAAAGAAAAATGTTTGTAAATAAGAATTAGTCTTAGAAAACCCATGATATTGACTCCTACTATGTCTTCTCATTCTTCCAAGAAATGATCCTATTTGTTGGCCTTACTTAATAATCCACAGAAGGACTAGGAAAAAATGGAATACTTTGTTATAACACTGGAATAGTGAGTATTTAACAATCAAAATTTTGGCTGGGCATGCTGGCTCGTGCTTGTAATCCCATCATGTTGGGAAGTCAAGGTGGGAGGACTGCTTGAGCCCAGGAGTTCAAGATGAGCCTGGACAACATAGTGAGACCCTATCTGTAAACATTTTTTTTTTTAAAAGAATCAAAATTCACATGCAGATTAAACTTGAAGCTGAAAATATGATCCCTGAAAATAGCCCCGTTAATATGTCCCCTTTGTTCTAAGCTGCAGTAATATGCTTCTAAGAGTTAAGAAGAAAATTAAATCATAGCAAATAGTCTCATCTCTAGGAAAAAAGGCATAAATTAAACTTTCCTCAAAACAAGATTAAAATCAGTGTAGAAAAATAAGGCAAATCCCATCCAGGTCTTTTGTGCAAATGAGTTTTCCAAGTGAAAAAGTGTAAGGAGGCAGTTCCTGGATAACATACAAAGCCTTTTACGAAGGGAATCACTGGCCACAAGGATCTGTAAGATATAAATTCCCTACCCCATTCAAGAACAATGTTGAGCCTAAATGGGATGCTCATTGTAAGCTCTGAATCTTCATCTGGGATGCTCATGTAGGAAGGTGCCGGTGGAACCAGGTATCAAGAGTCAGAAGACAAGCATCAAAAGCCATAAGGGGGTTTGAGGAACTCTTTCAAGAATAAAACTGGAAGGTACTTCTCCATGGTTCCTAAAAACCAGCCAGACAGAAAACCAGAAAATATGCCTCAGGAACTTTGGCTTAAAGAAGATGTGTGACTTCTTAAACTTTTGTAGCTTTTTCATGTCTATTACCTATTTTTATTTGCATTTCTGACAATAGATAAGATATTCTCTTTCTTATTGTCCTGGAAAAAGGAGAAGCAGGGAAACAAGACGCAGCAACCTGCTTCTTCCAGGATAATAAGGGAATCCAAGAGAGATTTACCCTGGATTTTCCAGGACAATAAGAGAATCTGGTGAGAGTACATCTAACTTGGTATCCTAGTTGGTGAGAGAAGAATTCTGAGGATTATGGAGGAAAGAAAAATAATAAATCCATGGAGCTGGAGGAAAAGTGCCAAGAAGGGGAGTTATGGACTAAGGACTTGGGAAAGAGAAGGAGCACAGAAGATTGATCTGGAAGTGGGCACCTTTGCTCACACCAGAGTCTCATCGGTAGCCCCTTACTAACTCACTTTCCAAGCTCTTTGACTCCACAAACGCTATAATAGCAGCCGAGTGTATATGAGAAAGCATTTTCTATCAGCTAGTTGGTTATTAGGTCTTTCAATCTTATTTGCTACCCCACCTCCCCTGTCTCCATTATAATCCCATTAAGAGCAGAAACTGCCCCATCCTTTCCTTATGACTCTGTGTTGTCTATGACACCCACACACTTTTTATAAATAGAGTAATGATATGTCTTATGTTGCCCCTTCAGCTCAGTGCCATTCCCAGAAGGAATGAACAAAGGAATGTCCCAAAAGAACAGAATGGAATGGGGACAAGATGGATTGGTATAGCCAAGTGCTTGGTACATTTTTAAAAAAAGGAACTTCTCTCATAACAGAAGTCACTTCTCAAGAGTTAGAGACCCAACTCTGCACAGATAGAGGAAGGCTGCTTGGGTCTCTAATTTGCATTCAAAATCCAGGTTTTAGCTCAAATTTCTTTCATGTTAGCATACAGAGTTATCTTCAGTACAAAGTCATTTTCAAGGTGAGCGATTTTTTCATTTTTTATCCCAACATTTTTAATGAAAAATTTTAAATATACAGCATGTATCCACCATCTGAATTATATCATCAGTATATTACTATGCTTGCTTTGCCACAAATCTGTCTAGCCATCAACAAGTCATTGTTGTATGCATTTCAAAATTCAAACATCATAACTTCCCCTGAAATACTTCAGTACGTATATTAGCTAGAACATGTGCTTACAGATTTTAATGCAACATTTACATGTAATAAAATATACAAATCTTAAGTGTCTATCTGCTAAGTTTCTTTCGTCTGCTGAGTTCTGAGAAATATATAATCTGTGTGATCCTAACTCCTACTAAAACAGTATTATATCTTATATTGGATTCTCTTTAGTATTATCATAGCCCCAGAGAGTTCCCTCATGCCCTTTACAGTCAATTCCCACCCTTCAATCTCTGTGGGAGTCATCAACTCTGATTCTTTTTCCTAGATGAGAGTATTTTCATGCTTGACGGAGTTGTACAAATAATGGCTTTAGTGATGAACCTTTGTAATTGGCCAAACTTTAGGGACATTTGGCTTCAACCCAGCAAAAAGTTAACAGTCTTAAATGACTGATTACTGTAGATAAATGAGTAAAAGGAGAATTATTCTATTGCATAAGTCATCTTCCTCTCCTGCTCATTCATATCTAATAACCCAGACAAGAAATAAAGTACACATTGTCTCTGCCTGATAAATCAGCAATTTCATTTGTCTCATAATGAAGGGTCAAGGAAGTTCTTCAATTTCTGAATATAGTCATATGATTACTGGTCTCAGAACACAGAACAAAAGAGAACAGATTTTAATACTACTAACAAGCTCTTCTTGGCCAATTATTCTTCCTTATCAATAATATTAGGGTCCTAGAAAAAAATACAAATATAATAACTACATCTTGCCACTCCTGTGTGTAAGTTAAGAATTATGGAAGGCTTACAATTCTTCTTGTAAGTCAATGGGAAGCTGAGTAGGGAGTTACCATTGAATTGTGCTCAGGAATGGTACCTAATGGCTTATGAGAGTGAATCAACTATTAAAATGGCAACTGCCTGCAGGATGTGGCTTTCCGGCCCATTGTTTTGCAAATTAAATGGAAAGTTTTTGACCCCTGTGGCATCTTTACATCCAACACATGGTCTTTGCACTGGTCTTTGTTTGGGTTTTCTAATAGCTGGTATCATTCTTCCTCTATATCCCATTAAGTTTCTTTCTGGATTCTCTTTGCTAAGTCCCCTACAGCCCCTCCCCATGTCTCTTTTTCCACACATCATTTCATGTTTTATTCCCATCATTGGACTTGCCATTTCTTCATGTAAATTCCCACCCCTTCCATTCTCCCCCATCTCTCTCAAGTTGCCCCCCTTCACTTATTATCCTTTTTCTCTTTCCTGCTGCTTAATGATTTTTCCTGCTGATGAGCTGTGCTCACAATACTGAGAGGCCTGCAGCACCACTGGCCTTGTCGCTTGCTCATGGGGTGCTCCGAGCAGATGGAAGTAGAATTCAGTCATGCTCATCACAGGACAGCTCTGTGATGGTGTGTGAATCTTGTAACATTCCATTAGCTTTTTCGTTAATGAACCTATATGCTTCCCTTTTTTTATTATTAAATTGGAGTTTGATACTCTGGAAAGCATTTTTCTGTTGAAGACTTATTTGTGGTGCCATATTTCAGAAACAAATAATCCTGATGTTTATACAAACAGCACACCAGATTCAGTGTTTTTTATGATATTTGTATAGCTCTATTCTTTGTAAAGTGTATTCTTACACAGTGTCTAATTTGATTCCAATATTAATGATTATCAAAATAGGGTTATTATTTTTATGATTATCACTTTTAAGTGAAGAATGTCCACAAGGATTACAGCGAGGGAGAATCTCAGAATAACAAGCTTAGCCAGTCAGTACAGAAGCTAATCAGGAGAATACCTCTTTTATAAGAGGCTAATGAAAAATTTGCTTTTCCCCCTCCCCACTGGGTTTTCCTGTACTGAATCAACAGTTAAAATAAAAGCTTTCCCATGAGACTGGGATCTTTCTTAAATACCTTGCAGTGGTCAAGAAGTTGCTATTCCAATAATTCATCAGATGCCAATACATTGTGTGCTGAGACAGTTAGCCACATCAGTAATTGTCACAAATATACAGACATTCTGCTTTTGACCTTAAAGATGTGCTCCTAGAAAAACTGTATGTAGATCAAATTGTTGTACATGCAATTGCGTTGTAAAACACACCACGGTAATTTTCTATTTAAAGAAATCTTGTGTTTTATCTTGCTTAAAGAATTCTTTCATGATGCAAATAATCCACATTTTATTTGTAAATTTAGGACTCTAGGCATGAGTTTGTGTGAAGGACACATCAATTTTAATGGACTTATGTAGATGGTGGTTTAAGACACACTTTGCTGAACCACCCAGGGGATCGCAGCAAGTGTTCAGTGAAACAAAGGGACAAATTAGCCCCTCTGGAGCAATAGAACTCTGCTATTATTCTTAATATGAGTTGATATGAGAATAGGAGGTCCTTTCCCTTCTCCCACAGTGGTTTTACCTTTCCCAGTAATTGTTTCCTTAGAGTAAACTTGAGCTTTATATTTGTGAAAAGCAGAAAGAATTATTTTCAACAAGTCACATGTGCATCAAATACCCTTGAACTAAGCATACAAGGATATACAAGTGCTTTCCTTGCATTTCCTGAGATAGTTCAGAATGTTACCTCTAAGTCTCTGAACGCTCCTTAAGCAGGCTTTGCAATTCCTAATTTATGCCCTTTGAACCAACCCTAAATTCCCTCAATCCTTTGCTCTCGTTTTCAGTTCATGGACAAACTACCACCATGCCCCTTGGATTACTTACTTCCTCTGTTTTCGTCAACCTGTGCCAAATTCCACTTTCATTGAAGAATTTATATCTAACTAACAAACAATTATCCTTGATGAGCAAGGTATTTCTAAAATACTCATTGCTGAGGAAAGTATAGGTTGTAACCAAATTATGTTCCAGAAGATTGTCCCATCTCCACTGTAGGTTAATGTCCTTTCCAAGGAGCCAGCCTCGAGAACTTTAGAGCTAATGTTCTTCAGGGAGGGAGGCACCCACTGGCTACCCATCAGCTGAGTGCAGAAATGGCTGAGGGTGAAGTAAATTTGTCTCAGCTACCAGGATCCTTTGACGCTATGCCTTCTGGCTTCTGTGGTAAAATCAATCAAGACAGAGACCTTTAAGTGTCCAGATTTTGTTGGCTACATTGAGCTGTATCCCAAGCTATGAGAGTTAAGTAATGACCTTTAGTCCGTGTCCAGGAGGGACTTGCATAAAGTTTGTGTAAGTTGCCAACTCTCAGTGACTTCACAAGTCTTTTCCCAATTCATCCTCTCCCAGATGCAACCACATGGAAGACAAATACGAAAATTATACTTGAGGAGATAAAATTAATGAACTGGGTGCTACAATTGGTGCAGTTTTTAGCTTTTATTTTCTAGGAGGTCTCTTGTCTTACCTTGTTCTGTGACCTCAACCCAATCTTTGATATTTCGGCTAAATTGTGGCCAAAATCCTTTGCTCTCCATGGCAAACTTCTAAAATCCTAAATTCTAGATTTGACAAAACATATAGGAAAGGACAAACATTCTTTACCTTTCTCATGGAAACTTATTTTGAAAGGGTGGGGATTATAAATGTATTTGACATCTTTAGGTATGTTTGTTTTAGCAGAGGTATTACAACTCAGTCAGGTGAGAGGAAAAAGAAAAAGAGGACTGTACCTGCAGATGCCATTCTTCAGAGAATGTCAGCTCCCTGGCAACAAATTGGAGTTAGGAAGCATACAAAGCTTGAAAATCAGACCCCTATGAATTTAATACTTATATTTCTTTAATATTATCCCTCCATGTGATTAATCCTCAATTATATCTCCACAATTCTCAATATAGACACTCGGAGGCTGCCACAATGTTATATAAGAGGAATGGAGTTAAAAGTCATTTTCTTTTTATACACTTTACTATTTTAAAAAATGCTCCATAATGAGAGAATGGATACTGTTTATATAAGCTATAATTATACATATATTTATGTACAAATATAATACATAAAATACCTAGATATACTTAGATCTATATGCATTTTTATATGTAAATTTATGTATAAATACAGGTAATACATGCTACATATATAATTATTTATTTAAATTAAAAATTACTAAATGAGGCCAGGTGTGGTGGCCCATGCCTGTAATCCCAGCACTTTGGAAGGCCGAGGCAGGAGGATCATGTGAGCTCCAGAGTTCGAGACTATCCTGAGCAGCATAGTTAAAGCTTGTCTCTACAAAAAGTAAAAACAGCTAGGCATGGTGGTTCACACCTGCAGTCCCAGCTCTGAGGCTAAGGCAACAGAATCACTTTAGCCAATGACTTTGAGGTTATAGTGAGCTATGATAGCACACTGCACTCCAGCCTGAGTGACAGAGCAAGACCCTGTCTCAAAAAAAAAAAGAAAGAAAGTGGAAGGAAAAACAGCAGTCCTCTATTGCATATCAAAATCTAAATGTCCTCTTATATATCTCTTACATGAGAACATACCTTCTCTTTATGTATCTTCAGTGGATTTCTGCCTCAACAAAGCACTTACTGCCTTCTGCCTGTCCTATTCTCCCCCATTCCTAACATACAAGACACTTTTATCTCCTTTAAGCCACTCACATTTCTCAGCCAAATCATGCACCTTCCTAATCTCAATGCTGAACTAAAACTTTCTTCAACAAATTTTCTTTTATCAGTCCCATCCTAAAATTCATTTTGTCAAACTTCTGTACCCTGCACTCACATATACTTGCCTATATGTTGCATTTTAAATGTAAATATTTTATTGGGGTGTAATGCACACACAGACAAATGCGTAAATCCTAACTGTACAGCTAGATGAATTTTCACGAAGCAAAATCCAGATCAAGAGCACAACCAGCAACCCAGCAGCTCTCACAACGCTCTATTTTCGGTACTTTCCTCCCACCTCTACCAAGAGGAACCATTATCTTGAATTTTTTTTTTTTTTTTTTTTTTTTTTTTTTTTTTTTTTTGAGTCGGGGAGGATGGAGTTTCACTTTTGTTGCCCAAGCTGGAGTGCAATGGCGCAATCTCAGCTCACTGCACCCTCCACCTTCTGGGTTCAAGTGATTCTCCCACCTCAACCTCCGGAGTATTACAGACATGTGCCACCACACCTGGCTAATTTTGTATTTTTAGTAGAGACAGGGTTTCTCCGTGTTGATCAGGCTGGTCTCAAACTCCCAACCTCAGATAATCCACTCACCTTGACCTCCCAAAGTGCTGGGATTGCAGGTGTGAGCCACCGTGCCCAAACCATTATCTTGAATTTTAACACGATAGATTATTTTTGCCTGTACAGTGTATACTCTTTTATATCTGGCTTCTTTTACTCAACATTGTGATTTTAAGATTAATCCATTGTTGTTTCATATGGCAGTGCTTTGTTCATTTTCACTGCTGTGTAATATCCCATTGAATGATTATTCCTGTTCATTTGAATTTTGATGGACATTTGGTTTATTTCCAGTTTGGGGCTATCGTGAATAGTGCTGACATGAATACTCTCATATATGTCTTTTGGAGAACAGAAGAACATTTTCCTCTTCAGTATATATCTAGGAGTAGAATTGCTAGATTATGTATGTGCATGTGCTTAGCTTTAGCAGATCATTTCAAATAGTTTTCAAACATGCGATGTTGGTTTTTTTTAATTATCTCAAGCTAGAGTTCTTTGATGGTCAATCATAAGGCAGTCAATGTTGACGCCAAGCCTGGTGGACAGCCACGTCACACCTGACTCTCACCTCATAGGTAGGGAGCCACCTACTCCAAATCCTAAAACCTGATTAGCACAGCTTACTTTATCCCATTAACCCCATCTAGTGAACAGGAAAGTCATTTTTATTTGTCTACATGATGTGCTTATAATCAGTCATAAGTCTCTTGTAAACAAGAACATTATACTAAGTCTTGAGCATTTCTCTTCAACTCATCAGTCCCATTTTCCACCTTCCTTGAAGACTACAGCTTTAGATGTTTGTAATGACATGAACACCTGACTCTGGACTTCTGCCTGGGGTATTGGCACTTCTGCCTGGGGTATTGGGGTATTGTTTCTATCCATCTCTGTTTCTATTTCCTGCCCTAGTGGCAGGATGTCAGTTCTGTTTTTCTCTCTACACTTCTCTCCTGCACAAGGAGAGAGAACAGTCATGGATACAAGATGGACTGTTCTTAAATGTTTTTACACTAAGGAAACTTCTTTATGTTTACATGTGCTCGTAAGTTCCATTAACACTAATAGCCAGGAGATGTTTTTTGTGGAATAGGCAGGCCTCTGCATTTTGTAGGGAAAAGTTGAATTGTATCCTCTTAAATGCATTTTTTCTTTCCTTCATTTTAGGCTTTAAACAAAGTGGAATAGAAGGTCCTTTTAGATAAAATGATATATTACATGATTACAGTAAATGCATGTAATGTACAACATTCATATTCTCAACATTCTTTACATGCCTCATATAGTGAACATCTTACTACTTAAATTCTCACTAGTAAAATTCACAGTAGGATAATCACCCTATATACGTCAGGGCAAACATGACTGAGAAGCTTTTGCATTCAAATTGGCTTGAAGTAATTCTTATTTATGAAATAAATGGAAAAATCATCTCCAAAGTAATACATGTTCTAGGAGATTATATAATATTTAAGAGAATAAACTGATTTTCTATTTTAACATGTTTTAACTAAAACACAGCAATGTAGAATTTATTCAAGTCAGAGACAGGGCTGCCTTATATACTTGACACTCAGCTGGTCACCTGTCCTGTGAATTTAGGCAAGCTCCTCACCTCTCTGTGTCTCAGTTTCCTCGCAGGGCACAAATAAGAATGTTATTTGTCCTGCTTTATTTCACACAGGTGAAAAGATTACAAACAATGCTGTAAGAAACATTTTATGCACATTTATTCATATAACAAATATTTAATGAGCAAATACTATGGACCAGGTATTGTTCTAGGTACCAGTACACTGCAGTAAACCAAAACAAACCAAAACCCTGCCTTTATGTGTAACTTCATTTATATACATAAATTTACATACATAAATAAGAAAATAAATAGAATGTACATTATGTTAATAAGTGCTAATGTAAAAGAATATGAAATTGGGAAGGGAATAGAGAATAAAGGAACAAGGAAGACCTCAATGACAGTTGACATTCAAGTAAAAACTGGAAAGGAATAAGAAGATGCCTAGGGACACCTTAAGGAAGAGCATTCCAGGCAGAAGAAACAGCCAGTGCAAAGGCCCAGAGGTAGAAATGTGCCCAGTGTGTCCTAGAAACAAGGAGGCCAGTGTGGCTAAAACAGACTGGGAGAAAGAGTGTCAGACGGTGGCATCAGGGAGGTAACAAGAGCAAACCACAGAGCACCGTATCTCCCTAAGTACATGTGCTAGTTTCTTCAGGATGTGTACCCTGGAGTGGCACTGCTGGGTTATAAGACGAGAACATCTGCAGTTTTGCTAGATATTGCCAAATTGCTCTTAAGTGTACATTTTCACACTTTTATCAGCTTTTGAATTCCTGTTGTTTCACATCTGGTTCTTGACATTTTCAGACTCTTAAATTTTTAGACATCTGATAGATATGAAATGGTTATCTATTGCATTTTGAGGTATTTCTTAAATGCTTTGTATTGCAGTATTTGGGATATTTCCTCAAATACTAGTGAGCTTAAAGATCTTTTCATCTGCTTATTGGCTATTCCAGATTTCTCCTTTTATGAATTTTATTTATATTCTAATTTTTCTATTACATTGTTTCTTTTTTTTTCCTGTTGATGTGGAATTTTTACATGTCCTAAATATTACTGCTTTGTTAAACATACTACTCTATTATCCAAGCTTGTGGCTTGTCTACTTTGTTCCTACAGTGTTTACTGATGTATTGAAGTTTTAAACTTTAATGTATTAAATTTGTTAATCTTTTCCTTTATGGTTCATCCTTTTTGTCTTGAGAAATACTTTCTTATATACACAAGATATTCACCATCTCTATTATTTCCCCTGATGGCCTAACATTTTAGTTTTTATACTTAAGAATTCTGTCTCCCCAGAATGATGTGAGACAGATTTTTTTTCTACATGGCTAACCAACTGTCTCAGTACCTCCTTCCTCTTTAGCAAAACAGCAGCTCTGTAATTTGTTAATCTCCACATATGTGTTTCCTGGATTCTTTAGCCTCTCTTGTTAGTCAAATTTTTTTCTCTACAATAGTACTACATCATCTTAATTGCTATAGCTTTATAATAAGTCTTGATAGATAGATATGTGTACATACACAAATATATATTCAAAACTTGAACAATTTGGACAAGTAGATGATTTCCCCCACTTTGTTCTTCAAAATTGTCTTGGTTATTCTTGATCCTTTGCTCCCCTATGAATATTTTATAATCCTTGTTTTCAAGTACCATAGGAAAACATTTTGGAATTTTTATTGAAATTGCATTGAATTTAGGAATGTTAATATCTTTATGATATTGAGTGTACTTATTTACAAATGTGGTATATCTTTTCATTTGTTTAGGTTTTTTTAAATGTCATTCATTAAAGTTTTGTAATTTTTACCATACACTTCATATACAAATTTTGTTAGACTTATTTCTAGGAGCCATTTTTGCTGCTGCTACATTGTAAAGGGCACCTTTCATATTTTTATAGATTGTCACTGTTTGTTCCTGATGAATAAGGAATGCAATTTTTTATATTGATCTAATAGCCAGTAAGCTTGCTGAGCTCTTATTAACTCTAATAACTTTACTACAGATGCTCTTGGGTTTTCTATGCTGTAAAACATATCATCTGAGAATAACAACAATTTCATTTCTTCCTCTGTGATTCATAAACATAATATTTCTTTATCTCATTTTAATCCATTGATTAGGCCCTCTGTACAATCTTAAAACAGACAGCATTTTTTTCTCATTTCTAATTTTAAAAGGAATGTCTAATGTTTCACCATTATGTGCTTACTATAAAAGTTTTTTATCAATATATTTCACAAACTTAATAAAATTCTTTCTATTCCTAGTTCACTGAGAATTTTTATCATGGATACTGAATTTTATCAGATACCTCTGCTTTTATCGAGATGGTCATACAGTCTTACTTCCTAAATTTATCAAGATAACTTTCATTTAACTGTCATGATGCACTTTCTAATGGATTGCTGGAATTGGTTAATACTTTGGGTCAATTTTCTTTTCAATATTCCATGTTGTTTGAGAAAAGATATGTATTTTCTAATTGGTGAGTGCAAGTCTGTGTGTGTGCATGTGTGTGTGTGTGTGTGTGTGTCTCCAATAGATCGACTGTTAATTATGTTGTAATTTTCTATATCCTTAATGAATTTTTGTTTTCTTCATCTATCAATTACTGAGATTACATTCAGATCTCCCTCAACAATTGTGGATTTGTCAATTTCTCGTTAGCATGTAAATTTTATCTCTGAATATTTTGTTATTAGACATATACAGGTTAGAAACGTTATCTCTTTCTAGTGAAGTGAGACTTTTATTATGCAGGTAGAGAAAGACCATTTTATCTCTTTAACTCTCAAAATCCTTTCTGCCCTACAAACTATTTTGCCTAATAATTTACCAAAAAAAGCTTCCGTTTGGTTGAAATCTACCCAATGTACTGTTTTGCATTTTTTCCTTTCAACCTTCCTGAGTCCCTGTTTTAAATGTGTCCCTCATAAGCAGACTAGATTTGGGTTTCCTATAATCCAATGACATATATATATACACTTTAAGTTTGAGGGTACATGTGCACAACGTGCAGATTTGACACATAGGTATACATGTACCATGTTGGCTTGCTGCACCCATCAACTCATCATTTACATTAAGTATTTCTCCTAATGCTGTCTCTCCCCCCGCCCCCCAAACCCCGACAGGCCCCTGTGTGTGATGTTCCCCACTCTTGTGTCCAAGTGATCACATTGTTCAATTCCCACCTGTATGTGAGAACATGCAGTGTTTGGTTTTCTGTCCTTGTGTTAGTTTGCTGAGAATGATGGTTTCTGGCTTCATCCATGTCCCTGCAAAGGACATGAACTCATCTTTTTTTATGGCTAGTGTTCCATGGTGCATATGTGCCACATTTTCTTAATCCAGTCTATCGTTGATGGATGTTTGGGTTGGTTCCAAGTCTTTGCTATTGTGAATAATGCTGCGATAAACATACATGTGCACATGTCTTTATAGTAGCATGATTTATAATCCTTTGGTTATATACCCAGTAATGGGATTGCTGGGTCAAATGGTAATTCTAGTTCTAGATCCCTGAGGAATTGCCACACTGTCTTCCACAATGGTTGAACGAATTTTCACTCCCACCAACAGTGTAAAAACTTTCCTATTTCTCCATATCCTCTCCAGCATCTGTTGTTTCCTGACTTTTTAATGATTGCCATTCTATCTGGCATGAGATAGTATCTCATTGTGGTTGTGATTTGCATTTCTCTGATGACCAGTGAAAATGAGCAATTTTTCATGTGTCTGTTGGCAGCATAGATGTCTTCTTTTGAGAAGTGTCTGTTCATATCCTTTGCCCACATTTGGATGGGGTTTTTTCTTGTAAATTTGTTTGAGTTATTTGTAGATTCTGGATATTAGCCATTTGTCAGATAGGTAAATTGCAAAAATGTTCTCCCATTCTGTAGGTTGCCTGTTCACTCTGATGGTAGTTTCCTTTGCTGTGCAGAAGCTCTTTAGTTTAACTAGATCCTATTTGTCTGTTCTGGCTTTTGTTGCCATTGCTTTTGGTGTTTTAGTCATGAAGTCCTTGCCCATGCCTATGTCCTGAATGGTATTACCTAGGTTTTCTTCTAGGGTTTTTATGGTTTTAGGTCTAACATTTAAGTCTCCAATCCATCTTGAATTAATTTTTGTATAAGGTGTAAGGAAGGAATCCAGTTTCAGCTTTCTACATGTGGCTAGCCAGTTTTCTCAGAGCCATTTATTAAATAGGGAATCCTTTCCCCATTTCTTGGTTTTGTCAGGCTTGTCAAAGATCAGATGGTTGTAGATGTGTGGTGTTATTTCTGAGGCCTCTGTTCTGTTCTATTGGTCTATATCTCTGTTGTGGTACTAGTACCATGCTGTTTTGGTTACTGAAGCCTTGTAGTATAGTTTGAAGTCAGGTAGTGTGATACCTCCAGCTTTGTTCTTTTTGCTTAGGATAGTCTTAGCAATGCAGGCTCTTTTTTGGTTCCATACGAACTTTAAAGTAGTTTTTTCCAATTCTGTGAAGAAAATCATTGGTAGCTTGATGGGGATGGCATTGAATCTATGAATTACTTTGGGCAGTATGACCATTTTCATGACATTGATTCTTCCTATCCATGAGCATGGAATATTCTTCCATCTGTTTATGTCCTCTTTTATTTAGTTGAGCAGTGGTTTGTAGTTCTCCTTGAAGAGGTCCTTCACATCCCTTGTAAGTTGGATTCCTACATATTTTATTCTCTTTGTAGCAATTGTGAATGGGAGTTCACTCATGATTTGGCTGTTTTTCTGTTAATGGTGTGTATGAATGCTAGAGATTTTTGTACATTGATTTTGTATCCTGAGATTTTGCTGAAGTTTCTTATCAGCTTAAGGAGATTTGAGGCTGAGACAATGGGGTTTTCTAAATATACAATCATGTCATCTGCAAACAGGGACAATTTGACTTCCTCATTTCCTAATTGAATACCCTTTCTTTCTCTTGCCTGTTTTCCCTGGCCAGAACTTTCAACACTATGTTGAATAGGAGTGGTGAGAGAGGGAACCCTTGTCTTGTGCCAGTTTTCAAAGGGAATGCTTCCAGTTTTTGCCCATTCAGTATATTGGCTGTGGGTTTGTCATAAATAGCTCTTATTGTTTTGAGATACGTTCCATCAATACCTAGTTTATTGAGAGTTTTTAGCATGAGGGGCTGTTGAATTTTGTTGAAGGCCTTTTCTGCATCTATTGAGATAATCATGTGGTTTTTATCATTGTTTCTGTTTATATGAAGGATTACATTTATTGATTAGCATATGTTGAACCAGCCTTGCATCCCAGGGATGAAGCCAACTTTATCTTGTTGATAAACTTTTGATGTGCTGCTGGATTTGGTTTGCCAGTATTTATTGAGGATTTTAGCATCAATGTTCACCAGGGATATTGTTAAAATTCTTTTTCGTTGTATCTCTGCCAGGCTTTGGTATCAGGATGATGTTGGCCTCATAAAATGAGTTAGGGAGGATTCCCTCTTTTTCTATTGATTGGAATAGCTTCAGAAGGAATGGTACCAGCTCCTCTTTAAACTTCTGGTGGAATTTGGCTGTGAATCCATCTGGTCCTGTACTTTTTTGGGTTGGTAGGCTATTAATTATTGCCTCAATTTCAGAGCCTGTTATTGGTCTATTCAGAGATTCAACTTCTTCCTGGTTTAATCTTGGGAAGGTGTATGTGTCCAGAAATTTATCCATTTCTTCTAGATTTTCTAGTTTATTTACACAGAGGTGTTTATAGTATTCTCTGATGGTAGTTTGTATTTCTGTGGGGTCGGTGGTGATATCCCCTTTATCATTTTTTTGCGTCTCTATCATTATTGCATCTATTTGATTCTTCTCTCTTTTCTTCTTTATTAGTCTTGCTAACACTCTATCAATTTTGTTGATCTTTTCAAAAAATCAGCTCCTGGATTGATTTTTTTTAAGGGTTTTTTTTTTTTTTTTTTTTTTTTTTTAATCTATCTCCTTCAGTTCTGCTCTGATCTTAGTTATTTCTTCCCTTCTGCTAGCTTTTGAATGTGTTTGCTCTTGCTTCTCTAGTTCTTTTAATTGTGATATTAGGGTGTCAATTTTAGATCTTTCCTGCTTTCTCTTGTGGGCATTTAGTGCCATGAATTTCCCTCTAAACACTGCTTTTGCTGTGTCCCAGAGACTCTGGTATGTTGTGTCTTTGTTCTCATTGGTTTCAAAGAACATCTTTATTTCTGCGTTCATTTCATTATTTACCCAGTAGTCATTCAGGAGCAAGTTGTTCAGTTTTGAGTGAGTTGTGTGGTTTTGAGTGAGTTTCTGAATCCTGAGTTCTAATTTGATTGCACTGTGGTCTGAGAGACAGTTTGCTGTGACTTCTGTTCTTTTACATTTGCTGAAGAGTGCTTTACTTCCAATTATGTGATCAATTTTAGAATAAGTGCGATGTGGTGCTGAGAAGAATGTATATTCTGTTGATTTGGGATGGAAAGTTCGGTAGATATCTATTAGGTCTGCTTGCTGCAGAGCTGAGTTCAAGTCCTAGATATCCTTGTTAACCTTCTGTTTTGATCTAATATTGACAGTGGGGTGTTAAAGTCTCCCATTATTATTGTGTGGGAGTCTAAGTCTCTTTGTAGGTCTCTAAGGACTTGCTTTATGAATCTGGGTGCTTCTGAATTGGGTGCATATATATTTAGGATAGTTAGCTCTTCTTGTTGAATGGATCCCTTTACCATTATGTAATGGCCTTCTTTGTCTCTTTTGATCTTTGTTGGTTTAAAGTCTGTTTTATCAGAGACTAGGATTGCGACTCCCGCTTTTTTTTTTTTTTTTTTTTTTTTTTTTTGGTTTCCATTTGCTTGGTAGATCTTCCTCTATCCCTTTATTTTGAGCCCATTTGCATCTTTGCACATGAGATGGGTCTCCTGAATACAGTACACTGATGGGTCTTGACTCTCCAATTTGCCAGTCTGTCTTTTAATTGGGGCACATAGCCCATTTACATTTAAAGTTAATATTATTATGTGTGAATTTGATCCTGTCATTATAATGTTCACTGGTTATTTTGCCCATTAATTGATGCAGTTTATTCATAGCATCAATGGTCTTTACAATTTGGCATATTTTTGCAGTGACTGATACCGGTTGTTTCTTTCCATGTTTAGTGCTTCATTCAGGAGCTCTTGTAGGGCAGGCCTGATGGTGACAAAATCTCTCAGCATTTGCTTGTGTAAAGGATTTTATTTCTCCTTCACTTATGAAGCTTAGTTTGGCAGGTTATGAAATTCTGGATTGAAAATTCTTTTAAGAATGTTGAATATTGGCCTCCACTCTCTTCTGGCTTGTAGGATTTACTGCTGAGAGATCCGCTCTTAGTCTGATGGGCTTCCCTTTGTGGGTAACTCAACCTTTCTCTCTGGCTGCCCTTTTCACTTTTTCCTTCATTTCATCCTTGATGAATCTGACAATTATGTATCTAAGGGTTGCTCTTCTCAAGGAGTATCTTTGTGGCCTTCTCTGTATTTCCTGAATTTGAACATTGGCCTGCCTTTCTAGGTTGGGGAAGTTCTGCTGGATAATATCCTGAAGAGTGTTTTCCAACTTGATTTCATTCTCCCTGTCACTTTCAGATACACCAATCAAACATAGATTTAGTCTTTTCACATAGTCCCATATTTCTTGGAGGCTTTGTTCTTTTCTTTTTACTCTTTTTTCTCTAACCTTTTCTCACTTTATTTCATTCATTTGATCTTAATCATGGATACCCTTTCTTCCACGTGATCAAATTGGCTATTGAAGCTTGTGCATGCATCATGAAGTTCTCGTGCCATGGTTTTTAGCTCCATCAGGTCATTGAAGCTCTTCTACACTGTTTATTCTAGTTAGCCTTTCACCTAATCTTTTTTCAAGGTTTTTAGCCTCCTTGCAATGGATTCAAACATCCTCCTTTAGCTTGGAGAAGTTTGTTATTGCCAGCCTTCTGAAGCCTACTTCTGTCAACTCATCAAAGTCATTCTCCGTCCAGCTTTGTTCCATTGCTGGCAGGGAGCTGCGATCCTTTGGAGGAGAAGAGGCACTCTGGTTTTTAGAAGTTTCAGCTTTTCTGCTCTGATTTCTCTCCATCTTTGTGGTTTTATCTTCCTTTGGTCTTTGATGTTGGTGACCTAGAGATGAGGTTTTGGTGTAGATGAACTTTTTGTTGATGTTGATGCTATTCCTTTCTGTTTGTTAGTTTTCCTTCTAACAGTCAGGTCCCTCAGTTGCAGGTTTGTTGGAGTTTACTGGAGGTCCACTCCAGACCTGTTTGCCTAGGTGTCACCAGCAGAGGCTGCAGAACAGCAAATATTGCAGAACAGCAAATATTGCTGCCTGATCGTTCCTCTGGAAACTTCGTCCCAGAGGGGCAGCTGCCTGTATGAGGTGTCTGTCGGCCCCTACTGGGAGATGTCTTCCAGTTAGGCTATGCAGGGGTCAGGGATCCACTTGGGGAGGCAGTCTGTCCATTCTCAGAGCTCAAATGCTGTGCTGGGAGAACTACTGCTCTCTTCAGAGCTGTCAGACAAGGACGTTTAAGTCTGCAGACGTTGACTGCTGCCTTTTGTTCAGCTATGCCCTGTCCACAGAGGTGGAGTCTAGAGGCAGTAGGCCTTGTTGAGCTGCAGTGGGCTCCACCCAGTTTGAGCTTCCCAACCACTTCATTTACCTACTCAAGCCTCAGCAATGGTGGATGCCCCTCCCCCACCAAGCTGCCGCCTTGTAGTTCGATCTCAGACTGTTGTGCTAGCAGTGAGCAAGGCTCCATGGGCATGGGACTGGCCAAGCCAGGCACAGAAGAGGATATCCTTGTGTGCCAGTTGCTAAGACCTTGGGAAAAGTGCAGTATTTGGGCAGGAACGTCCTGTTTTTCCAGGTAGTCTGTCACAGCTTCCCTTGACTAGGAAAGGGAAATCCCCCAACCCATTGTGCTTCCTGGGTGAGGTGATGCCCTGCCCTGCTTTGGCTTGCCCTCCCTGGGCTGCACCCACTGTCCAACCAGTCCCAATGAGATGAACCAGGTACCTCAATTGGAAATGCAAAAATCACCCATCTTCTTCATCAATCATGCTGGGAGCTGCAGACCAGAGCTGTTCCTGTTCAGCCATCTTGCAACTGTCTTTTAACTAGCAAGTTTAGACCATGTAGATTTGCTATAATTTTTATTAGGGTACTACCATAATATTTTGTGCTAGCTTCCTGAAATTTTCTATGCTTTTTCCCCCACTTATTTTCTCACCATTTAGATTGAGTTATTTTTATTCTATTTCTTCTTTTTCTCTACTTGCTTACTTGGAAATTACACACTGTTTCTTTATTATCTCTTTTGAGATGGGGTCTCACTCTGTCACCCAGGCTGGAGTACAGTGGCACAATCATGGCTTACTGCAGCCTCAACTTCCCAGGCTCAAGTGATCCTCCTAACTCAACCTCCCAAATAGCTGGGATTACTGGTATGTGTCACCATGCTTGGCTAATTTTTTAAACTTTTTGTACAGACAGGGTCTTGCTCTTTCCCAGGCTGATCTGAAACTCTTGGGCTCAAGTGATCCTCCCACCTCAGCCTCCCAAAGCGCTGGGATTACAGGTATGAGTCACTGTGCCCAGCCACTGTTTATTTTTTTTAGTTACCTTCAAAACGTTTAAAGTCAAAGTTGATCAGTAATTCTACACTCCTAAAATCTTTGATCCTCCTCCTTCCTTTTCACTTTATTGATTTCCAATATTTTCCACTATTTTTCCCCACCAGATTAGTTAATATCATTTTGTTATTGATTTTTGCAATTAGTATTTGCTTATATTTTACATCGTATATTCTAATTACTCTGTTCATTAGTCTTTTCCATCTTTCAGTTTGTTCTAGGCTCAATTTAATTTTTAGAAAGAACAACCTTTGGAAGTTCATTCAGTAATTGACTATGATAAACTCACTGATTTTTTTTTTGACATGAAATGTATTGTATATTTTCAAAAAGCTAGATGAGAGGATTTTGAATGTTTGTAACATAAAGAAATGATAAATGTTTGAGGTGATGGATATGCTAATTATCCTGATTTGATTACACATCATATGCACATTTTGAAATATCACTTCATATCCCATAAACATGTACAATTCTTACATGTCAACTAAAAATTTTTAAAAGACTATTTGCCATTTTTATTGAATAATGGGGTTGATATTTTATCTTAACACTCTGAGCACTGTCTTCTGACTCCTATATTTACTGTAGAGAATTCTGCTATCAATCTAATTGTTATTCCTTTGAAATAATCCATCTTTTCTCTGTGGCTGCTCTTTTGATATTTTGTCTTTTGTGTTATGTAGTTACCCTTTAATGTATCTACCTATGGATTTATTGTTATTTACGTGCTTGGGATTTGTGCTTAATTCTGAGCCTCTAGTCATTTATCAATTCTGCAAAATTGTCGGTCAGTCTCTTTTTTAATAATTCTCTCCCATTCTCTTTATTTTCTTCATCTTGTGTTTCCATTAGCGACTTTGTTACCACCATTTGGTTGTAGACAGAAGTTTTAGTCTACCCCTTTCGTTGAAGTGTGACTCTCCTATGATCCTTGTGAAGAGATCTTTGTGAAGAGATCCCAGTTTCAACTCCCCAACTTATGCCCACCTCCTGCATGCATCTGTTGAAACACACACTTAGGTTTACTAACCTCCTGCATGCATCTGTTGAAATACACACTTAGGTTTACTAAGACCTGCGACTATCCTGAGAGCAGCTGCCTCTATCCACTTACTATTTATATTTTGGTTCTGCCTCTGTATTTCCCTTATACTCCCGTGATCTCAAATACACATTTGAGAAGATATTTCTTGCATTTTATCAACTTATCTAAGTGCTTTGTAGCTTAAAGGTACACACATAAAATCTAGACTGCTGTATTGCCAAAAGCAGTCTGTATTTTTGTTATAATATTTAAATGACTCAGGCTTTTCCATTGTCCTGCTTAGATCATTAAAGAACGTAATTTTCATTATCCTAAGGTCCTTTTCAGGTATTAAAAAAATGTTAGGAACTTGCTCTTCCCTACTTTAGCTAAAGATTCATTTGTCAAATCCTCCTGAACCAAAGGAGAAAATAACAAAGCAAAACAAGAAGGCACATCACCAAGCAAAGGATGAAGTGTGGGAATTTACACTCTGCGCTTTATCTTGCAGTTGCTGAAGTTCATCTGTGGTTTTAAATGGCATTAATTTTGTCAATTAACATTTTCTGAGCACCCAAACGTATTGTGTTCATTTTGCTGATGAGCGATCCATCTCAAAGCGTGAGTGTCACAAAATTCCAGAGAAAAGATGCTGGTTATTGTAAGGAACTTAGAGAAAGTACACCTGCTTCAGCCTTCACATCATTGACAATTCCTTTTTATGTGTATGAATGAACAGCAGGGTGGGAGTGATGCAACTGTACCACAGATTTCCCATGGACTACCTGTCCACACCATTGTGAAAAATCATCAGGCAATTTGTTCTCATGCATGACTGCAGGTCTATTCAGTGGGTGGTAGCACTTTTTGAATAGACTCATTCACTATTTTACCTTGAAGGCAGCTAGAAGGGAGATCAAATTTAATCCCTTTGCAGGTGATTATAGCATTCACAGTTCTTCACTGTGAAGGAACAGATAAAATGCAGAATTCTCCATAGAAAATCCTGGATTTTCCCAGCAATGCTTAACATTTTTCAAAGCAATCACCAGAAAATACTGATCATTTTGAGAAAGAGGTGATTTAAACAAAATATTTAAGCAACTTTTCATATGGATAATGCAAGCAAAAAAAAAAAAG
Organism: Chlorocebus sabaeus; assembly: GCF_047675955.1. Taxonomy (NCBI): domain Eukaryota; kingdom Metazoa; phylum Chordata; class Mammalia; order Primates; family Cercopithecidae; genus Chlorocebus; species Chlorocebus sabaeus. The sequence goes on along the minus strand of NC_132918.1, from coordinate 31,405,364 downwards.
TTTTATCCAATATCTAGAGCAGTGCTTCTCAAAGGTTAATGGGCATTTGAGTCACTGCCAGCACTCTTGTTAAAACGAAAATTCTGCCCATAGATTGAGGGAAAGGGGGGAGTGCTGCAACCTTAACTGATGAACTCACAGGTGACAATGTTGCTGTTGATGAACCTCATTTTGAGTGACAAGGTCGTGAAAGACTCAGGCAAAATGGGTTATACTCGAATAATCTGCATTTTAAGCTATCCAATACAGTAGCCACCAGCCATACATGACAATTGTGCACTCAAAATGTGCTAATCCAGATTGTGAGGCACTGTAACTGTAAAGTGCACACTGAATTTTGAAGATTTACTTAAGAAAAAAGTATATAAAATAAGCCATCTTTTAATCTGACTATATGTTGAAATCATATTATCGGCATATCGGGTTAAACAAAATTGATTATTAAATTTATGTCACTTTATATTTTAATGTATTTAATGTGATGACTAGAAAATGTAAAATTCCATATGTGGCTCAAATTTTGTTTCTCTATTAGTTTCCTATTGCTGCTGTAACAAATTACTACAGAATCAGTGCCTGAAAGCAACACAAATTTACCATCTTACAATTAGTTCTAGAGATCAGAAATCCTAACATCAAGGTTCAGCAGGAAACAAGGACTGTTTCCTTACCTTTTCCAACTTTTAGAAGCTACCTTTGTATTCTTTGGCTATGGCCCCTTTTTCTATCTTCAAAGTCAGCAGCAGCATAGTATCTTCAAGTCTCTGTTTCTCTCTCTCTCTCTCTCTTTCTCTCTCTCTCCTTCTGTTATCATATCTCCTTCTCTTACTCTGATTCTCCCTTCCTCTTATAAGGACCCTGGTGATTACCTTATAAGAGGAAGGGAGAATAATTCAGGATAATCTCCCCATCTCGAGATCCTTAATCTTATCTACAAATTCCCTTTGCCATGTGAAATAGCATATTCACAGGTTTCAGGGATTAGGATGTGGACATCCTGGTGGGGATTTTGTCTACCTCAGTTTCCATTGGACAGCACTGATCTACATAATTTATCCATTTTTCATTATGCCATAGCTAGCTGTGTACTCTAATCACTCTACAAATGGAGTCAGGAATATGAAATAAAGTATTTTATTAGAGTATCACAATGCCAAATATAGGGTTATAAAAAGCTAAATGTATTTTTGAATGGAGTTCAATTTCTGAATAGATTCAATGTAATATAAACAGGTTTTGTGGGAAGTATTGAAAATAATGCAGAATACTGGATTCACTTGCTAATGTAAGATATTTTTATGGCCCTCAATTCCTGCTATTAATTGGTAGATGAGAGGTAATGAATTTAAATGATCAATAAACATAAAGGATAAAGTCTGGACAGAAGAGTCAAAATCCGCTTATAGCATAATGTGCCTAAAAGACAGCATAACTTTCAGAGCTGATTCTTCTAGTATATTGTTTATAAATGTATTGAAAAAACATTTTGGGGTACTCCTATATGAAGACATTTGAGACAGCTGAAATGTTTCTGGACTCTATTTGCTCACAACCTAGCAGCAAAATAAGACATGAACACCAATGGCATATGGCCCAGATAGGCGATGAAAAATATCACCTGGGTGGTAGTGATACTAAGGACTTGAGAGGAAGGAATAACTGCAGTGTGGCAAGGTCTTAGCTCAAAATGATCTAGGAAGATTGCTTGGAAAAAGTGGACTTTGATCTGAATTTTCAAGAATGGAAATAAATTCAATCTGGATATCTTAAGAATTGAGTTCAACAATTCTGTAAGTTTTCTATTTTGTTTAAGAGGCACATTTTGTAATAAATACTGATGTTGGCAGTATTGAGTTTTCCTCTTTTTTTATTTCTTAAACATTAAGCTTGGAAGTTAGATCAGTAGAGGAAGCGAAGGACACAGAAAATGAAGGCAAAGGAAAAAAATTTTTTAAAAATGAAAATTATTGCAGTTTTCTCGCCACACTTCCTATCTCCAATACAAAATAACCTGTGTTCAGATTTCAAAAATATAGCCATAAACTAGTTTTTCAAAATAATAGAAACCAGCTTATTTTCAGGATATTGTAGGTGCATGCTATAACACTATACATTTCAAAACATTTAAGATGCTGTTATGGTCTAAATATACAACCATTGCAGAAAACTTCCATGTTTATAAATTATACATAGACCTACATTATCCTTCTATCTATGTATTCATCCATCCATCTACTAAATAGCAACTTTATCCTGAGGGCTCTACCAGGATTCCAATTTGAGGAATCTGCAGGGAGCAGCCTGAAAATCCAAGGCCCTATTTTGTCATGGTTATTAATTAAGCATGTCTAAGTGCCAGGCATTTCCAGAGCCTGTACAGACACAGGGCCTCACAGTTTGGTTACTACTGGAGCTCACATAGGACTGGACAGCAATTTGTTTCAACCAGAGGAAGAAGCAGGTGAGGCCAGTACATGCAAGAAGCATGATGAAGGCAGACAGAGAGAGGTGGCTGCTTCAGACAATCCAGAACAGAGTAACTTACCATCTCTTTACAAGATTGAAATGTCTCATAAAATATTTATTGGATGAAATACAGAATTTCCCACAAATGATAGCAAATATTTTATAGCAAAAATAAAATGAGGCTAGAAAAAAGATGCCTGCTTTCATGAACATTCAGTTTGGTCAAGACAGAGCCTCAGCAGACAGTATACCCTTTTTCATTTTTCTGAGACCAGCAGAATTTGGCCCCCTTTTCAAAGAACTGAGACAGAAGTTGTGTGTCCAGTGCTCTCACATGGCTTCAGCAATGCTTTAGCATTAGTTGGACCTCTCTAAGAGATGGTTGTCTCTTCTAGAATCAGAATTAGTGGCAGAAAGAGTCAAAGCCAAGACTCCTTCCCATGCACTTTCCATGATCCATGCTACTTCTCAGGGATGTGGAACAATTTAGCATTCATGAGTAAGGTGGCAGGGCATTCTGAAAAATTGTGTCTTTTTTTAGAACTTCAGCCTACTGCTCTGAAAAACTTGTCTTGGTGTAATGCCTCACCCCATCTTCATTACCCCATTTTACAAGTCACATTGGAAAATAAACAGTGTTGATTGTACTTTCTTGTAGAAAATAGTAAAATTTGGGGAAGACGACTTCTGCTTCTAAGAATATGGAATAGACAGACGTATTATCCCTATTCCTCTCTATAAGTGCAACTAAAAATCCTAGGCATTATATGTAAAACAGAGAAAATAAGGCAAAATAACTAGGGACTTCAGAACCCACAGAATGACAGTGTTGAGTTTCCTGGATTTTTTGTCTCATACATTTCAAACTTGGAGCTGAAGAAGCTGGCAACCAAAAACCACCAATGGGTGTGGGCACAGAAAAGGCTCAACAAAAGCTTGTTTTCTCTAGCCAAAAGAACAGCAAACAGTAGCCTATAAGAGAAAACTTTAGACAATAACCATTCTATTTCAGCCTAATACTACACCCACCCACGCCAGCAAAGACCAAGTGGGAAGCCAAACGTCAGGGTGGTGTTAGAGGAAGCCAAATAAGATGCAGTAATTCTCATTCTTGCTAACAGGTAAATAGCACACCCTTCCCCCATGATATCAGAGGACACCATATGAAAAGCCTGGACTATCTACCCCTCTCCAGAGGAGGGCAGAGCAGTCTAAAATGTATATGGAAAGGGAAATGAACTCAAATACCTAAAACCATTTTTAAAAGGAAAGTCTACCTGATTTCAAGACTACAAGTAAAGTCTACCTGATTTCAAGGCTACAGTAATCAGGATATTGTGATGTTGGCAGAGGGATAAACATATAGATCAATGAATGTGAATCTCCACTTATTGCATAATGAAAGTTTTAATTAAAAAATTTATTCTATAAATAATATATTCATACAGGTCTCTTTTTTTCTTTTTATGAAGCTGTGTCTATACAGAAAATATTGCTGAAGAGTTGAGGGGTCTTTTCCCTACACAAAATCTTGACAATTGTAGAAATAATTTTAGTGTATAATTAAAACTGAATCACGAGATATATTTACATAATACTTAGCCTTATATTTTAAAATACTTTGAGTGTTATTTGTGAAGTCAAAATCCAAATCCAAAGCCAAAATTCAGTCTATGATCTAGATAGGTTTTTTTTTTTTTTTATGTTGTTGGTTTTTTGTTTGTTGTTGGGTTTTTTGTTTTTGTTTTGTCTTGTTTTTGAGACAGGGTCTCACTCTGTTCCCCAGGCTGAAGTGCAGTGGCACGATCATAGCTCACTATAGCCTCAGTCTTCCGGGCTCAAGCAATCCTCCCACCTCCTGAGTAGCTGGGACTACAGGCTTGTGCCACCATGTCTGGCTGATTTATTTTTTTATTTTTAATAGAAATGATGTCTTACTATGTTGCCAGGGCTGGTCTTGAATTCCTGGACTCAAGTGATCCTCCTGCCTCGGCCTCCCAAAGTGTTAGGATGGGATGAGCCATCACACTCAGCCATCTGAAGGCTCAGATGAATGTTAGCATTTTTTAGCAATAAAGTATTTTTTAAAATAATTTTACTTTTGCCAGGCAGCCTGTTTCTAAGCAATAAAGTGTTTTGAAATTAAGATACGTACATTGAGGTTTTTTTTAAGATATAATGCTATTGCACACTTAATAGACTGCAGTATAAACATAACTTTTATATGCACTGGGAGACCAAAAATATATATATACGATTAGCTTAATTGTGATATTTATTTTATTGCAGTGGTCTGGAACTAAATTCAATCTCTCTGAGGTATGCTTGTAAATATAAGACACACAACTGAAATACATATATATATATACACATACATACAGACAGACACATACATAATACACATACACTCAAAAATATCCATTATTCTTAACTCATGGAAATTAATTCAGGACACCCCACTAAATGCAAATTAGTGCTAATTAATATAGTTGGTAGTTGTTCTTTTCTGATACAAGGGCCTATGTTCAATTTTTATCAATAAGCACAAAAATTGGTTAACTCAGTTTTACTCTTAATACAATATTTTGTTGATCTGTAAATAGTTCATTTATTTAAAAGCTTTTGTATCTTCCAGCAACATTTCTGAAAAATGATGTAAATTTCAATCCTCAAATATAGAAAATACTAATATCAAACACTTGTACCACACGTTAGGATTTAAAATTAAATTTACACACTCTATCACATTTGACCTTCCAACAACCCCTTAACTGCAATCATTGCACGGATTTTCTAGGGTATGATAAGTGACTTTTCTAAGGCAACACAACCCATGAAACCCAACAAACACTAACTCACATGTCATAGCACCAAGTTTAGCAACTTTTCCCTATCACCAGTCTGACTTCCTGTGGGTGAATATTTGAGACTCACAAAGCAGCCCAATTTATTAAATACTGCTTTAACTAGAAAATTATACTTCTACGATACTATTACAAAAGACAATCCTATTTTAAAAGAAGCGCTCCACTATTTATTTTGAGAAGGAGAGTATCAGCTAAACATGATAGACATTTATTTGAGATGTAGGTTCAACTGAAATGCATAGTATATATTCCCTTTGACTTCAACTGGAAAAGAGACACTGTCTCCAAACCCAGAGCATAAGAAAGCACAGAAAACTGAAGAGAAACACGTGTCTGAAAATGACGTGGTAATTGCTTCAAAATATGAGCCACTGCTTCATAATTTAAGTCCCTCTAAGGCCAGACATGCCTTAGTCATCTTTGGAAATCAGTATCATTGAGTCAATGAATCTTTTGGTTGCTTAGCCTTCTCCGTGGTAGGAACGGTAGGTGTCATAAGGCAATGATTACGTTAGTTTTGTGCATGTTTTTATTCACTGCCCAGTTGTCCTCGGAGCATTTCTGTGTTCTCATCATTTGCATTCTTAACATGCCAATCAGCTCTGTAGTCTCTCGCTGAGTACTTATTCTCTGAGGTATCCCAGAAATGCACAATTGCTCTTGTCCAGCCTATAGATCAAATTCCAATCTAATTTGCAAAACCAAGTAAATACAAAGTAGGTTGCACATAAATCAGACCTCATCTTGCACTGATTAAGCTATCTGATTCTAGCTTTCACATTTCCCTCTTTTCACTTAATATTCTCCCCACTATCTCTTCACAACAGATAATTGCCAGGTCATTTTGGTTCTCTGAGTGCTGCTTCAGCTTCTCTTTAAAAACAGTCAAGAAAAACCTTTTGTTATTCAGAAGTCTAGGGAATTTGTTGGCTCCTTCTCAATTTATGGGTACCATCCTGATGAGGATACACTGCGGAACTCCAGGCCTTTAATCTTCCCCTCGAGACATTGACAGAGTCACGTGCTATTTTAGAAGGCTATACGTCAAGCCAATTATGTGCCCTGTAGAAAGGCTTTTAGTGCTTTTTAATGTTATCTTTCAAGAAGCTCAAATTTGTGTTTGTAACAAAGTACTCCACAAATTCTTATTCAGTGAGTAGAACAAAACATACATATAGCAGAGCTAAAGAGCCACCATTGTAGTTAAGAAGTTTAATCAGGAACATTATCAGGAATTTTTCTAGCCTAACCTGAGTTACAGGTCAAATATCATGCTTTTTACTAGAGGATTCCTAAATTGCAGTCTAGGACAGACTTTAGGGGCCCAGAAATACCATCAAAACATATGTATCATCGTGTAACTATGTATTAGATGAGAGGTTCTCAATGTGTGGTCCCCTAACCAGCAACGTCAATATCACCTGGGAATTTGTTAGAAATGTTAGAAACTCTGGGATGGGACCACCACAGCCTGTGTTTCAGTAAGCCCTGATGCATGCTGAAGTATGGGAATCACTGCTCCAAAGAAAGGATGGATGGCTTTCCTAGGTAGTCTGCTCTCATCTCCTACCACTTTCCTGCCTCACTCAGCCACAGCCACACTGACCTCCTTGTAACACGTCAGGCACTCCCTGACTTAAGATCTTTGCACTAGCACCTCCCAAACTTCAAACACTCTTCCCTCAGATATGTGTGCTGCCAATTCCCTTACTTTCTTTATATCCTTGCTCAAATGTTATCTTCTCAATGAGTTCTACCCCGGCCACCTTGTTTTAAATTACACCATGCCCCACCACATCTACCAGCACTTCTGACCCTCTCTCTCCTGCTGCTTTTGTTTTTCGCAAACATGTCACCTCCTGTCTATTAGATAATTGACTTCTGTATTATGGTTTTTGCTTGTCTAACTACCTGCATCTCAGAATATTAGCTCCAGAAGGGCAACAGTCTTTGCTTTGAGTGCCTGGAATAACATTTAGCACAGAGTAGGTACTTACTAAGTAATTATTGAATCAGTGAATGAATACTCAAAGGAATCCATGACCCTAAAAGGGATTAAAAACACTATTCCAGAGACAACTTGGTAATTTTCTTTCAGGAGATTCCTTTCTTAGAGCCAACTCACCTACCATTATTTTCATGTTGTTCCATTTTCATGTTGTTCCATGTGCTACTTGGAAGGATGGAGATAAAAGGTAGAGAAAATGTTCAAGAATGATGCTGGGCAGAAGTTAGAACTGTTTGTGTAAACTCCCTGTTATATTTTTGCCTTCCAGGTTGTGATTTCTGAGTTTTTCAAATAAATACATACTAATTTAAATCTCCTAAGAAACTTACTAGATACCACACTTATCCTTCTTTTATAAATGAGGAACTGGGGCACAGAAAGATTAATATTTGCCCAGATTAACACAGAAGGTATATGAAAGAGATAGGACTTGAACCTAGCAATCTGACCCTATAGTATAACTCTTAACAGCTAGACTATATCTAATAAAACCATTTCAAAATTAATGTCTTACCTGTGTATTAGCATTTAGAATGTTTTATCATAATTTTTATAGTTATATCTTCCCTGCTAGGCTAGAAAAAAATGTAAGGGGGAATCCTTTCTTGTTCATCATCCCTACCTACCTAGTGCCTAGCATAATGTTTTTGGATGGATGGATGGATGGATGGATGTAGAAGGATGTAAGTTTCAGGCTGGCTGTTACATTCAGCTCTAAGATAACTAAAGAGTCCCTTGAAACTCCAGAAATAAATTAATAAGCTTTGGTTTTTCCTCAACTTAAATCTGCCAGATAAGCCTGAGGATTTGCAATTGGGAAAAAAAAATGTGTAAGGGATCAGATAAGGGAACCTGAATGATAAGGACATTTGTCCCCAGGTGGTTTTGGCCACAGGGATGTCTATTTCTCCAACTGTCCTGCTCCCCTCCCCCAAAGATAAAGAGCAGCACCAGCAGGGGAGCAAAGGTTGCTGGGCTATGCCCCCTTCCTCTGTGTGAGGCTGGAAGGATGAATCAGCTTCGCCTCAGTGACTGGATCCTTATTTTCGTATGCAATCAGCACCCAATAATAAAAGTAAATTTTTAAAAATGCTATGCTTAGAATTGAAAGAATGCAGAAAGAATGCAGATTGCCTTATGGCTACCTGACCATCCTAGTGAATCCTTTAACCCTATTCTTTCCTCCTGCTTCTGTCTCATTGTATTAAATGCTGTATCCAGAAGACATTTTCTAATGTTTAAACATAACATCTTACAAATGGATGGCATCACAGCAGATCCCTGAGGACGCTATAAGGCTCAGCCTCCTTGTCACCCAGAATGGTTTTAACTTGTTTATCTCATCTCCTGCCTCTGCTCCTGGGTTGGCTAGAAAAAGGAAAGATCCAATTTCCACGCTAGGCCTGAGGATGGTCCAACGCCTTTCTCTGCAGACCCCATGGCTGCTGCCCTCTGCTGGGATAACGAGGCCTGAAGTCCTTCAATCACAGATTCCAAGCATTCCTTTTAAAATACTTCAGCAACTCGTGTCAAAATAAACAAAGTGGCCCAACTAAAGGTTCCGTGGCAATTAGGAAATTTACTTGGCAGCAAGTAACTTTAGAAAGACAGTTATTTATCCTCATTAGGGCTATCATACATGTGTCAGCAGAGAGAGGAAACCTCTCTCCACACCTGGGAAATCTAAAACTGCACGTGCTGTTTGTTTCTAAGTCTCTGGCTCCTGAATGCCGGTCCAAGGGTAGATGCCACTCAGACTCCATCAGATCCACCTGGGAAGCTTTTCCAAAACACTGACTCCTGGATCTAGTGATAGAGATTGATTCATTAAGTAAGAGGTAAAACCCGGGAAGTAGTTCGTAATTTTTAAGAGCTCCTCATGTGATTCTGAAGCACAATCAAGTTTAAGAGTTACTGGCAAGACTTTTGAATTATGGATCATCTTGAAATACAATTTTCTTTTTTAAATGAAAGTATCTTTATTATTTATTATGAAATGTTTTATTATCGTGTTAACACTTCAAAAATCTAGAACAAGATGAATAAAAAACTATCGCTTTTTAAAAATCTTGTTACTCAGAGGAAATCACTGCTAACATTTTGGAGAATTTTTTTCAAACAATGACATGAATATATAATTTTAAATAGATGTCCATTTCCTTAGCTTAACTTTACACATGTGTGCTAATCATTCTGTTAACTAAGAGTATGGATTCTGAGGACAGGCTTTGGCAGAAATTTCATGACAAAATTAGAAATTGTATAAAAGCTTCCATAGGACCTGATACAAAAGGGACTATACTGTGAAGAAATGTTTATGTTTACTGAGCGATATTCTATCTCATTAGATGTTAGAATTTTTCAAGTTCGTGCTAGCCCAAATATTGGCAAGTGAATCAAAAACCTTCAAATATGTATACAAGAGTCTGAGAATGGAAGGAAATGAAGGCAAGTGTTAGGAAAAAGTGTGAGCAAGTGAAAGAGTAGGGTTGCTAGATAAAATACAGATTTCAAATTTAATTTCACATAATTTTTGAATATATGTCCCAATTTGTTTATCTGAAATTCAAGTTTAGTTAGGAATCCTGTGCTTTTCTTTACTAAATCTGGCAGCCCTGGGAGGAGGGGCCCCATGCTTTGCTGAAAAGAGTTGGCTCAGGGTAGAAGCAGAGGATGGGCAGATACATGATCAGACTCCAGGTCAAGAACAAGGTCAAGGCAAAGCTTCAACAGCTCCGACATGTCTCAGAATCAGGCACAGCTCTGCCACATTTCAAAGTCAAACCCTAACCCACTCCAACCCAGTGCATGAAAGAACCAAACCAGTAGAGCGTTTCATTCATCTAAAGCAGTCACAGTCCCAGAACTTTCAGAGGCCAAGGTGGGAGGATCACTTGAGGTCAGGAGTTCGAATACAAAAAATCAGCCGGGCATGGTGGCACACACCTGTAGTCCCAGCTACTTGGGAAGCTGATGCAGAAGAATCGCTTGAACCCAGGAGACAGGGGTTGCAGTGAGCCTAGATTGTGCCACTGCACTCCAGCTTGGGCAACAGTGAGACACCATCTTGAAAAAAAAAAACAAATAAAAATAAAGCAGTCACGGTCCTTACCTGCACTCAACTCCATCTCTATGCACAGTGTGTTAAACCCTCTCCCCATGTAGCCTTTTCAGCTGCATATCTCAATCCGCTGAAAAAGGGTTTAGCTCAGGAAAGTTTCCTGTAATGATGACTTTGATTACTCTTTTATTTCTAACTCTTACCGTTTACTTGTAAACAGAGATTTAGGTTAGAGTTCCATTTATTGTCCTCCATGTTTACAGTTTTCTTGACCTCATTTTTATTTCTTTTTCCTTTCTTCTGCATCCTGGGGAAACTTCCTAAGTTTGTCCAGGACTTGATTTTATCATTTGAACTCAGATGTTACTGTCTTCAATATGAATTTTTATTCTGCCTCCCATTCTTACTTTCCTTGCATTCTTGGCTTCTTTTACTCATAGCCCTTTTTAACCCTCATCATCCTGTTTTCTTTTTTTTTTTTTTTTTTTATTTATTTTTTTTGAGACGGAGTCTTGCTCTATTGCCCCGGCTGGAGTGCAGCGGCCGGATCTCAGCTCACTGCAAGCTCCGCCTCCCAGGTTTACCATTCTCCTGCCTCAGCCTCCCATGTAGCTGGGACTACAGGCGCCCACCACCTCGCCCAGCTAGTTTTTTGTATTTTTTAGCAGAGACGGGGTTTCACCATGTTAGCCAGGATGGTCTCGATCTCCTGACCTCGTGATCCACCCGTCTCAGCCTCCCAAAGTGCTGGGATTACAGGCTTGAGCCACCGCGCCCGGCCTCCTGTTTTCTTTTAAAACAAAGCCTCTCCTTATGGTTTCTGCTCTTGTTTGTTAGAGGATATAACTTTTTTGCACCCTACTAAAGACCCCCAAATGATATTCTGAACTTCTTTCTGGTTCCTAGAGCCTGATCTTGTATATGCCAATAGAAATTGAGTGTGTTTTCTAAATATACAGTCATGTAATGTGCAAACAGACAATTTGACTTCCTCTCTTCCTATTTCAATGCCCTTTATTTCTTTCTCTTGCCTGATTGCCGTGGCCAGAACTTCCAATACTATGCTTTCAAACTGTTGGTGGGAGTGTAAATTAGTTCAACCATTGTGGAAAGACAGTGTGGCGATTCCTCAAGGATCTAGAACCAGAAATACCATTTGACCCAGCAATCCCATTATTGGGTATATACCCAAAGGATTATAAATCATTCTACTATAAAGACACATGCACACGTATGTTTATTGCAGCACTATTTACAATAGCAAAGACACGGAACCAACCCAAATGCCCATCAGTGATAGACTGGATACAGAAAATGTGGCACGTATACACCATGGAATACTGTATAACCATAAAAAACAATGAGTTCATGTCCTGCAAACAGGGACATGGATGAAATTGGAAGCCATCATTCTCAGCAAACTAACACGGGAACAGAAAATCAACCACCACATGTTCTCACTCATAAGTGGAAGTTGAACAATGAGAACACATGGACACAGGGAGGGGAATACCACACACCAGGGCCTGTGGAGGGGTTGGGGGCAAGGGGAGGGAGAGCATTAGGACAAATACCTAATGCATAAAGGCCTTAAAACCTAGATGACGGGTTGATGGGTGCAGCAAACCACCATGGCACATGTATACCTATGTAACAAACTTGCACGTTCTGCACATGTATCCCGGAACTTAAAAAAATTAAAATTAAAATTAAATGTAAAGGGCCCTCAAAAAAGAAAGGGAAGGCAAGGGAAAGCAAGGGAAGGCAAGGGAAAGAAAGAAATTGAGTGTGGATTATCTTTGGCCCAGCTGCTTTTAGTCAGCTTGGGGTCTGGTCAAATCCCTTTCTCACATCTGCAGCAAATGCAAGTTGATGTACTCAGCTTCTATCCTCATAGCCTTTAAAACAGAATTGTTGCCTTGTATGGGTTCTTCTGAACTGAAATGGGATCTTTTATCCCTCATTTCCCATTCTTTTTTGACTTGTTGAACAGAAGGGATCCATGAAAATCTGTAATCTCCAAGGTGTTGTGCTGCCAAGACTCTCCCTCCTTCTCTACTTTATTAGGGAAAGTACCTCTGAATGTACATTTGCCAGAGTTTTTCCCTACCTCCTATTCAAATAACAATTCTATCCTGCACTATAAATTATAGATTGGATAAGCCTTCCAAACTTAACACAGCATAAGGCCTTTTCACAGCTAGATTTTTTTCCCTTCTTTCCCCATCCTGTCCTTAAAATCTCTACCATGTATCCCCTACCCTGCAGTAACACCAAACCTCTCCTTTCTGTGAACACATCAGGCCCCTTCCTGCCACCTTTTCTTTGCACATGCTGTTCCTCTCTGTTCATGCCCTCTGCTTGCCTGTACTTGGAGGACTCCTGCACATCCTGCAGTACCCAAATCCAGTGTTTCTTTCTCTGTGAAATCTTTTCTTGCTCCCCCAGCAGTTTATGACTCCCTCTACTTGGTTTACATAACACTTTGTACAGACAAGTCCTCATAACACAAGTCATGGCCTGTTGTCCTTGTGCACAATACACACTGGACTAAGTGAATAGAGAGGAAACAATAGGCCGGTGCTTGAGGATGGGATCTTGCTCATCTAAGTAGCAAAAGTAGTCTCTACTGGCCCCTCTGCTCTTCCAGAGTGGAAGATCTTGCCTGACCTTACAAAAATAAAAACAGATGACACAAATTAACAGTTATTGAGCATCTGTTATGCAGAAAGCTCTGCCCTGGAGTAGGGAGAGGGAGGCCCAAATTCTATCACTTTTTGTGTGCCTTCCAGCAACAGTTTTACCTTCTGTGAGTTCCAGTTTCCTCATCTGCAGGATGAGGATAACAGAAATCTCCTTATACAATTGTCATGATAATTTAAAAAGACACTATTTTAGGGCATGTAGAAGAGATCCTGGCCCTTAGTAAATATTTAATAAAAATTAGCCATTAATAATAATCAGAGAAGACAAATTCAATATACAAGAGTAAGTACTTAAGTGGAATCAGAAAGAGGCATTTAGCCCAACTCTGGAGTTAAGGAATGACACACCCGAGGAGCCTCAGAGAGGCACCCCTCCTGAACAACAGGCTGCCCTCTGTATGGGGTACCTCACCCTGACCCAGCCTGACTGGAGGACTCATCTGGTTTAGGCCCCACTTGGCAGAGGTCTGCTGCTCCAGTCCAGAATATCACAGTCCCTGAGCAAGAGTGGGGATTCTGGAAGAAGCCGCCTCCATCACCAAGCAGCCATATGAACGTAGGAAAGTAGCTGAACCTCTCGGGCCTCCACGGCCTCATCTGTAACGCCCCTTCTGGGGAGAGAGAGTGGAGTGATGAGAAGTCCTCAAGAGGCTGCCCTCAAAACATCAGCTGACCCAAGTAAAGCAAAGATAAATGAGGTCTCTCCTGGACAGAAGGAACCTGACTCTCTGCCCCTGCCACCCATTGTAGAAGAAGAGATCTGAAGAAGAAGGAGGGGACCATGTTTGGAACACTGGGCCCTTCTCAACAAGTGTCCAAATGGAAAAAGCAGACAGTTTGTATTGGAGAATGTG